>NC_060119.1:205442679-205750179 GCF_021461395.2 Schistocerca americana
AAAACGAATGAATCATTACTTCCTAATGATACATATGATCAATAACAAGAGTGATTTTAAGGTGATCTGAGCAATTCACAGCCACAGTAATAGAAGTAAAAATAATGTCTCTATATCAGTTGTTCAGACTTCTTGTCACTACGTACCACTCGACATTATTAGAAATTTGCGCGTACCGTTAAAGCTTATTCCATTTTTAATTAACACTGATGGTGAGAAGAGAGTTGCGATGCTTGGGACTTAGATGACGTTTTAATAAAGAAGGCTTCATGGGTTGATATGAACGTGTTTATAAGCAGACAACGCATTTAGGAATTGGATTATCACATGTTCCTGTACCGGCCTTTACTTTAAAGTCAAATTGTAAGAAGCTTTAATCATACTAGCGGTTCGGTCGTGAGTCAGGTTTTTTAACTACATCCTTGGAGGCAGAAGGCGCTGCCTGGCTTAAAAATCGCTTCATAATTCACTTACGGCACAATCGCGTATGAGTCACTCAATTAAGTTAAACTTGACATCACAGTAATACGAAGAGCAGTCAACAAACAGCTCGTTGTATGACGTACACTCCGGTTCCAAACGCAAGCATTCTTCACATCACTATGCCATTTAAGGTAACGCTCAACAAAGCGACAATAACAGCAATAAACCATGTAATGCGTAATGAATACTGCCGGCACTGGTACATCGCGTAAGTTGGCAGCAGCTGGAGAGCGGCGCTTAAACTTCCGAATAACCACCGTTATGACCCAATCAAAATATCGCCAACGTCACAACAAGATGACTCATTCCCAGCCACGGTAGCGATGACTAGTTACGGGAGGGGCGGGGAGGCTACTGTCCGACTTTGCTGTGTCTCGCATTCAGTGTACAGTCCGAAACAAATATTCTGCGATAAATCATTTTTATTTAACATTATACATTTGCTAGTTTTATCAATCAATTTTCTCGCTATCATTTTACTTTGCCCTTGCGTATCACCAGTGGTACGCCTACCATTGTTTGGGAACCCTTGCTCTACATGTACATCTACATACGTAATCCGCGAGACACCAAACGGTGCATGGCGGTAGACACCTTGTACCACTGCTATTTCAAAAAATGTTCAAGTGTGTGTGAAATCTTATGGGACTTAGCTGCTAAGGTCATCAGTTCCCTAGAACTTAGAACTACTTAAACCTAACTAACCTAAGGACAACACACACATCCATGCCCGGGGCAGGATTCGAACCTGCGACCGTAGCGGTCGCGCGGTTCCAGACTGAAGCGCCTAGAACCGCTCGGCCACACTGGCCGGCTGCAACTTTATTGCTACATAATTAATCGACCTGACTGTGTCAAGCATACATCACTAACACTGTATTCGTATGTTACAGGATAGTTTTTCCTACTCATCCGCATTAGAATATTGTTAGAATATTACTGCGCGGTGTGGGATCCTTACCAGGTGGGATTAACGGAGGACATCGAAAGGGTGCAAAAAAGGGCAGCTCGTTTTCTATTATCACGTAATAGGGGAGAGAGTGTGGCAGATATGATACGCGAGTTGGGATGGAAGTCATTAAAGCAAAGACGTTTTTCGTCGCGGCGAGATCTATTTACAAAATTTCAGTCACCTACTTTCGCTTCCGAATGCGAAAATATTTTTTTGAGCCCAACCTACATAGGTAGGAATGATCATCAAAGTAAAATAAGACAAATCAGAGCTGGAACAGAAAGGTTTAGGTGTTCGTTTTTCCCGCGCTCTGTTCGGGAGTGGAATGGTAGAGAGATAGTATGATTGTGGTTCGATGAACCCTCTGCATGCCAAACACTTAAATGTGAATTGCAGAGTAATCATGTAGATGTAGATGTAGAATTTATGTTTTTCTACATTTAGAGCAAGCTGCCATTCACCACCAAAAATAGAAGTACTGTCCATGTCATTCTGTATCCTTCTTCAGTCACCGAACGATAACCCTTTCCCGTACACAACAGCCTCTTCGGGGATAAGTCGCAGATTGTTTCTCTCGCCATCTTTCACATCGTTTACACGCATAAGGAACGAGAGCTGTTCTGTCATGCTGCCCTGGTGCACTCCTGACGATACCTTGGTCTTTATCACTCTGTATGTATTCAGAACTGTGCACCATTTTTTGTGGGAAAATTATGTTATAGATGGCTGGTAGAAATTACATAGGAAACTGATAACCACCTGATATTTTGAAACTAGGTAAAAGAGTACCTATTAACCACACCCTTATTATTTATTGGAATACGTATTCGAACTCAAGAATATAAATTCTGCTTAACACAAATGTTAATATTTAATTTTAAATTTGCCAGTACATACCTGATAAGGGTTCATTGTAATTTTACTAAAATGCTTCGTGTGTAGTATTAGATGAAAACAGCAGACGAGCAACGAGGAAGTCCAGTGGCTTTTCCAAAGTGGCTCCGGTTCTCTCAACATACTCGTACTATCAGCAGGATTAGATTAACACTAGTCATAATTTGTTGTTTGTATACTTTACAGAACCTCTCTCCAGTGACTGCTTCTGCTTGTTCATGTATAACTCCACTTGGTTCACCTCCCTCAAGACATCCTTCAGTTTGAGGTTCACGGAATACCAAGTGAAGTGTGAACAAATGAGTGCATTGTTATTCTCATAAGTCAAATGGTTCAAATGGCTCTGAGCACTATGGGACTTAACTTCTAAGGTCATCAGTCACCTAGAACTTAGAACTACTTAAACCTAACTAACCTAAGGACATCACACAGATCCATGCCCGAGACAGGATTCGAACCTGCGACCGTAGCTCATAAGCCAAGCACGGCAAGCGAGTATAGCACTTCGCATTAGTGAAATAGATTTACTGTTTTTCATCATTGTGGATATGGAGGTTGTATGATCAGTTGATGTTTACTGAATTAATTTAAAACGTGCGACTGACTGAAAACAGAAAAAAATCTAAGGAGAACTAGGCGTGATCTCTCATTTATCCAGCATGTCCTTCGCCGTATGACAGCGTCATAAATGTTCCGTTTTGCGAGCAAATTACTGGCTTACATGAGGTGATTCAACTGTTTCTTAAATGCAAAAAAATGTTCAAATGTGTGTGAAATCCTAAGGGACTTACCTGCTAAGGTCATCAGCCCCTAAGCTTACACACTACTTAACCTAAATTAACCTAAGGACAAACACACACACCCATGCCCGAAGGAGGACTCGAACCTCCGCCTGGACCAGCCGCACAGTCCATTACTGCATCTTAAATGCAGCAGAACACTGAATTGTGTGTTGAGTGCAGGGTAGTTTTTTCCTGAGTCGGATGGAGAAAGTTGTTCAGATTCGCATTTCGCCGACGATATATGATTCAGGTCCCAACACCACAGACGGCAACCCTGAAATATTTTTCCGATGCTTCCAATTTCATCCTCAGGTAAATGAGGGGACTCTACCATTATAACACGCACGCGGTCGGTTTCTGCCTATATGTTTTCCTTTGTCTAAGAGTGAAAGCCAAACTTAATAACAAAAGAACGGTTTTCTTCTGGGACAACTCTAATTATATTCCTTATAAATTGTACTTCTTGTTGTTTGTGTATGTACGAAGGTTTACGCATGCTAGGAAGACGATAAATGAACGTGTTATTCTGACGATCGAAAAGAAATTAGAAGTGATCGTTAAGTCAGAAAAAGGTAAATATACGATAAAACTTTCTGAAGGTTGTGAGACAGACATACGAACGGTGAGAGACGTATGGAAAAAAAAAGGAAAGCTGTTGTTGCTAACAAAGATACAGCTGGTGCTTTTTGCGACGAATTCTTCATATACATCGTACAGAAAGATTTACCGGAACATATTTACAACGCTGATGAAATTTGACTGTACTGCAAGGGTATCTTCATACTAACTTCAGTCTCTCTGACTGGGGAACATATTTCTGGACATCCTAGTAAAGAAAGGCAAACTGTTCGTTTACGATAGAAATCAACGAGTGAAAGGAAACTGAAGACACTCGTTATCGGCAGAGGGAAAACGACACGCTCATTCAGCGGTACAAAGAACTTACCACTTAATTGCATAGACTTGCATCAGGAAAGAGCCTGAATAGACAGCGCTGTTTGCCAAGAGAGTGCTTCCGCTCTGTATTTGAGAAAGTGTACTAGTTTCGGATGATACAATGATTTTGTCGGGTAAGTTCCAAAACTGTGTTACGTCACTCATACAGTCAATGAACTGAGCTGTGATCGGTGCTGAAGAAACGCCACTTGTCGAATCTCATGAAACAGACTGAGCAAGAAGTTTCAGACATCTTTAGTTTCTGTAAATTTCTAAAAGAGCCCGATGCAATCCTCGCTGTTTGTAAGAGTTGGTACAATGTGAAAAGAACAACAGCTCTTCGCGACAGAATACTGGGACACCCTCCGCTGTAAATGGCTTTGAATGCTTAATGTGTGAGGCGTTATACAACTACTTATCTGACCGATTTTTTAAAACAAATTTCGTGTTGTGAAGTCGTAGGTGAGGAAAACATACTCGAGTGATAAAATAGTGATGTCCATGAACCGGGGTTTGCCTTTGGTCCCGTTTGAAGTTGATGTGACAACATGCAAAACTTAATCTTCGGAAGTTGGATGATTAAGAAACTGCGAGTAGCGAATTATGACCATCTACATCTACATCCATACTCCGCAAGCCACCTGACGGTGTGTGGCGGAGGGTACCTTGAGTACCTCTATCGGTTCTCCCTTCTATTCCAGTCTCGTACTGTTCGTGGCAAGAAGGATTGTCGGTATGCCTCTGTGTGGGCTCTAATCTCTCTGATTTTATCCTCATGGTCTCTTCGCGAGATATACGTAGGAGGGAGCAATATACTGCTTGACTCCTCGGTGAAGGTATGTTCTCGAAACTTCAACAAAAGCCCGTACCGAGCTACTGAGCGTCTCTCCTGCAGAGTCTTCCACTGGAGTTTATCATCTCCGTAACGCTTTCGCGGTTACTAAATGATCATGTAACGAAGCGCGCTGCTCTCCGTTGGATCTTCTCTATCTCTTCTATCAATCCTATCTGGTACGGATCCCACACTGCTGAGCAGTATTAAAGCAGTGGGTGAACAAGCGTAACTGTAACCTACTTCCTTTGTTTTCGGAATGCATTTCCTTAGGATTCTTCCAATGAACCTCAGTCTGGCATCTCCTTTACCGACGATCAACTTTATATGATCATTCCATTTTAAATCACTCCTAATGCGTACTCCCAGATAATTTATGGAATTAACTGCTTCCAATTGCTGACCTGCTATATTGCAGCTAAATGATATGGGATCTTTCTTTCTATGTATTCGCAGCACGTTACACTTGTCTACAGGCTAACTAATCAGTATAGTTACATTAATGCTCAACTGCGCGTAAGTAACCCTAAACCGCTGATCGTCCTTACACTGCTATCTCTCTCGCAGGCGCGTAATTCACAAGAGCAAAGGACGCCACCATAAAGTTGAAATTAATAAACTTTAATAGAAGGTAGAATAATAGTAACGACATAGGCTCTGCTAATTACAAATAAACAATGCTAGAGATACGCTTTACATTTTCTCAGTGGAGGCAGTCACCATATATGAAGTCACAATACCAAGGAGCATTTGTGCGACATAAACGAAAGTTGGTAGCGTCTTTCAACATCTGAAAGATTATGTCTATTCAGTTTTGGGGCCAATCGTATAAAAGTGGCGCTAACAGCGCTAATATGAGGGTGCAAATCAGGTTTGCTTTAAATACACTCTGTAACGGTCGAGAGCGTTAGTTCCCTATGAGATTGGACATGGTGAGTTGAGGAGCTGATGTTGGTCAAAAGCCGCGCGGATTTAGCCGAGCGGTCTAGGGCGCTGCAGTCATGGACTGTGCAGCTGGTGCCGGCCGAGGTTAGAGTCCTTTTTTTTTTGTTAGTCAAAAAATGTCTTTAAGGCGATAGAGACGCCATTATCAGCACCTCACTGAGTTTGAACGACGTCGTGTAATAGGGCTACGAGAAGCTGAATGTGCCTTCTGCGACACTGCACCAAGACTTGGCAGGAATATAGCCACTGAAAGTCATTTCTGGCATCGGTGGTTGCGAGAATACACCGTCGCGAGAAGACCGAGCTCCGGATGGCTATGTGCCCCAGTCGAGAGTGAAGACCGTCGTGTTCGGCTTATGGCTCAAAATGGCTCTGAGCACTATACGACTTAACTTCTGAGGTTATCAGTCGCCTAGAACTTAGAACTAATTAAACCTAACTAACCTAAGGACATCACACACATCCATGCCCAAGGCAGGATTCGAACCTGCGACCGTAGCGGTCACGCGGTTCCAGACTGAAGCGCCTAGAGCCGCACGGCCACATTGGCCAGCTTCGGCTTATGGATCTGGCGCATAGTACTGCATATGCAGCAGCATTTGAGCAGCAGTTGGCACCACAGTGACACAACGAACTGTTACAAATCGGTTACTTGAAGGACAGCTCCGGGTCACACGTCCTGTAGCATGCATTCCACTGACCCCAAACCACCGCCATTTGTTACTTCATTGGTGTCAACATAGAGCACATTGGGGGGGGGGGGGGCGGGGTGGTGGACTGTTGTGTTTTCTGATGTAAGCTGGTTCTGCCTCGGTGGCAGTGATGGCTGTAGTTTTGGTTAGAAGGAGGTCGCTTGAGGGCTTGCAACTAACCTGTCTGCGTGCTAGACACACTGGGCTTTCAAATGGAGTTATGGTCTGCAGTTCGAGTTCGTATGACGTGAGGAGTACTCTCATGGTTATCCCACGCACCCTGACTGCAAATTTGTACGTCAATCTGGCGATTCGAGCTATCGCGCTGCCATTCATGAACAGCAACCAGGAATGTTTTCCAACAGAATAACACTCGCCCTCATGCTCTACAGAGTGTCGACATGTCTGCTCAGTCAACAGATCTGTCTCAAATCGAGGACATGTGGGACTTTATTGTACGACAGCTCCAGCGTCATCCACAGGCACCATTAACCACCCATGTACTGACCGACCAAGTGCAACAGGTATGCAACCGACCTGTGCAACACAATTCATGCATAATTGCAAACTCTCATTCAACATTCTTGAGGTTACTCCAGTACCAGCATATCACATCTTCAATGGCTTATCTGAGCTTACATTAACCTGTGATCTTGCAAAGTTAATCAATTACATATGTTACCTAGACAAATGTATTCCAGAAATTTCATTACTCTACATTAATTAATTTTTGGTCTTTCGATTTCTTTCCGTCAGTGTCTATCCCACTGTTGAAACAAAACGGTCAATGTCTTTTTGGAAAGATGTTTGCTGTTGCCTACAGAACTCTGATTGCACCCAGGCGTGCATCTATTCGAAGCAAATCGACGGCCACAAATATCTTCCTTCAGGGCTCCAAAAATATGCAAATCGCATGGATAGAGATCGGGACTGTATGGATGATGTGTAGGGACTTCCCAACCAAACTTATGCAGCGTGCTCGAAACAATCTTAGCAACAAGTGGGCGGATATTATCATGTAACTGAAAGATCCCGTCTGTCAACATTCCTGGGCGTTTGAACGTGATGGTGCACTGCAATTTTTGCAAAATATCCACGTACCGCTGTGCGTTAATTCTGGCGCCGTGTTCCAGAAAGTCAATGAGCAGCGTGCCGTTGCAGTCAAAGAAAAAGATTATCATGACTTTCCTAGAGGGGATGTGTAAGTTGTGTCGACTATGCTGCGGAAATTTCGCTGGAAAGTCGTTACACATCCTCCATACAGTACCGATTGTTCCCCGTGTGATTTCCACTGCCGGCCGGTGTGGCCGTGCGGTTCTAGGCGCTTCAGTCTGGAACCGCGTGACCGCTACGGTCGCAAATTCGAATCCTGCCTCGGGCATGGATGTGTGTGATGTTCTTAGGTTAGCTAGGTTTAATTAGTTCTAAGTTCTAGGCGACTGATGACCTCAGAAGTTAAGTCGCATAGTGCTCAGAGCCATTTGAACCATTTTTTGATTTCCACTTTTTTGGAGCCTTGATGAAGTACATTCGTGGCCGTCGATTTGCTTCGCACGAGGAGGTGCACGACTGGGTCACTTGCCTCACTGTAGGGTAGATCTATTAACAGAAATGGCGGTTACTTTTGAAGTAAGAAACATTTTACTCACTTTTTTTCCATCTGTCTGGTTTTCAGTTGACTGCCTACATTCAGTATTTTACAGTTATCACTGCGCCTCCTAGTGTGTTATGCGTTTCCCCAGAAATTTATGTCTTTCAGATTACATAAGGATTAAGACTAGGTCTTACTACTATGAAAGAAACCTCCAGAAGACGGTCGGAGATAAGACATTAGGCTAATGAAATTATACCAACGATTCCATCTCAGTAATTGACTTGCACAGTCTTTTGTAACAACATAGAAATGACGCGGATATAGTTAACAAAGAATATTCTGTAGGGGGTACCCTCCGCCACACACCGTAAGGTGGCTCGCGGAGTATAGATGTAGATGTAGATAGCTGAGTGACAGCCGGCATGGTAGCTCAGCGTGTTCGGTCAGAGAACTGGTTGGTCTCTGTAATAAAAAAAACTGAGTGGAAGGATCAACAAAATGAACTTGAACGGGTGTCATAGGACGTCCGCCCCGAACATATGCAACGAACAGTCTGGAACAAAAATCCGTAAAAAAATAAAAAAATAAAGTGGTCAGCGCGGCCGTCTGTCACGCCAAGGGGCCCGGGTTCGATTCCCGGCTGAGTCGGAGAATTTCTCCGCTGAGGGACTGGGTGTTGTGTTGTCCTCATTATCATTTTATCGTCATCAGTGGAAGGCAACGGAAAACCACCACTGGAATCACTTCCCTAGACGCTCACACGGTGG
Organism: Schistocerca americana; assembly: GCF_021461395.2. NCBI lineage: Eukaryota > Metazoa > Arthropoda > Insecta > Orthoptera > Acrididae > Schistocerca > Schistocerca americana. The sequence goes on from NC_060119.1 coordinate 205,451,557, forward strand.
ACCTCTCTGACGAGGCTTCCCCCATGACAAGACCTGCCGTAAGGGAGAACACAAAGTTTTATTCGGTAGGGAAAGAGAGAGAAGACTAGCCAATCGAGAAACTATGTATTGCGCACGTGCTGGCACTGAAATGTGTTGATTTGTTACTAGAGTGCGTATGACAAAATTCGTTTGACTAGTTCGATGTATTGACTCCTCAGAAAATGTAAACAGTCATCAGAAAAAAATAACCGAAGACAGAAACAGAAAAAATGGCCAATTATTCCCCTAAAGTGAAGCGAAAGCAAGAGATTCGAAATGCGCTGTGCCTTAAGCGTAACTTTGTTGTTAGTTTCCGGTGAGTAACGTGTAAGGAATGCAGTGGGATTTCAGATGTGACGTGTAGCGTGTCTTATAAATACAGTAAACAGCATTTTGCAGTAAAAACATGTGTATTTTGAACTATCCACATTTAACCCCTACAGTCAGGAGCTAGCTCTAGATTCTCCATGGCCATATGGCTTGTGCCTGTCGGTGTTCCTCTACACATGTTACATGGTTATTTTCTCTGGTCCTGGACCTATAGGTTGTACTTGTGGTTAAAGTTTTTCAGTAACAGGTCGCTGGTAACCAATGTGTGTGCAGTACTGGCATGCTTAGTACGGCAATGGTGAAGACTGAGAACAGGTAAATGTATTCTTGTGTCCCGGCCTGGCAACATCGAAAGTCAGCCGGGGAGCATGGAATTGGTTCTCCGCTAGGTGAAGCTGTTAGAAGCCGTGCCGCGGCGCCACACACAGGTGGTCAATTACGAGGGCAGTTCAATAAGTAATGCAACACTTCTTTTTCTTGGCCAATTTTGATTGAAAAAACCGGAAATTTCTTGTGGAATATTTTCAAACATTCCCGCTTCGTCTCGTAAAGTTTCATTGACTTCCGACAGGTGGCAGCGCTGTACGGAGCTGTTAAAATGGCGTCTGTAACGGATGTGCGTTGCAAACAACGGGCAGTGATCGAGTTTCTTTTGGCGGAAAACCAGGGCATCTCGGATATTCATAGACGCTTGCAGAATGTCTACGGTGATCTGGCAGTGGACAAAAGCACGGTGAGTCGTTGGGCAAAGCGTGTGTCATCATCGCCGCAAGGTCAAGCAAGACTGTCTGATCTCCCGCGTGCGGCCCGGCCGTGCACAGCTGTGACTCCTGCAATGGCGGAGCGTGCGAACACACTCGTTCGAGATGATCGACGGATCACCATCAAACAACTCAGTGCTCAACTTGACATCTCTGTTGGTAGTGCTGTCACAATTGTTCACCAGTTGGAATATTCAAAGGTTTGTTCCCGCTGGGTCCCTCGTTGTCTAACTGAACACCATAAAGAGCAAAGGAGAACCATCTGTGCGGAATTCGACATCGACCAGTGGAATGGTACCGTGCAGGCATACAGGCCCTCATTTCAAGGTGGCGTAAGACCGTAGCGTTGAATGGAGATTACGTTGAAAAATAGTGTTGTGTAGCTAAAAGATTGGGGAATAACCTGGTGTATTTCAATGCTGAATAAAACAACCCCTGTTTCAGAAAAAAAATGTGTTGCATTACTTATTGAACTGCCCTCGTACATCTAGAGGCTGCCCTAAAGTTCCACCGTGCAGCGACACGGAACTCGGTGTATTCACTGTGCTAACGTCTCATTGCAGTAAGACACCACTGATTCTCGATCTCTACTTTGGCCATGTCTCAGGTTCTCTATCTCCGAATTACTCGTTGGATTTTGTTTATCTGTATTGCCGTCTCCACTTTTACGTTTCCCCGTTCTTGTGTTTTCTGTTCCCACTCAGCGATCCTCTGCTGACGCCTTCAGACCAGTCGGCCCAGCCTCACTGATATTTTTTCTAGCTCTCCACACTCAGTGGAATCTCAATCGCAGTATTTATAATACAGGTACAAAGTTGTTTAGCTTTCCGGGGTAAGGAGACAAATCGCAATATCCTTGTAGGCATACACTTGGCGTGAATGAGCCATAAACCGACATTTCCGACTTATCTGTGACTAGGTATCCATACATATTATAATAATGGGTGTACATAGATATGCATGCGTATAGCTATGTATGTTCCACATCTCCTCCTAATCCTCTGGACTGATTTCAACCAAACTTGGTACGCTTATAAGTTATTGCCTGGAAATTATCGCTGCGGAGGTAAGAACTACTTAACTGCTAATATAGGGGGATGGGGGTGGAAAAGTATTGTAGCCTAAGGCGCGAATACTCGTTCTTTATCCAGCCAGCGTTTGAGAATGTATGGCATTGTTGGCTGGGATGTCCCATTCGGGCTCGGCCGCCAAATGCAAGTTTTATTTCATTCAGCGCCACATCGGGCGACTTGCGGCCGATGAAGAGGAAGAAATGATGATGACGGCAACACAACACACAGTCCACAGGCGGAGAAAATGGACACTGGTAGGGAGAGGAGGGGATGGGCAGACGGAGGAGGAGGCGGACGTGGACAGAGAAAGATGACGGCAACACAACACACAGTCCACAGGCGGAGAAAATGGACACTGGTAGGGAGAGGAGGGGATGGGCAGACGGAGGAGGAGGCGGACGTGGACAGAGAAAGATGACGGCAACACAACACACAGTCCACAGGCGGAGAAAATGGACACTGGTAGGGAGAGGAGGGGATGGGCAGACGGAGGAGGAGGCGGACGTGGACAGAGAAAGGTGACGGCAACACAACACACAGTCCACAGGCGGAGAAAATGGACACTGGTAGGGAGAGGAGGGGATGGGCAGACGGAGGAGGAGGCGGACGTGGACAGAGAAAGATAAGAGCAGGAGACAGACAGAGAAGAGGAAGAGGAAGAACTGGACTGAGAAGGGAAAGAGGAGCAGGAGTCGGACAAACAGGGGGAGGAAGAGATGGACAGAGAGAGTATGGAGAGGAGATAGACAGATGGAGAGGAGGAGATCGACAGAGAGAGGGGCAGGAGGAGAGGGACACAGAGTAGGGTGAGGAGTAGGCAGACTTAGGTGGTGTATGAGGAGTTGGACAGAGTGTAGTGGAGAAGGCAGACAGAGAGAGAGAGAGCGTGAAGGAAATGGAATTAGATGGGGAGGAAGAGATAGACAGAGGGGGAAGGAGCAGACGGACGGAGGGGTGGGAGGAGCAATTGGACAGAGAGAGGGATAGGTGGAGATGGACAGAGAGTGATGGTGGGGAAGGTGGACAGAGAGAAGGGGGACAACGAGATGGAATTAAATGGGGGGAGGAGAGGATGGAGAGAGGGTCGAAGGAGCAGATGGATAGAGAGGGAGGAGCAAGTGGACAAAGAGAGGGGGGGGAGTAACAGATGGTCAAAGAGAAGGGTTGGAGGATATGGACAGAGGCAGGGGCAGCACGAGAGAGACAGAGATTGGGGATGGACGAGACGGAAGGAGGCAGGGGGAGGAGAAGATGAGCAGAGAGTGGGGAGGAGGAGATGAACAGATAGGGGTGAATGACAAGATGGACGAATAAAAGATTGGAATAAATATTCACCGAGACACCGAGACAGTGCCAAGTACGCAGCTAATAGGATTATAAAACATCAGGCTGTAATCATCTTCAACCATCTTATATCTATTGCTGGATACAAACCACTTACAGACTTCTCCACGAATTGCAGTTGCCAGTTATACTTCTCTGAACTGTTAAACCATGTTTACTAATGTCCTATCCCTACCTTCCATAAGGTAGTCTTCATAGACTTTTCTATTTTCTTGAAAACCAGCAAACTACACCTATCTGATGAATTTTTTAGCGATTCGCCTGGTTACATGTCCTGTTCACCCATATTTCATTTTTGTTATTGTCAGAATTCATAATTACGTCTTCCAATCCTGTCTGTTCCCTCATCATTGTTTTGATGTCTCTCCTGCTGAGTCCCAACATGCATCTCTCTGCTCCTTATTGAGTAACGTCAGTTACTGAATGGTTAAAAATCCATGTTTCTCGGCCATGAGTCAAAATGCACAGATTGTAAGCTTTTTCTTTCAGGCAGTAAACGAGTTTGCTTTTCACGTCGTTTCATTGACACATTAACATGAAGTTATCCTGTCAAATGCAAGGAGGCACACACATATATATACATATGTATCGATGTTGCAGTGTCTTGTGAGTAGCAGGTAGCAGGTAACAGGTAGCCGGACGAGTTTAATGTCTCACAGGAGGCTCTTTACTTGTGGTAACCAATCAGAGGCTTTGTCACGAGGCTTCGTTTTACGGCAGCTGGGCTTGAACGGTTTCTTACAAATATAATCTTGCTGCTATCTTGGTTCTGGCTGACCAAGGTGTCGTCGTTTGGCAGTCGCTGTGCTCTTTCCACTCCATGTTGCTGCAAGTGTTGGTGAGATAGCTATATGCTTGAGGCTTAACCCTACTACGATTTTTATTTTGCTCATGCACTTAAAATGTTCGGATAAAAAAAGACTTTTTTCTGTTTTCTGTAATTATACTTTTACAGATTTTTGTATTGAAAACATAAATTAAGCTATAATTTACGTCGTTTAATATATTAATCACTCAAACTGCATAATAAAATAATACAACAATGCAGTAATCGAATATTATAATTATGTGTGTGTTGATTTTACTACACTACGCCTAACTTTTACTAACAGTTTTTACATGTTTATGTAAGATATTTCTTGCAAGTGAATTTTTTACAAGTAACACATTTCACTGGACTTTTGTTATTTCTCCACGTAGACATCTGCCTCTCTTCTTACTCCTAGCATCATTTTCTTCCGATGTGGAGGGTGCAGATTCAAAAGTTGTTCTTCTCTCTACAGCTTTTCTTACAGCATTTCCTCTTAAAAGATGTTCTCGTCTCTTCATATCCTCGTCAATTAGGTGCTCGCCAGCAGTTTCTAGGAACAGTCTCCTTCGCTATAGCGCGTTTGCTTTTCATTGAGGGGAAGTTGCCTTGTGTAGCACATAAGAGTTGTGTGCAGATAAATCGATGATATTTAAGAACACGTCAATAGGCTTTTTGAGTGTCTTCTCCTTTACTGTATAATTCACCAGCATCTTGTCTAATATGTCAGCAGGTTCTTTCGTAGCGCTGTAGTCTAGAATAATTAGGGATTTTCTCTTGTTGCTAGCACTGACTTTTGTATAGTGGTGACGAGTGCTTTGTAAAATGACACATTTGTTTTTCTTTGGGATGTATCATACAAATGTTGTGTCCTTTGTGAAACAAATTATGATGTGTAATTAGGAATCCCACTGGTCTGCAGTAGTTTTTGTGGGATGGAAGGCTTGCTTTTTTCTACAGTTACAATAATTTTGATATTTCTTTCCATCAGTATTTGTTCTGGTTCGCAGACGGTGAAAAAGTTGTCGCAGGTAATGTTATGTCCTTCCAAGCTATAAGACAAGTCAGTCACAACCTCTAAACCTGAGTTCTTTTCAGGGGCACTACCTGATCGTTTTCCAGTATATGGCTGAATATTCCATACACAACTTGTTCCATTGTCACAAAGTACCCAAAACTTGATGCCGCACTTTGCCTTTTGTTAGGCATCTTCTGACAGAAAGGCCAGTTTACCTGAATGCTACATGTTGTTCGTGTGCGTAACAAACATATTTAGGATTGCATAATTTCGGTAATTATCCTACCCATTTCTCCCTCAAATTCCTTATAGATACAAACTTATCTTGTTCATGTCTCTGTAATCTTGACTCGCGATCATCAAACAAATAACCCTTTATGTCTGTTTGAAAATTTCCCTTGACATTTTAGCTCTGAGAACTGGGCGACCGTTGTACTCATGTACTTGTTTGACATTATAATTGCAGTGATTACCGTTTGCTGTTCCGATGTATCATCTGCACCTTCCAGTGAAAATGAAGAGGTGTATTCTGAAACACGATCCTCTCGAACTATTTCACGACTATGCATGTTCATCAGTATGTCTGCTATTTCATCATCTTGCGGAGAAGCCTTTATCTCGAGAAAAAAATTACAAAATATATTTCTTCCATTCCAGCATTTCAGCTGTTACAGCAATCAGTGTAAAATTGAGATAAAAATACCTTCTTGGTTGCGCAACCGAAATATATGAGCTGTAAATACGAAAACCTAGCGACCTGAGTAGAAGTTAATCACTTTACAAACTGATTTGGTTACAGGAAAAAACGATGACTTGCGCTCCTCCTTCCCTATTTTTTGTTTTCCACAGAACAGACATTCCGTTGTTCAAAACAACAACGAGTTCACTTTTTTTATACAAACCTTGCTGTACCCATACACTTGCCATTGTTGGCAAATTGAACAGTGTCAGAATCCGTTGTACTAATGAAGGTTGAAATACACTTGTCTAAGAAGATCCGAACATCTTGAGAAATACTATTTACGTGGCTGCCAAATTAAAGCTCCAAAACGTTCTTTTCTTCTGTCAGAATATACACGTACTTCACTAAGGGCCAAAGAAAGTCAGTGAAAGCAATTTATTGAAACCAAATATTTTCAGAATGATAGACCATCAAAAATCCTTATGGTTTAAAATAGACCTAAACACCTTACACTGGACAAGTAACGCATTGCAATTACAATAAGCTGCAGTCATTTACCACCATCTTAATTTTCCCACGTGGAAGTTGTGTACAGTAAATGTTTCACTTTTATTTGGCTTCTTGATTCAAAACGGAACTAGTTTTTGTGAATGATTTGAGTCGTGTGCCCACGTGGATAAGGATATCTATGCATTCTATCGATATCCATGCTCATACTAGATACTAAACCCCTCTCATTTAGTAAAAAGTTGATGCGACTCTTTGACACCACTATTTTATGTATTCCTTAAAATGATCTGTTTTCTGTGCTAGTCTGGATTTTGACGTTGATCAGTGACCTTCAAGATACATCTTTTTAGTCTGTAAAATAAGCTTTCTAATAGCACAAGTCATACCAAATATTGTACACATATTAGTGTTTTTCCGAAACTGCCTTTGTTTTATCCTAGATCACATAACTATGTAAGATCACGAATGCAGCAGGGTATAGTTTGACTATACGTCCTTCAAAACTGCACCGCCACCCACACAGATTTTTCTCACTCCCCAACGCTACGATTATTGTTCTGTATTATGCGATTTTAGCATTTACTGTTGAGTGATCATCTTGAAGATCGATGGTAAATGCAGCTGAACACCCCGCACACGCTATGAATTGGCTCTCACCAAACGCTCATGTAAAAGCTCGTTTTCCATTCACAGATTATTGTTTGTGTATTTGAGTAATGTTCAGACTCGTTACACATTGCACACCGAAGACTGCAAGCAGATCTCTATTACACTAAGATTTGATAATATATGCATTCCATAGTCCCTTATCTCTATCGGAGTAAATAATAAATCTCTTGGTAAATGATTTCCTTCTGATAACCATTAGTCCGATTTCTGTTGCACTTGTGGAGGTTACCTGTTGTTGTCACATAAATTTTAGTCTACATCTACATCTGTACTCTGCAAACCACCGTGAGGTGCATGGCAGAGGGTACATCCCACCGTATCAGTTATTAGGGTTTATTCCCGTTCCATTCCATTCACGTACGGAGCGCGGGAAGAATGATTATTTGAATGCCTCTGTGCGTGCAGAAATTACTCTAGTCTTCCAGAAAGAGATTTTCACTTTGCAGCGGAATGTGCGCTGATATGAAACTTTCTGGCATATTAAAACTGTGTGCCGGACCGAGACTCGAACTATGGACCTTTACCGTTCGCGGGCAAATGCTCTACCATCTGAGCTATCCAAGCACGACTCACGACCAGTCCTCACAGCTTCAATTCTGCCAGTATCTCGTCTCCTACCTTCCAAACTTCATAGAAGGTCTTCTGCGAACCTTGCAGAACTAGCACTCTGGAAGAAAGGATATTACGGAGACGGCTTAGCTACAGCCTGGGGGACGTTCCCAGAATGAGGTTTTCACTCTGCAGCGGTGTGTGTACTGATGTGAAACTTCCTGTCAGATTAAAACTGTGTGCCGGAGCGAGACTCGAAGTTGGGACCTTTGCCCAAGGTCCTGAGTTCAAGTTTAGGTCTGCCAAGAAGTTCCTCTAATCTTATCTTCACGATACCGTTGTGAGCGATACGTAGGGGATTATAGTATATTCCTAGAATCATCATATAAAGCCTGTTCTTGAAACTGTGTTAACAGACTTCCAAGGAATGGTTTACATCTATCTTCAAGAGTCTTCCAGTTCAGTTCCTTCAATGTGTCTGTGACACTCTCCCACAGATCAAAGAAACCTGTGACCGTTCGTGTTGCCCTTCTCTATATACTTTCAATATTCCATGTTAGTCCTGCTTGGTACGTGTCCCACACACTTGAGCAATATTCTAGAACAGGTCGTCCTTTGTAGACTGATTGCACTTCCCCAATATCCTACCAATAAATCAAAGTCTACCACCTGCTTTACACACAACTGAGCCCACGTGATAATTACGTTTCGTATCACTACAAAGTGTCACACCCAGGTATTTGTATGAGAGTTGGCCGATTCCAACAGTGACTTATTGACATTATAGTCATAGTGCACCAAGTTTTTTCGTTTTGTGAGGTGTACAGTTTTACATTTCTGAACGTTTAAAACAAGTTGCCAATCTTTGCATCACTTTGAAATGTTATCAAGGTCTGACTGAGTATTTATGCAGCTTCATTCAGATAGTACTTCATTATTCGAGAGTTATTCAATAGTTAAAGAGATGAATTGGTCTGGAGAAAAAAAGAGCTTATTTTTACATAACAATGCTTTTCTACTTTTCCACATAATCCCCTTGAACATTTATCCACTTGTTTCAACGGCCTACAAGCTTTTTTATTCCGGCTGCAAAGAACTCTTTATCTTGATGTTTGAACCAATTTGCCACAAACATTTTCACGTCCTCGTTGTCCTGGAACCTCTTCCAACGTAATGCCTCTTTCAGTGTACGAAACAAATGGAAATCACTAGGTGATAAATGAGGACTGTAAGGGGGATGAGGCAGTACTTCCCAACCCATTTTGTCGATGGTTTCACGGGCTAGTTGAGCAATATGAGGACATGCGTTGTACTGCTGGAGAATCACGTCTGTCCTCTGAGATCCGCGACGTCTCTTCCTCATGGCTCGCTTCACTTTGTTTAAAATCACATCCGAGTAGTATTTGCTTTCATTGTACGCTGCTCTTCGAGGTAATCACAAAAATCTGGACCTTCAGCATCCCAAAACACCGAAAACATGACTTTTCCTGCTGATGCTTGGGTTTTGAATTTTTTCGTAGCAGGTGAGTTCTTATGCTTCCGCTCCATGCTTCGTATTTTTTATTCTGGCTCATAACAGCGAACCCAAGTTTCATCACAAGTTAAAATTTTGTTGAGGAAGCGCTCTTTCTTATCTTTCCTTTAGCGCTGTGCACACTCTCAACCTTGTTTCCTTGTTTAGCCGCGTCAACTCCTTTGGGACCCATCTTGCACGTGCTTTGCGGTACTTCAACTATTTACAGAGAATGTTATGAACTGTACCAGTACGAACTTGAACCTTATCAACTATCATTTCCACATCAATTCGACTTTCAAGTGAGGGAGTTTAAATTGCAACTGATCGGGCAGAACGGTGTTCACCAGTCACTGAGTCGCGGCCATTTTTGAACTATTTTACCCACTTGTAAAAATTTGCACGATTCATAAATCTTCACCATAAACATTCTACAGTATATATTCACTGGTTTATCGCCTTCAACAAGTAAAAAACGAATAACAGAGCGATCTTCAATCAATGTGGACGTTTTAAGCGGACTCGCCATCTTGAAATGTATTTTTGAGGTTATAAACAAAACAATGTTGATACATCAGCTGATCAGAGCTCATACTAGTGATGCCAACTTAGAGTCAAAAAATTCCAAACTTGCTCTACTAACAGTTTTTCCCCAGACTAACTTGACTCTTTAATTATTGAATGACCCTCGTAGATAACTGCATCATCTGCAAAAAGTCTCAAGTTACTATTAATATTGTCTCCAAGGTAATTAATATACAATATGAACAGCAAGGGTCCCAACGCACTTCTCTGCAGCATATTCGAAATTAATTATTAATATACAATACGAACAGCAAGGGTCCCAACGCACTTCCCTGCAGGATTTCTGGAATTACTTGTACAATACATCTGACGATGACTCTCTATTCAAGATAACATGCTGCGTGCTCTCTACCAAAAAGTTCTCAGTTCAGTCAGAAATTTCGCTTGATACCCCATATGATCGTACTTTTGACAATAAACGGAAGTGTGGTACTGAGTCAAATGCTTATGGAAACCAAGAAATGTTGCATCTACCTGACTGCGTTGATCTAAAGGTTTCAGTATGTCGATGTTTTCGGAATCCATGCTGGTTGTCATTGAGGAGGACCTTCTGTTCAAGATACCTCATTATGTTTGAGCTCAGAATATGTTCTAAGATTCTACAACAAATCGATATCAAGGTTATTGAACAGTAATTTTATGGACCACTTTTACTGCCCTTCTTCTAGATGCATGTGACCTGTGCTTTTTTGCAAAAACTGGGTACGGGTTTTTGTTCGAGGGATCTACGATAGATTACAGACACAAGTGGGGGTAACTGAGCCGCTAATTACATACAGAATCTGCGGGGGTTCCTCTCAACATCACTGGCGCTATTCTTATTTCATTCATCTTTTCAGTGGTATGCGGATTAAATTCAGAAATACTCTTGGTTTTTCCTTTGTAAAGTAACGTTTGTGAATCGGGTTAAGTATTTCAGCTTTTGCTTTGCTACCCTCCATTTCAGTGCCTGTCTCATTCGCTATTGACTGGGCACTAACTTTGGTGCCACTAACGGTCTTTTACATATGACCAGAATTTCTTCGGATTTTGTGGATTATCATTTGACAATATTCTGCTACGGTAGTCGTTGAAGGCATTGTCCTATTGACAGCCAAACGCGTTTCGCTGTCTGTACTCCTACGCTTTGTTTTACACCTATCATGCAGTAATCTCTGTTTCTTTAGAAGTTTCTTTACAGTGACTGTATACCATGGAGTCAGATGAGTATTTACACGTGCTTTACACGTGCTTGCCGGAAAAACGACTGCAAACCACTTTCAGCTAGTTCCAATCTAGTCTTCCCACACATTCGTAGCTTTGTTTTGAAAACGCTATTTGGTTCACCAGAAACACTCTAGTTTTGTTCTTTTACTTCCCATCAACCACTACATTGTTATTAAGTATCATTTTCAGTATGTGGATCATACAGTTCACTCTTATTATTACCGACATTCACACTGATTTTCAAATCCTGCTCTCTTATGAAATTCCAATACGAAGATTATCTGCACTAGAGGCAAACAGTAAAAGTCATCACAAAAGGAGAGATGGTTCAGGAACCTTCGATTATGTGTATTCTATTTATATTCGAAACTGAGGAAGCACGTGCGTGCACGAGTGGCTGGCTTATCTTTCAGCATCTGAAGGAATTTCAAACCAATTACAACCACATCAGGCACTAATAGAGTGAATTTTGACTGGGTTACGCTGTATAATACTTTAATTACACTTACTGACTTCGTCGTAAACAAGTTTTGGGATAATCATGTTGCTCGAGTTAAAATCTCCTGATGAACTTATCTCCGTGTCTGCGATTTAAAATTTCGGTCTTTCCAACCTCTGCCTTATGCAAAACACTATTACTTTTTATTCACCCAGACAAATTTCCACAACTATGCCTCATCTCCTGCCGGGCAAATTTATTTCTGTTAAATGTAATACAAAGTTCATGGTTGTTTATTTATTTTAGGCCTAAAAATTACAACATGAGCATTGCTCGCAGGAAAATTACAATGCAACTGAAAATGCTGTTTTTCAGAACGGTGTTTTTGTGTCAGGTTTGTTATTTTGACAGCATGTCATCTACAAAGTAGTCATGAAGAAATTTGTTGATTTTTTAAATAGTTTTCGTGGGTAGTGGTTATGCACGCTACTGTACTTACATTTTTCATCCTGTTGTGTCTCTCTGGGAGATATCTGTTTCTGTTGCTATTACGCACACTTTCTTTCATTGCAAGCTCTTTGCTTTCCATATTTTGAACGGTGGTAGCGAGCACCAAAACTAGAGAAAAATTCCAAAAAAACATGGGCTCAGTATGAGCCGTTAGCACTGTTTCCTCTTCGCTACAGTGAAGCACACCTTTTCTACTGAACACGTACTCCTAACTCTTAAGGTATGCACTTCAGTTCCCCATATTTACTGCAAATTTTTTCTGGTTTCGGTCCATACTACCCAAAATATGGAAAGCAATGAGCCTGCACTAGGAGAGATTTGTTTCACGGTATCGAAGATGAAGAACTGCTCATAGTTGTTAGTGTAAGTATTTTAGAGCCAATGTTGACCGCACTTTTTGCTTCGAACGAGCGTTCATGTAATATCCATGAATATTGAGCATTCCTGCTGGGACACCCTGAATATGCTGTACATACTGAGGCCTGAATTTAAGTTTCCAGCACTTAAAACTTTCTTAGGATTGTAATCAGTGTTCCTGAACATCTCCACCAATGGAAAAACATCGATCAAGTGCCTCATGCCCAGTACCATAGCCACAACATAACCTATCAATTGGTTAAGGATGTTAAAAAAAGGAACAACACCAATCAGGGAAAGCGTGGTTCAATTCCAAGACACTTCGAAAGGAAAGTGAAAGAGGTGTAAATGAAATTTACGGCAGTTTCTTATCTACCAGTAACCTTGGGAGTGAAGCAGTGATTCACTCATTCATAGTGCTCGACTGATCCCATCAAGAGGGAGAACCTAAACGACAGAAGTTTAACATAAAAGTGATGATGTAATTATAAAACATGTTTGCCTACATTCTTTAAAAATTACATGTGTAATGTGTGTTGACTATTGTGTACTTCTTACTTTTATTACCTGTCATTATGTCTCTTAAATATCTAATACTTTCTTATGATGTGCATGGATGTATTCCGAGACTAATGCTCATTAGTTTCCTGCCCTCTTCCACACGTAACGTATCAGGCAGCTATAATTAAAGTGCAGCTACTCACAGGGTTACAGTGTGGGCTGTAATTATCGTTTGGTGACGAAACTTGGTAGGTATTCTAAATCGTTAATGCGGAACTGATATAAGCTGAAAAGAAAAATTAGTTCTAATTTTGGCCACCAGGTGCAAATCAGGCACTGCGACTGCAAGAAAGACGTACAGAAATGTTCCTACATGTCATGGATTAGGAACGGGACGCGTGCGGAGAAGGTCGAACAATGAGAAAGGCATAATGTTTATTTTATTATTAACCACCGCTTACACAGTTTGTTCAATACGAGTGCGGGAGATGTCAAGAGATGCTTTACAGCATCAGATTTGCACCTTCTGGCCAAAACTAGAACTGCTTTTTCCAGCGTTAATTCGTTACGCATTAACGCGTTAGCATATCTACGAAGTTTCGCTGGCATGCGATAACTACAGCCCACGCTGCATCTTCATGAGTAGCTGCACTAATTATAACCACGCAGTACTATCATCTCCCAGCAGCGCTCTGGAAACCAATGTTACTGTGGTCGCAAAACAGCTAAAACCAGCTCCGTTCATGAGGAACTTTCTTGCTTGTCCTGAATAGCAAAAGACATCATTGGTGAAGTCTTCACTTAGCCACGCTGTGCAACTCAATCAGCATACAACAATAGACATAACCTCTGTTGCAAGCAACTGAAATCAACTATATTTACAAAACGAAATTGCAAAGGCCTCATCTCAGCTTCTATATACACGTATTGAATACTATTTCAATAAAGTAAATAACTGTACGCTAAATAGCCGAAATGTAAACTTTGCTATTTCCCTCAACAAATATGTGGTTGTGCACCCCACATGAAGAAAATGATTTACATTTACAAAGTATATAGCTGAGTTCCCAGTGCGCGACTGACTGTACGACAGAATAAGAACTACTCACCTATCTTATCTTTGAAATTACGTCAACTGATTGTTCGCCATTAGCCGGGACCACAACACATGCGGTGAGGCTAGATATTTCTTTTTCAATATTTTTAATCGTTATCAAATAATGCTTGACAGCTGTCGTAATACACTTTAAGTGCGCGTTTTCTTTAACTGTATTTTAAATTATACATGTCGAGCGATTAGGTGGCCATATCATTCGCTCGAATTGTCCAGAAAGTTCTCCAAACCAGATGCGAACAACTGTGGCTCGATGACATCGCGCACTGTCATCCCTAAAATGCCCACCGTTGTTTGGGAACATGAATCCCACGGCTGGTTGCAAATGGTCTTCAAGTAGCCGATCATGACCACTTCCAGTCAACGACCGGGTTAGTTGGACCAGAGGACCCAGCCCATACCATGCAAACAGAGTCCACACCATTACAGAGCCACCACCAGCTTGCACAGTGCCGTGTTGGTACCTTGGGTCCACGGCTTCGTGAGGTCTCCTCCAAGGTGGAACCCTGCAATCAGATATTATCCACTAAAACCGGGACTCATTTGACCAGGCTGCGGTTTCCCAGTCGTGTTGGGTCCAACCGATATGGTCACGAGCCCAGAAGAGGCGCTGCAGGCGATTTCGTGATGTTAGCAAATCAAAAATGGTTCAAATGGCTCTGAGCACTATGGGACTTAACATCTGTGGTCATCAGTCCCCTAGAACTTAGAACTACTTAAACCTAACTAACCTAAGGACATCACACACATCCATGCCCGAGGCAGGATTCGAACCTGCGACCGTAGCGGTCACGCAGTTCCAGACTGAAGCGCCTAGAACCGCACGGCCACACCGGCCGGCAATGTTAGCAAAGGCACTCGCTTCCGTCGTCTGCTGCCAAGCCCATTAGCGCCAAATTTCGCCGTATTGTCATAAAGGATATGTTCATCATACGTTCCACATTGAGTTGCGCAGTTATTTCGCGAATTGTAGCTTGTCTGTTAGCACTGACAACTCTACGCAAACGCCGCTGCTCTCGGTCGTTAAGCGAAGCCCGTCGGCCACTGTCCGTGGGGAGATATAATGCCTGATATTTGTTATTCTCACCACACTCTTGACGCTTTATATCTCAGAATATTGGATTCCGAAATGAAATATCCCATTCATCTAGCTCCAACTACCATTCCGCATTCAAAGCTTATTAATCCCTGTCTTGCGGCCATAATCACGTCCGAAACTTTTTCACATTTATCAGTGAATACAAGCGATAGCTCTGCCAATGTACTGCCCTTTTATACGCTGTGTACGTGATACTACCGCCATCTGTATAACTGCACATCACTACCCCATGACTTTTGTCAGCTGAGTGTATAGTTCACTGACAAATGACGATGATGAATCAGGACCACATCCGAAACCCTCAGTCCACGTCCTCAAGCCTTTAATTGTATATGTAACTGCGGATCTTCAAATATTAGTAACCAGTTTAACTCATTCTGTACACTGGCATTCTGTCAGTAGCCTTGCAGCTGGCCTAAAATTTCGTCTATTGAAGTCGGATCTCATAATTCACATTCTGTAGACTAACGACGCAAAGTTCAATCATTATCATATTTTAATACACGTAGTCTGTCATATTCTAGGTACGTTACAATTTTTTGTTGTAATTACTGAAACAGAGTTTCGTAATTTTTCTGCAGAGTATTTCTTCAGTACTGGAAGTCAAATGAAGTCGTGTTGCAATCGTCACATCTCACATACTTTTAGATACACTCCTGGAAATGGAAAAAAGAACACATTGACACCGGTGTGTCAGACCCACCATACTTGCTCCGGACACTGCGAGAGTGCTGTACAAGCAATGATCACACGCACGGCACAGCGGACACACCAGGAACCGCGGTGTTGACCGTCGAATGGCGCTAGCTGCGCAGCATTTGTGCACCGCCTCCGTCAGTGTTAGCCAGTTTGCCGTGGCATACGGAGCTCCATCGCAGTCTTTAACACTGGTAGCATGCCGCGACAGCGTGGACGTGAACCGTATGTGCAGTTGACGGACTTTGAGCGAGGGCGTATAGTGGGCATGCGGGAGGCCGGGTGGACGTACCGCCGAATTGCTCAACACGTGGGGCGTGAGGTCTCCACAGTACATCGATGTTGTCGCCAGTGGTCGGCGGAAGGTGCACGTGCCCGTCGACCTGGGACCGGGCCGCAGCGACGCACGGATGCACGCCAAGACCGTAGGATCCTACGCAGTGCCGTAGGGGACCGCACCGCCACTTCCCAGCAAATTAGGGACACTATTGCTCCTGGGGTATCGGCGAGGACCATTCGCAACCGTCTCCATGAAGCTGGGCTACGGTCCCGCACACCGTTAGGCCGTCTTCCGCTCACGCCCCAACATCGTGCTGCCCGCCTCCAGTGGTGTCGCGACAGGCGTGAATGGAGGGACGAATGGAGACGTGTCGTCTTCAGCGATGAGAGTCGCTTCTGCCTTGGTGCCAATGATGGTCGTATGCGTGTTTGGCGCCGTGCAGGTGAGCGCCACAATCAGGACTGCATACGACCGAGGCACACAGGGCCAACACCCGGCATCATGGTGTGGGGAGCGATCTCCTACACTGGCCGTACACCACTGGTGATCGTCGAGGGGACACTGAATAGTGTACGGTACATCCAAACCGTCACCGAACCCATCGTTCTACCATTCCTAGACCGGCAAGGGAACTTGCTGTTCCAACAGGACAATGCACATCCGCATGTATCCCGTGCCAGCCAACGTGCTCTAGAAGGTGTAAGTCAACTACCCTGGCCAGCAAGATCTCCGGATCTGTCCCCCATTGAGCATGTTTGGGACTGGATGAAGCGTCGTCTCACGCGGTCTGCACGTCCAGCACGAACGCTGGTCCAACTGAGGCGCCAGGTGGAAATTGCATGGCAAGCCGTTCCACAGGACTACATCCAGCATCTCTACGATCGTCTCCATGGGAGAATAGCAGCCTGCATTGCTGCGAAAGGTGGATATACACTGTACTAGTGCCGACATTGTGCATGCTCTGTTGCCTGTGTCTATGTGCCTGTGGTTCTGTCAGTGTGATCATGTGATGTATCTGACCCCAGGAATGTGTCAATAAAGTTTCCCCTTCCTGGGACAATGAATTCACGGTGTTCTTATTTCAATTTCCAGGAGTGTATTAGTCGTGTTGCTCGTTTCTCAGATGAAGACAAGCACAGAAAAACGGGCTAACCCTGTAACGTAAAAGCTTAGAGTTAAGCGTTGCCATCTGTTGCTGGGTACGAGAGCTATCAAAATTGACACTGATCTCACTCCTAAGTGATATTTAGGAGTGAGACCAATGTCAATTTTGTTAGTTCCCATACCCAGCACCAGATGGCAACATTAATCTCTATGCGAGTAGGACTTAAGACAGCTGCTAGTATACAGGCAGCTGCTGATATGCAGAACGGAGAAAGGATGTGTGTACAATTGTGCTACTTCTAAAACGTGTATACTGTGTTGAGAAACTGATCTATTATCATGAATAGTTAGACAAAGCCCTGATTTATAAAGCTGTGCTCTGCTGTATGACTGTTCGTGGCCTAATATTCAATTTGTAAACGCTGTCTTGACTAAAAGTACGGAAAAGAATCTGTGACAGTAACACACTTTTACCTAAGTCTGAGCCAGGGGAAATGGACATGCTTAACTCATGTAATTGAACATCAAACTGCAGCAATCACTGACAAGATCCTACCAAATTTATGTGGCGTGGATATGTCCATCTTATAGTCAAACACTGTGCAATGAGATAGTTCCTCTTATCGTTAACTGCAAAATTTGTATTCGAAAATGACCTATCACTTATTTATTTAATCGTATGGCTAGGGCCCCCCAGTCGGGCAGGTCGTTCGCCGGGTGCCGGCCTTGCAATCTGACGCCACTTCGACGACCTGCATCGATGATGATGATGACAGCACAACACCCAGTCCCTGGGAGGAGAAAATTCCCCGACCCAGCCGGGAATCCAACCCGAGACCTTAGGATTGACAATCCGTCACGCTGACCATTCAGCTACCGGGGGCGGACACTTATCACTCACACCTAATCAATCAAATTGAATCATAACGTAACTGAAAGACAAAGTTCTGCATGAAACTTGAAAAAAAATAGGGATAGTATCATTGTTATTTGAATAAACACACTGAAAAGTCTGCCACAGCAATCTGCATACCGGAAACAGCATCCAAATGTACCTTTCTGGGTCTTACATTGTACAAGCAGAGGGGGGGGGGGGCGGGGGAGGGGGGGATTTCTTACTAATGACGTGCGCGAGCTGTGTACGATGTAACTGTTTGACTATGCATACTCGTATACTGATTAACCATTGACGATACGAATGGGAAAATGAGGATCTTGGCTACAGGTCACGTACAGAAATTTAATAAGTAGCTCGGGAGAGCAGAAATAACTAGCAGCAATACTAAATACATATTCTACATAAACTACACGAGGTTCTCAGCACATGTGATGTGAGTCGAAGTTGTTGTAAAGCCAAAATTTTGCAAGTTCTCTACACACGTGTTTCAATAAAGTACTGTATTATCTAAAGTGCAAGAGAAGATGACATGACTGAATGCAGTATGCACCGGATTAACTAAATACGACCCAATTCCATAATCAGCTTCCAACTTAAGAAAAACGAGCGATCTCTGAGTTCTTGTAATGTTTCACGCCTGAGTATCAAATCACATTAAAGTTCATTACAAATTATATATCCAGATTGATTTCAAAACACCTAGCATGAAAATATTTGTCACAGAACTGAAATAATCGAAACGTTCCCTGTGAACAATGATGGCGAAATAACTCATCTTACCAAAATCTCCAACACTGCAGCGACGACACCTCTGAACTGCCTCGCGTGGAATCGCAGAACACAGAGCGAACTTCAAATCCTCTCGCGGCTGCGCGGGGTAGCCGTGCGGTCTCAGGCGTCTTGTCACGGTCCGCGCGGCTCCCCCCGTCGCAGGTTCGAGCCTTCCCTCGGGCATGGATGTGTGTGTCGTCCTTAGCGTAAGTTAGATTAAATAGTGTGTAAGCTTAAGGACTGTGTTAGCGGTTTGGTCCCATAAGACCTTACCACAAATTTCCACAAAAAAAAAAAAAAAAAAAAAAAATTCCTCTCGACCACATGGCCCAGTCGACAGCGCACATTCTTGCCGGGCTAAAGAACGACCATACCTCCAACGCCACAAAGAGAGAACTGAAAGAGTCCGCACGACTGATCCATTCTCATTACAGGATGTTTTTGCTGAATACTGCAGATACCGTTTTGCGCTTTAAAGGAAAAAAACCAAAACCGTGCAGTTTAAAAGGCATTTTCACACTATCACTAAACCTATTTTTTGTTCGATTCACAGGAACAACGATTATTGGCAGGCCTCCGTGTGAGCTCGAAACTCTCTGATTCTATCTCCATGGTCTCTTCGCGAGATATATGCAGGGGGGAAAAATAAATTGATCAGATCTTTTAGGAACATATGGTGTAGGAATTTTAACAGTAAATCACACCACGCTGCACAGCGCCTCACTTGTTACGTCTACTACTGGTATTGGTCGAACATCTGTGCAACCATTTCGCACTTGCTAAATGAAACTGACGGAACGCGTTACTCTGATTTGTACCTCTTATGTTTCTTCTACCAATCCTATCTAATACGGATCCCAGAGTGACTAGCAGAATTCAAATATTGGTCGAAAGAGGGTTCCGAAAGGAACCTCCTCCGTGTGTGGATTAACTTTCTGTCGATTTTTCCAGTGGAGCTCAGTCTGCATTCTTCCTTTCCTGCTAATAATTTTGTGTACTAATTCCACTTTAAATCGCTGCCGGCCGGAGTGGCCGAGCGGTTCTAGCCGCTACAGTCTGGAACCGCGCGACTGCTACGGTCGCAGGTTCGAATCCTGCCTCGGGCATGGATGTGTGTGATGTCCTTAGGTTAGTTAGGTTTAAGTAGTTCTAAGTTCTAGGGGACTGATGACCACAGAAGTAAAGTCCCATAGAGCTCAGAGCCATTTGAATTTTTTTAAATCGCTCCGTACTCATGGTCCCAGGTATAGAATGAATGTGTTTATTTCCAGTGATTGTTCTGCAGTCGTGTAATCATCGAATAAATGTTTCTTCCTGCCTACTGTGCACAACTGTAATGATTTTAGCTATAACAGTTATTATCGATCGATTGTAATTTAAAAGTAGACGAAAATCGTAGTATCGACACTGTCCATTAAATTTTAACCACAAAGTTATTGCTGCGTGTTATCTGCAGATACATTCAGTGATGCGGTTATTCACAGTGACGCACGCTCTCATCCGGAGAGTCAATATTACTGCGAATATACATAGATATGCCCGTTAACACCAACATCTAGCAATAGCCGTGATTCATCAGTACAGACGCCCTTATCCACGCTTTTAACATTCATTGTAGGTGCCCCTGTATCGCCGGCCAGAGTGGTCGAGCGGTTCTAGGCGCTACAGTCTGGAACCGCGCGACCGCTACGGTCGCAGGTTCGAATCCTGCCTCGGGCATGGATGTGTGTGATGTCCTTAGGTTCGTTAGGTTTAAGTAGTTCTTAGTTCTAGGGGACTGATGACTTCAGATGTTAACTATTTTGTCCCTGTATCCATGCTGATCTGAGTGTCCTGCGGAGTGTAGTATACAGAGATTCGTAGAAATGTGGGGCGGCAACTTCTGTGTACCAAAGCGAGGAGGTTTTTACCTAGTAGTGCAGACTGTCCCCCCCCTCCCCCCCCGCCCCCCCCCCCCCTCCTGTTGTCCTGCATTGTGGCCCGTCTATCTGCTATTACAGTTCCCGACAGTCTACTGCGACCCCAGCCATTAACACGTTTTTGTCCATGTCAGCTGACTCAGGCGATTTGTCCACAGCAGTTTATTCTGGTTTCACCGAATTTAGATGCAGTACACATAGTCATCAACGATGATCTCGTACGAGGATCCACGTGCTACGAAGTGGCTAAAGCTTGTAGCTGGCGGAGGGCGTCTCACATTCGCTTTTGACTTTTTAAGATATGTCACAAGTAATGAGTGAATAAGGGCTGGCAGGTGCCCTTTGTATGCAACAGTCGTATACGGTCTGTGTAAGTGAATGGATGCTCTTCACAATGAATATTCTGGGAGTGAACTGAAGTCAGGTCATATTTAGAAAAACACTTTACAACAGAAGTGAACTGCCATAATCATCAACGTGATAATTCCCACGAATTTTTCGGGTAAAGCGTTAGCCTCTGTCTCATCCCCCATAAAAACCAATCTGGAATTATTCTTGAAATATGCATAGACATAATTAAAATTAATTATAAATTAATTCCGGTCTTCAATCAGGGACGTTAAACACTAATCTTCTCGTCCTCTTCATCTTCAAGTAACCCTCCCCCCTCCACTTCCCTCAATTACCAAATGGACAATTACTGATGCCTAAGGATATATCTTATCAGTTGATCTCTTCCTTTGTTCAGAAAATGGCTCTGACCACTATGGGACTTAACATTTGAGGTCATCAGTCCCCTAGAACTTAGAACTACTTAAACCTAACCAACCTAAGGACATCACACACATCCATGCCCGAGGCAGGATTCGAACCTGCGACTGTAGAGGTCACGCGGTTCCAGACTGAAGAGCTTAGAACCGCTCGGCCACACTGGCTTTTATTCAGACTGTGCCATTAATTTCTTTTTTGCCCAGTTCAATTCAATATCTGGTCATCTGTTGCACGAACTACTCATCTAATCTTTGGTATTCTTCTGTAGCACCATATTTCAAAAGCTTCTATCCTCTTCTTGTCTGAACGGCAGACCATCCACCTTTTTCTTCCATACGAGGCTGCACTCCAGACCTTCAGAAATTTCATAACACTTAAATTAATATTAAATGTTTAAAAAAACTCTTTTTCAGAAATCCTCTCTATGTCGACCATCATTAGCTATTTACTATCCAAATAGCGAAACTCATCTGTTACCTATAATCTTTCATGTCGTAATGTAATTCCTTCACCATAGCCTCTGATTTGATTCGACTACATACCATTACCCGTATTTTGCTTTTGTGATGTTCATCTCATGAGACACAATCTATTCCATTGAGCTGCTATTCCAAGTCATTTGCTGTCTCTGATAGAATTACAATAACGGTAAACTTCAAAATTTTTTATTTCTTATCCCTGAGCTTAAATTTCCTTTCCAAATTTCTCCTCGTGTTCCTTTACAGCTAACTCAGTGTACAGATTGACTAACGTGGAGATAGGCTACAACCGTACCTCACCCCCTTCTCAACAACGGCTTCCCTTTCATATCTTTCGACTCTGATAGCTGTAGTCTAGTTGTTGTACAAGTTATAAATAACATGTCTCTCGCCGTATTTGATCCCTGCTACCTTGAAAATTTAAGTAATTGCAGTCAAGTTAATAATGTTAAAAGATTTCTCCAAATCTACAAAAGCTATAAACATAGATTTGCGTTTTATCGACCTGTCTTCTACGATAAGTCGTAAGGTCAGTATTGTGTCATGTGTTCCTACATTTCCCCGGAACCTAAAATGATCATCACAGAGATCAGTTCCCACCAGATTTTACACTCTTCTGTAAACAATTCGTGATAATATTTTGCAACCGTGAATCATTAAACTGATGGTTCGGTGGCGTTCACACGTGTCAGTACCTGCCTTCTTTGAAAATGGAATTATTACTATCTTCCAGAAGTCTGAGATTATTTCTCTTGTCTCATATAACTTGCGCACCACATGAAATAATTTTGTCGTGGCTTACTCTCACGAGGTTCTCAATAATTCTGAGGTAATGTCTTTTGCTCCAGGGGCCTTGTTACAATTTACATCTTTCAGTGCTGTGTCAAATTCTTCTCGCAGAACCATATTTCCGTTCTCGTCTTCACCTACTTCGTTTTCTGTTTCTATAACATTGTCCTCAAGCTATTTTCTGTCATACAGACTCTCTCTATATTCTTTCACCTTTCAGCTTCCACTTATGTACTTAGTTCTGTGTTGCCATCAGAACCCTCGATTCTTCGATGTGAGGTCCTCCAGTAATGGAAAACACCGTTTTTTCTCAGTACCCAAACATGTTTCGGCACCACTGTGCCATCATCAGTGGGTTTTCGTTTTTATTTATTCTGTAATGTGAACATTTTAGTTAAATGATTATAAAATTATGTGGATGTTTAGTTCCAACAATAGATCGTTTCTTTTTGTATATACCTTTACTTTTGGTGTGCATGAATTTTCCGGATCACTTGTGTGTTAATTACTACAGGTAGCTTGTCATCTTGTTTTTACAAGTAACTATAACAAGTATTTTGTGGAAAATACTTGTTATAGTTACGTGTGCATCACAACATCTCACCATGATGCGGAGAATGAAAGTGCTTGCCACACGAAAACGTAAGTAAAAACGAATATAGGCGCGAAAACATCCCGACAAACTAAATTACATTCTAGAAGGTAGGTTAACTCCCAGCAAAAAACTTTCCCCTCAACATCGTTTGGTTGTAGATGACAAGCTACCTGTAGTAATTAACACACTAGTGATCCGGAAAGTTCATGCACACCAAATGTAAAGGTATTTACAAAAAGAAACGATCTATTGTTTGAACTAAACACCCACATAATTTCATAATCATTTAACAAAAACGTTCACGTTACAGAATAAATAAAAACGAAAACCCATTGATGATGGCACAGTGGTGCCGAAACATGTTTGGGTACTGAGATAAAACGGTGTTTTGCATAACTGGCGTCTGGAACCGCAAGACCGCTATGGTCGCAGGTTCGAATCCTGCCTCGGGCATGGATGTTTGTGATGTCCTTAGGTTAGTTAGGTTTAACTAGTTCTAAGTTCTAGGGGACTAATGACCTCAGCAGTTGAGTCCCATAGTACTCAGAGCCATTTTTTTTGCATAACTGGCGGACCTCACATCCAACAATTTTAACTGCAAACACGGCCAACACAAGGAGCTGCAAATCAAAATGATGAGAACTCTACACATTCATACAGTTGCTTCTCATTTCTCACTCTTTTTTCTGTAGTCGTCTTCTATCTATCTGCTAATTATACATGCTTTTTCATGTGTCCTCTAGCCATTGCTGGTTAACGATTTTTCACTTTCTATCCGTCTCTTTCACAAAGATAAATAAAACATTTGGGTCAGTCATTGAGCCCAGAACGCATGCCAGAAATGTCGACTGCTCTGCAGTGTGTGCTTCTATACTTTTCTCATGGCAGTTTGATTAAGCAGCTGTTCGCAGTACTGGATTCTAATGATGCTACAGGCAAAGAGTGGTTTTCCTTATAATTGTGAAGCATCTGTACCGGTGCACCAATAGGACCGGCACCAAGACAGGAAAAAGTCGTCTCGCCAGACAACGAGCTGCAGGAGACTCTCCAGGAATGCTAGCGAGTTTACAGGGGTGGCTGGATCCAGCAATCATCAGTATTGTGGGAACCTATGAAATTTTCCATACCTCTGATGTCGCTCAGAGATTATTTATTCATTTATTTATTGCTTATGTAGCCTGAGCCGATTACAGTTGTAAGGCCCTCTCTTACATCTGACCAGGAAGTACACATACAAAAACTATTACGTAGCAATCACAATAATAATAATTTTCAATATTAATGAAAGTAATAATTAGCAATAATAATCCCACTAATCATGATGATAAAATAATGGAGAAATTAAAAATGATATTAATTAGTTATTGCATAACAGACTCGATAATAATGATTTGCATTGTTAACAAAAAGTGATAATTTCCAATAATAATAATAATAATAGTGACACTAATAATAATAATATTAATACACTCCTGGAAATGGAAAAAAGAACACATTGACACCTGTGTGTCAGACCCACCATACTTGCTCCGGACACTGCGAGAGGGCTGTACAAGCAATGATCACACGCACGGCACAGCGGACACACCAGGAACCGCGGTGTTGGCCGTCGAATGGCGCTAGCTGCGCAGCATTTGTGCACCGCCGCCGTCAGTATCAGCCAGTTTGCCGTGGCATACGGAGCTCCATCGCAGTCTTTAACACTGGTAGCATGCCGCGACAGCGTGGACGTGAACCGTATGTTCAGTTGACGGACTTTGAGCGAGGGCGTATAGTGGGCATGCGGGAGGCCGGGTGGACGTACCGCCGAATTGCTCAACACGTGGGGCGTGAGGTCTCCACAGTACATCGATGTTGTCGCCAGTGGTCGGCGGAAGGTGCACGTGCCCGTCGACCTGGGACCGGACCGCAGCGACGCACGGATGCACGCCAAGACCGTAGGATCCTACGCAGTGCCGTAGGGGACCGCACCGCCACTTCCCAGCAAATTAGGGACACTGTTGCTCCTGGGGTATCGGCGAGGACCATTCGCAACCGTCTCCATGAAGCTGGGCTACGGTCCCGCACACCGTTAGGCCGTCTTCCGCTCACGCCCCAACATCGTGCAGCCCGCCTCCAGTGGTGTCGCGACAGGCGTGAATGGAGGGACGAATGGAGACGTGTCGTCTTCAGCGATGAGAGTCGCTTCTGCCTTGGTGCCAATGATGGTCGTATGCGTGTTTGGCGCCGTGCAGGTGAGCGCCACAATCAGGACTGCATACGACCGAGGCACACAGGGCCAACACCCGGCATCATGGTGTGGGGAGTGATCTCCTACACTGGCCGTACACCACTGGTGATCGTCGAGGGGACACTGAATAGTGCACGGTACATCCAAACCGTCATCGAACCCATCGTTCTACCATTCCTAGACCGGCAAGGGAACTTGCTGTTCCAACAGGACAATGCACGTCCGCATGTATCCCGTGCCACCCAACGTGCTCTAGAAGGTGTAAGTCAACTACCCTGGCCAGCAAGATCTCCGGATCTGTCACCCATTGAGCATGTTTGGGACTGGATGAAGCGTCGTCTCACGCGGTCTGCACGTCCAGCACGAACGCTGGTCCAACTGAGGCGCCAGGTGGAAATGGCATGGCAAGCCGTTCCACAGGACTACATCCAGCATCTCTACGATCGTCTCCATGGGAGAATAGCAGCCTGCATTGCTGCGAAAGGTGGATATACACTGTACTAGTGCCGACATTGTGCATGCTCTGTTGCCTGTGTCTATGTGCCTGTGGTTCTGTCAGTGTGATCATGTGATGTATCTGACCCCAGGAATGTGTCAATAAAGTTTCCCCTTCCTGGGACAATGAATTCACGGTGTTCTTATTTCAATTTCCAGGAGTGTAAAACAATGGAGGCATTAAGAATGATATTGATTAGTTTAACACTTTTGAAGCCTTATTTGATATTACAAGAAACTGAAGGGCTAGTGAAATAGGAGAGGACTGAAATGAAAGTGACGATAGCTGCTAGGAAAGAAGAGAATTGCAATAGAAAACCCTGTAGGCAAGGGGAGGGAAATGTCGTTGGGGAGGGAGGGCTGATGAGAGTCAGCTGCAAGAAGAGAGAGCTACTGTGATAGAAGTTGGGCCATTATTTTGAAGTTGGAAAGTATTTTAATATTTTGAGGAAAATCGTTCCAAAATCGGGCTCCTGATACAGAAAATGATTTGGAGAACATGGCAGTATTGTAATGCAACGATACAGAGAAATCTTACATGTTTAATATGAATCCTTGCCAATACTGACATGACACGCTGCCCACTGAAGTATATTGTAAAATTAAATATTCCGTAGGAGATATTGTTCAAAGTAATAAAAGTGAATTAGCGTTCAAACAAGTATCGTGTAGAGGGTTATTATTAATTCCTTACAGTTCAGAGAATATAAATAATTACCTGAAATCACGGTCATTAATGAGAGTTTCACTATAAACTCAGAAATAATATCATATAATCGAATTTGACCTTATTTGCAAAGACAGTTACAAGAGACAAGAAACTAAAGGTCATATTAATTATGGCGAATAAAGAACTTGCTGCCTTATCCATTTATTCCAAAGATTAATTTTTATTCTGATTATATTAAATAGAATTAAATTCCTAATTAGCCATATACCACCAGATAGGACAAGAGAAAGTAATATCGCTTACTTTGCAAGAAAGAAAATGATTTTTCTATCATGTAGTACAGTGATATTTACGCACGCCGGCCGAAGTGGCCGCGCGGTTCTGACGCTGCAGTCTGGAACTGCGAGACCGCTACGGTCGCAGGTTCGAATCCTGCCTCGGGCATGGATGTGTGTGATGTCCTTAGGTTAGTTAGGTTTAACTAGATCTAAGTTCTAGGGGACTAATGACCTCAGCAGTTGAGTCCCGTAGTGCTCAGAGCCATTTGAACCATTTTTATTTACGCACATGAGTCGAGCCTGAGGACAAAATACATATAATCCAGTATGATTTGCTGATTAGGCAATAGTGTTTGTCGATATTAGCAAAATATAAGTTACTTAGAAATGCTTTTATGATGGATCCTTCCTTGGCAAGGATGTGTTTATTTTAACGTGAAAAAAAGAGTGCGTACTACAAGAGTGAAGAACGTTGCTAACAAATAATTTTGTTGCGACACAGAATTCTAGTTGGCCCATCAACTCTAACGAACTGCACGGGACGTGTTTTCAGATTGCCACGAGAGAAATCCTTCTACTCTGAAACACTTTGTTGCTAGGCATACGAGGTGGGCTTCAACTACTTCTGGAAGTAGCTCCGTGTGTAGGCAGTGGTTATCAGTCAGAGTCGTTGCCAGCAGATACGCAGCCCAATTCGATTTGGCCGGCAACTTCACGCTAGTGACGCCCACATGACAGGAAATGTTGTTATCTCACACATGGCAGAAGTCCTTGTTGCCAGCACACCACCCATACACCGCCTGATAATTAAATTCAAAAACACATCGAAATCAACGCTTGCCTGCCGCTGTTCTATCTGTTCCAGCGCAATACGTAGCACTCAGAAAGCCCCCTCTGATGATGATTAATATAATGAACGTATCCGTTCGGTGAATTTCTGCAAAGCATTTTACGGGAATGTTTTTGGTAAAGTTATGAAAGGGGGGGGGAGACACTTGTAGTTAACTAATTAATATCAGTTTGAAACAGCATGGCTCTGAGGACTAGTACGTACTGTAATCAGTACTGTATTTTACATCTTGTGCTTGTATAAGAGTTTTTTTGCCTGCTGTTATCTGAAGAGTAACAATGATATTTTTTAAAAAATCATGATGTGATGACAAAACTGTTTCTAGTTAATTTAAATTGTTGTAAATGAAGTCTAAGGTACATCATCAGTCTGCATCCACAAAGGATATTGCCCACAAAGAAATAGAAGTTTCGTAGATTCGAAATTAGTTTCTCGTATACATAGTAAAGTAAAAGGAATCAGACCAGGAGAAGAAATTAGTAGAGGGAAATATATTCACAAATGTACCGTTGAAGTTGACATGCCAGGCTATTCATTTGAGTGGGTAGTTATTGTCTCTTACAAATGCGTCACATGAAAAAGAAATAAAAAAACAAGTAGAACACGCAGAAGAGGAGCTGGAAACGAAATGAAACTTCGCGGGTTGAGAGAGTCTGTGACATTGAGCGATTACAACATCGAGTCAAATTTACAAAGAACTGGGCACAACAAGCCCACTTATAACAATGACGTTGCAAAATGGCTCTGAGCATTGTGGGACTTAACTTCTGAGGTCCCCTAGAACTGAGGTCCCCTAGAACTTAGAACTACTTAAACCTAACTAACCTAAGGACATCACACACATCCATGCTCGAGGCTGGATTCGAACCTGCGACTGTAGTGGTCGCGCGGCTCCAAATGTAGCGCCTAGAACCGCTCGGCCACCGCGGCCGGCAATGACGTTGCGCCTCCTCTGGTCTGGATACAAGCACTTATTCGGTTGCAAGGGGTGTCGTAAAGTCTTTCGATCCTCTGCTGAAACAAGCTGGCCCAAAAATGTTATAACTGGCCATTGATATCTTTGAAACAGGCACTGACGGAGTTGATGTCCATACTGGTCCCAAATATGTTCTGTAGGGTACATATCAGAGGATCTTGCTGGCCACGGGTGTACCTTAACATCATGTCGACTAGTGGCAGTCAACCTGGTCCCTATCGCCCACTAGTGGGTGTTCAAGCTTTATTGGTAGGCGGTAGGGCTTTTAAATACATTTTCATTAGGTTTTCATAAAATTTTGGCAAAGTATTTTTAAGTAATTATTTTTATATGCTTTAGCTTCGTGTGGGCGGTAAGTGAAAAAGGTTGACTACTCCCGACATAGACAGTTCGTAGAGAAATGTGCCACGTGTGGCGAGCATTTTCCTTTTTAAAAATGGCTCCATTGCCGGATGATAGACAACATATGACGATACAGGATATCTGTGACTTACCGTTGTGCCGTTAGAGTTCCCTCAGTCACTACTAGCTTTAGTGTGAAGTCAGACCTGATGGTTCCCCAAACCAAGACGGCAGTGGTAACAACGCTGTGCTTAATCAAAACGATGGAGGAATGGGGTATCTTCCCAGGTCGTCACCGTGCTCACCGACGATGGCCATCCCTGGTAGTAAATGGAAATAAGCGTTTGGCGTCATTGGGTGGGAGGCCCCTTGCGGGGCACGTCCGGCGGCCTTGGTGCGGGTCTTATTACATTCGACGTCACATTGGGCGACCTGCGTGCCGGATGGGGATGAAATGATGATGAGGACAGCACCACACCCAGTCCCTGAGCGGATAAAATCCCCGACCCAGCTGGGAATCGAACCAGGGCCCGTAGGATGGCAATCCGTCATGCTGACCACTCAACCATCGGGGCGGACTTCCATGGTAGTGGAGAACCACGATTCATCACTGAATACACTGGGACCAAACCTGAGCAGTGCACACTTCCTGGTCACGGAGCCACCCCAAACACAGCCGTTTGTGTTGTGGTACTAACAGCAGCCTATGCGTCGGACTGTAATTCCCTAGTCCAGCTGCTATTAGTCTCCGAGCAATGATGTGGGATGATACTAGTAGTAGAGCAAGGTTCATATTACGCCACTCTGCATTGTTGCCAAATTTATTCAAGATGGCAGCGCTGACATCATTCAATATGGCGGCATGTAGACCTGCAACAGCGCATGACGTCATCCAAGATGGCGGCTTTTGGCGGGAAAATAGGGCAATTGTGCTATGTCCACTAACCCAACCCCCAGAAAAAATGGAGGCAAATTTGAATTTTGGCGGGAAAATAGGTCAATTGGACTACGTCCACTATCCTAACCCTCCAGAAAAAATTGGCTCCAAAACCAAATTCCAACAAGAAAATGCCTCCAAAACCTTACTTTTCTTTATTATTATTCATTATCATTCATTATAATTTATTATTATTATTATTATTCATTATCATTCATTATCATTTATTATCATATATTATTATTTATTATTATTATTATTATTATTATTATTATTATTATTTATTATTATTGGCCTACCTTCACTAGAAAATTCGTGCATAATTCAAATTCCAGCACGGTAATGGCTGCAAAACCATACTTCTCTTTATTATTATTGATTATTATTCATTATCATTCATCATTTATTACTATTTATTATTATACTTGGTCTACAACCACTAGAAGATTGTGACAAATTCAAATTCCAATGTCTCGAAAACTCTACATCTATTTATTATTATTTATTCTTATTTATTCAGTATGTCCGATTTTCGCGGCTGGAAAGAGATTTGCGTTACATCCATAACAAAAATCTATCATAAGTTCAAATCCCAACCCCATAATCCATCACACGTACGATATAGGCCACATCCTACGAAATTTCGCGCTCACTTATCTTTCTTCAATGCTAACCTATTAAAATCGCTTCCAATAATAAAATGCATTAAATGGAAATGGATATGTCTTTCTCCAACTTAAATTGCAGAGATCAGATGGGCAAAGATCTGGAAATGGGATCAGCCGAACGGTGTGTAGGGTGTGACTAAAGACAAGTTGGAATTTTACTGTAGCATGCAGGTTCGGGAAATGTGACTCGTTTCACACTGGGTGCAACCCTCTTGAATAACGGTAATTGCGTAATCAAGTGACGTGATGACAGAGCGCTCTGGTGGTTGTGATAGGAGCTAAACACGGTTGAACTTGGATGCAGTTTTGTTAGGTAAACGAGTTGTATGACGTTCCGCCAAAATTCAAACTAACCACCAAAATCAGACATCTTGAATGACGCCCTCTGCTGGTGGCGATGTGTACTAACCCAGCTGCACTCCAGACCTCGTGGCAAACACACGCGCAAGATATAATAAATGATAAATGATCATAAATGATAATGAATGTTAATAAATGATAATAGATAATAATAAATAACTGGAGCAGCTGTCTGAATGCAGACACCTGTTGGCATGTAGCGATCTGTAAGAGTTAACTTTGCTGTCCTCTAGACGACCGAATAGCGATGTAATAGTATGTGTGGGGCGGCTTTGATGATCAAGTCAGAATTGGAGAAGATGATTGATTTGGGTTGGAGTGCTATTAGATGGGATGTAGATTGTTCAGTTGACTACATCTGCACATTTGCTTCCTTTATTTAGCTGAGTGAAGATCGATTGTGGTGTGTTGGATACACAATTGTCTGTTCTCTAGACCTGGGACAGACCTTAGTGGACGTGTAAATTATAGCCAAGATCTCGAATATGTTACGTGACTGGGAACGGTATTCGAGAGTGGAAATATCATTTTTTGTATGTTTGTTTGTAGTTAGTCAGTGGTTTACAGCATGCTGCACATAGATAAAGTTCGGCATTTGTAGAAATTTAATTTGAAGTCAATATCTTGGGAATTATAATGAACTAGTGATCGGTAGGGTGTAGCCTAGTGCATGATATTGAGAAGTACAGCTAAAATTGTATAATACAGGGTGATTCAAAAAGAATACCACAACTTTAAAAATGTGTATTTAATGAAAGAAACATAATATAACCTTCTGTTATACATCATTACAAAGAGTATTTAAAAAGGTTTTTTTTTCACTCAAAAACATGTTCAGAGATGTTCAATATGGCCCCCTCCAGACACTCGAGCAATATCAACCCGATACTCCAACTCGTTCCACACTCTCTGTAGCATATCAGGCGTAACAGTTTGGATAGCTGCTGTTATTTCTCGTTTCAAATCATCAATGGTGGCTGGGAGAGGTGGCCAAAACACCATATCCTTAACATACCCCCATAAGAAAAAATCGCAGGGGGTAAGATCAGGGCTTCTTGGAGGCCAGTGATGAAGTGCTCTGTCACGGGCTGCCTGGCGGCCGATCCACCGCCTCGGGTAGTTGACGTTCAGGTAGTTACGGACAGATAAGTGCCAATGTGGACTCTCCATACAGTTGATTGTGGAATTTGCAGCTCTCTGCTAGCTCTGCGAGTCGATTTTCCTGGGCTGCGAACAAATGCTTGCTGGATGCGTGCTACATTTTCATCACTCGTTCTCGGCCGTCCAGAACTTTTCCTTTTGCACAAACACCCATTCTCTGTAAACTGTTTATACCAACGTTTAATACACCACCTATCAGGAGGTTTAACACCATACTTCGTTCGAAATGCACGCTGAACAACTGTCGTCGATTCACTAATGCCGTACTCAATAACACAAAAAGCTTTCTGTTGAGCGGTCACCATCTTAGCATCAACTGACGCTGACGCCTAGTCAACAGCGCCTCAAGCGAACAAATGTACAACTTTATAGCTCCCTTAATTCGCCGACAGATAGTGCTTAGCTCTGCCTTTTGTCGTTGCAGAGTTTTAAATTCCTATAGTTGTGTTATTCTTTTTGAATCACCCTGTATTATGGAGAAAGTACATGTGTTCTTGCAGTCTATGAGTCTGAGGATATTTGTAGAAAAGTGAACAGACAAGGAAGGAGAGACAGTAAGGTGTTTGTGATGGGGGGAGGGGGGGGGGACGACGATACCGAATTTGTAAAAAGAGTTCTGAGGGTGACTTAGGTCCGCTGATGTAAGAGGGAAGATTAGCTCTGAGTGTTGGGTCTGTAGAGAGAAAGAGCAGGTTGATGGTGCTTTCCTAGGATTGGAGAGCATTGCGGTACATAGACGCTGTAGGAGTAGGATATTTTTTTCGCATGCTGTAGAGATATACTGGATGAGTGCACTGTTTTGTGTCAAATAAGTATATAATGTATCGTAAAGTTTATGTGGTTTACAATGTGTAGCATTTGTATATATTGCATTGTAAAGTTACTATTGTTTATGTTATGTGATGAGTAGAGACGATGACTATGTGCGTCGTATCGCGAGGGAGGTATAGATTGAGGGGACTGTGGGTGAAATTTAGCGATCTCTGTAAAATAACAACAGGAAGCGCCAGAAAGAAAAGAAAAAGCTGGATAGTACTTCGATACGGGAGTGATCACTAGTTCAGCGGTTAAATTAGATAAGAGAAAATAAGAATTCTTGATTGACTGTGTGGTGGGATATAGGAGGGGTCATCTGCATATCTTGAGAGCATGAGGGCTGAAACGTTATGTGGGGCGATGGGACGAGGCGTTAAGTTAATAAAGAGGCTATGTTATGGGGTGAATTTCCATGTACGCAGAAGATGAGACATGTAGAAAGAGAGCCTTACCTATTTGTAGTAGACTACACAATTTCCAAGAGGTTGACTGTTTTTTTAGTGAGCAGGCTAGTGGTAACTGTTTTCGAGGCTGCATTAATCGTGTGTGTCAACGAGCTATGGGCTATTCTGACAATAGACGTGAATGCACGTCCACACCTGAGACGGCGGCGGTATACATGAGAAGAACAATGCACCTTTCACATGTGTCAGAGGACAGTGCCCTTTCTGATCGTCTGTCACGAGTGCGTGGAAGCTGAAATTGGCTGGAGGCTCTGGAACCCCCCTCCCGCCGACCGCACGCGCGCACGCCCTGCCTTTGAGCGTAATCTATGGCGCATAGGTGATATGAATTTCTCGGGTGTTAGGCGCGAATGCGACTGTGAGGAGGTCATGTTCGGGGGAGGCCGAGCAGAGACTTTTGGTCGGTTTGGCAGCTGGGGGCAGGGTATTGGGCGAGGGTGTTTGGGCACTTCTGTTGCACTATTTTGCGAGCATGTCTGTGCACTGTGCTGTGCGTTTTTCGAGAGTTTAAGAGTACAGAGCTCGTCTGCGGATATTGTGTACTGCATTACTTAAGAGCACCTTGCTGTTGTGTGGTGAAGTTAGGAGTTGTTTACGTGTTTGTGGGCTGTGTCACATGACCACAGGCAGATCAGTGCTGGTGTTTTGTGGCTGTGTGACAAATATACTCCATGCCTAAATAAAAGGGCTCGAAATAAATAGAGTGCAGTCCTTCCTTACTTCCCCGAGCAGCACAGCGTCGTCTGATTGGTTTTTGCGCAATTTTAAAACAGAGGATCTTGGTTTATGTCAAGAAAAGGATGAAAGAGTAGTGTGGTGGTGGGACTGAGACCTAGTGGAGAACACGCTGTCTGCCAACATCATGGACAGCTGTGTTTGGATAATGATCTGATGTCAGGGGGGTGTCATGTGTCCATGGTTCTGTGTACTAAGTGAGCTGGGCCGTGGACTGAGTGGTGAATACAGAGGGTGGTGGTGCTGTCTATCTCTAGTTGTTTAAATAAAGACAGGTGTATGATTTTGAAAAGTTGACGATCAGCGAGCTGGGTATTCTAAATGGATTATTATTTAGAGAAATTAAGAGTTTTTCGGTTCTATGGGCGTGAATGTTTTGAATTATTTAGGGGTGCTTCACATGTCTGTGGGCTGTACAGTGACTTTTTTGACGGTTTACAATTAGCAAGTGTGTGTGTAGAGCCTTATACATGAGTTATGTAGGAGTAGTTAACAGGTCTGTATGCTGGGGGGGCATGTCAGAGCGCAATTTTCTTAGGTTGGTAGCGAAAGCGCAAGTGACCTTTGTTTACTAACAGAATTCAAATTCGGCGAGGGTTCCTAGGAGGAGGTGGGGGTCTGGTCCTCAAAAAGTAGTTGAAAATAGGTAGTTGAACACCTTTGCATACGTATATGAAATTGTAAATTGAATTGTTTAATATGATTAAAATTGAAATGGAATTAAGTACTTAGATAATTCATAGGTTAGATGCGCGATGTGGGTGCTAGCGTATTTAGAGAAGACGATGTTCGTCGCGTGTCTGGAGGGGGCGATCGAGGGTGTGTGATGTAAGCGGTCGGACGTCCACGCTGCGGAGGGGCAGCGCGTGTCCGATTATAACGCACGCGCGAGAGAGAGTCAATTAACTTAGCGAGGGGTCTCGTGGTGATCAAATGTGGTCTTTTACAGTCATGGCGGATTCAACTCTCGAGCAAACTTTGGCGCCAAAAGTGTAGCACGGCGTTCCGGGTCGCACAAAGACACGTGGTGGATGGCGAACAGTCGGCGTCGGCCGGTTTGAACGTGTCCAGGAAAACAACTTTCGCGCCAAAAGTGTGGCAGGGCGTTCTTTGCCCACCGCGTGCTGAGCCGAACGGCTGACCGTTGTGTGATTCCTCTCCCAGGCAAACAATTTTGGCGGGAAAGGTGCGGAGGCGACGAATACACTGTTGTGACGTCAAACTCTGCAAGTTCCAGCATATCCAGCGAAAAAATGTTTACGACGTGGGAGCAATCGCTGGTCCAGCGGCTAGCGCGGGCCGGCCCCAGCGCGCCAACAGTCCAGCACGTGAGCAGCCATCTCACGTGACCACCATCGGCAATGGCCTGCACGCTGGCCGGCGGGGCCAGGGGGTGGCGATGATTTGAACTAATTCAGTTGGAGCACGGACGTCGTGGCGACTTCACTGGGTGTTGCTGTGATCTCGAAGATGTGTACTGATTATGTTGGAGAACAAGTAATGGCCGTACTGCTTGGAATAAAGACTTCAGTCCCTTTCCCCCTGCAAAATCAAAGGACGTGACTTAGTTTACTATAAGTGTATTTTATTATTTGACGCGATTTTAATAGGTTAGCAGTGAAAAAAGGCAAGTGAGCGCGAAAGTTCGTAGGTTGTGGACTATTTCGTACGTATGATCGATTATGGTGTTGGGATTTTAACTTGTGATAGAATTTTGTTATGGATGTAACGCAAATGACTTTCTCGCCGCGAAAATCGGACATATTGAATAAATAGTCATAAATTATAATAACTAATAAAAAATAGAAGTACAGTTTTTGAGACATTATCGTGTTGGAATTTGAATTTGACGCAAGTTTCTAGTGGATGTAGACCAATAATAATAATAAATGATGAATGTTAATGAGTAATATTCAACAATAATAAAGGGAAGTATGGTTTTGCAGCCATTATTGGCTGGAATTTGAATTTGGCACGAATTCTCTAGTGGAGGTAGGCCGATAATAATAATAAATAATAATAATAATAATAATAATACTAAATCATAATAAATGATAATAAATGATAATGAATGATGATGAATAATAATAAAGAAAAGCAAGGTTTTGCAGGCATCATCTCGTTGGAATTTGAATTTGGCGCCAATTTTTTCTGGAGAGTTAGGTTAGTGGATGTAGCCCAATCGACGTATTTTCCCGTCAAAATTCAAAATTCCCGCCAATTTTTTCTGGGGGTTAGGTTAGGGAACATAGCACAATTGGCCTATTTTCCCGCCAAAAGCCGCCATCTTGGATGACGGCACGCGCTGTTGCCAAGTCTAGATACCGCCACCTTGGATGATGTCAGCGCCGCCATCTTGAATAAATTTGGTAACAATGCAGAGTGGCGTGATACAAACCTTTCTCTACTACTGGTACTGCTAGTTGTAGTCAGCCCATTACTAGTTCTCGGATGGCACATGAGGCATTGAAGGGCTCACCATGTGATTGGTACACAAGCCTCCATTGTGGTGAGCAGACGTGGTCGATTGGGAGCCTGACGGCGAATGTGCCTGCCCTCACGTTCCCATACTAGTGCTACATCGGACCACTGTCACATCAGAATGCTCCACAGATATG
The DNA here is from genome assembly GCF_021461395.2 of Schistocerca americana. Taxonomy (NCBI): domain Eukaryota; kingdom Metazoa; phylum Arthropoda; class Insecta; order Orthoptera; family Acrididae; genus Schistocerca; species Schistocerca americana. The sequence continues at coordinate 205,488,548 of NC_060119.1, forward strand.
GATATTGATTGATTTGAAAAGCTGGCAAACAGAGATCCACAATAACGCCCATTTCAAACACTGCTAGGTGTTAATAACGCTGCCTTACACGAGTAGCCTACATGGGTTCTCCGAGTCCTTCACAGCGATCTCTCAACTTACAACGCGACGTAGACACAGCAGCTGGACGAACTTCCTAAGCTCGGCCTGGAGCAAGCTAAGTACAACACCTGATGGGATCGGGATTGGTGACCTGACGGATTTGGAGGTGTCCTAAGATTGGAGGCGCTCCAATGGTGGCTGATGGCGGATGGTGAACCCGAAGAAATGCGAACATCGCTTCGGTCTCTGGGGAGCGAAGCGCGTCTGGAGACAGGTCGCGCGGTGGAGACTGCTGCTGACTTGACCGGGGCTCCCTTGTCAACTAGCACCTGACTGAGGCCACAAAAGTGTGTCCCCAGTCAGAGGGCGTGAAGACGGGGTGGCTGTTGATTAGCATTTGACCCTTCCTCGATATTAGAGAGCGCATACTCATATGATGCCGGACAGGATCGTAGAGCTCATGAGGAGAAGATGGTTTAGGCCTGTCGAGAGGTAAGGCCCATCACGAAGCGACGCGGCGACCATCTGTATCACAGGCAGCACGCTGCCCTCATCTGGCAGCGGCAGGCATGCTTGCTAGGTGGCCTCCGACACCGCCTCGACGAGAGAGGGCGTCTGCGCTGTCCACGTCAGTTATATACCATAATAGGTATGGTTTACAGCACTAAACACGAGCAACACTAATGTACTCTAGCGGACGTTCTATCTGTCACAGATAATTGCAACTTCAGTCATTTACATACCCGCCATTGGTGTGTATGTATGCGGAAGTTACATTTCTAACATTCTGCCTTGTAGGAATCATGTCTTGCTAATTACGTCCTTTTCTTTCTTGATACTTCTCGCGTTGCAACTTGTGGGTCGTTGCATCTCGTCCTTGCTGGAGTTTTTTACAATGGTTCTTACGAAGTGTTTTACTTATAATCCTCTAACATATGTCTAGTACCTACATTGTTTTATGCCTTCTTAAAAAGCTTTACAAATTTCGGCGCCCTTTTCATGTTACAATTCTAAGATATTTTGAGTCTTAACTTCTACAAAAATGCTCAAATTCGTTTTTTTATTTTTTGTGTAGTGTTGTGGTGTATAGCATTTTAGTATTTCATGCTGTTAGACTATCTACGTTTTATCCCTTCACCTTAATCTATGGTACTATTGGTGTTATTTTTGTTTTTGTTTTTATTGAAACTACTTTCTTTTTCCCACCTTCCTCTTTCTTCATTCTTCTTTCTCCTGACGGTCTTATCTGCAACATAATCTTGAAATATTGTGCTGATTATATACCAGTAATAAAATTAATCTTCAAACTTGTACTGAAAGTGCTTAATACTGCCAGTCTTAGGTAAAAATATCTCTGCTTTATCTCGTAAAATACCCTCTAATTCTCTTTTACTGTGTTCCGAAATACCTTGAACTTCTTGCAATTTTTCGTCGATTTCTTTATGGACTTCTAACATGAGTTGAGGCGATTCCCCCTTTTGTGCATACCATTCTAATTCTTCATCCTCTTTATCTCACGACATTCTTAATTGTTTGTTCATAACTGGTATTTCTTCTAATTTTAGCTTTTGCTCAAAGAGAAGTGTGACATTCCCGAATGTTACGCTATCTTTCCCCATATCTATTATCGCTCGTCTCTCATTTAAAAAATCTGCACCTATAATCAAATCTACAGTTAGTTTATGTATAATCACGAAGTTGACTTCGATCTTTTGACCTTGACACGAAAGAGTTAACCTTGTTTGTCTCGTAACTTCCGCAGCATTGTTTCTAATAGGACCTCTTACTTTAATCTTACGTGTTTTCAGAACTGGCAATTCCTCATTGGCATTACACTGCATGAATAAATTTACGAGATCGCAGTCAGTTCACTTCCGCTATCAATTACAATATTGACTGGGATATGCTTTACCATGGCCTTCACAATTGGTTGAATTTGAAAGGGTTGGTTCTGCTCTTCTTCTTCTTGCATCAACGAATCCTCCACTGACTCATACATGAGTCTTTTCAGGAATTTCCCTTGTGAATTCGAACTTTCTGTAGGATAAGCTTCGACTGCTACTTCTCTCTCTTTTATTTCCCCTTCTCTATTTCTTCCTTCATTTACGCTTTCTTCAACACCCTCTACTTGTTCCTCATCCTCGTCTATCTTCTCCTTCTTCGTCGCTACTTCCACATAATCGCATCTAAATGCTCTAATTATCGCTTCATAACTTCCTTCATTATATACGTTGGGTTGTGTGCCCACTCGTAACTTATTTTCAACTTCTGTCGACTGCGCATTATCCTCATTGAATTCGCTTTCCCTGGTTTCCATCTCAAATAGCTCTGCAATACTCATTACTTCGTCCTTTCCTCCTACATTCGTTGTGCATGCCTCTGGTAATTCATCTTCCTCGTCAGTATTCTCCCAATTAATTTCGTCCCAACACGATATTGTTATTTTCTTGTCTTCGTTTTCATCTGGTCCCTGCGGATTTGTTTCTTCCTTCTTCTCTTCTCGTGATAAGATTTTTACTTCTCTGTTCAAGGTGCTGCAATTGTCCTGGGTCGGTGCGTCATTGTCTTTGGCATGGGCGCTTAGGTGTCAATTCGAACGTTTATCGGGGTTTGGTGGTCTTACCTCCACCTCTTCTGTCTGTATTCTGTTTTCTTGTTCAGGTTGTTGATAGTGGTTTCTTTGTTGATAATTTGTCGGTCTATTGGTTCTCCAGTACCCGTTCCGGTTGTCGTTATTCCCTCTGTAATAGTTGTTGCCGTTCCTGGGTGAATTATAGTTGTTGCCATATTCTCTTCTAAATCCATAACCGGTTCTTTGTTGAAATCTATTGTCGTTTCTTGGTGTGAAGTTATCACATGGTTCGTAATTATTGTTTCTTCGTACTGTGTCTTGTGAATTCCACTGCTTTTTGCTTTCGTTTTCACATGCGCTTCGTCTTTTTCTTGCGTCATCTTCCGAAAATATGAACTCTAGTTCCCTTAGAATACCTTTAACTGCTTCGACGTCATTGCCTCCGCGACCTACTAATGATTGCTGGTATTTCAATGATAGCTTCATCGCGGATAATTTAACCAATTCTCCGTCACTGTATGGTACATCTAAGCATTGATTTTCCTTTGCCATTAATTCGAAAAATTTCACGGGACATTTCTCTCCTGAATTTTCAAAATATGGGTTCTGTAATAGTTCGTACTTCACTCTGTTCTGTGCTTCGCTGGACCAATATCGTGAGAGAAACTTCTCTCTGAAATCTTCGTACGATCGGCATGTCGCTGCAACATTCTGCATGGTTTCTGCGACTGTTCCTGACATGTGTGCACATATAAAGTCTAATTTGTGTGCTAGCGTCCAGTGTTCTGGTAATCCTACTCGGAATTGATCAATGAAAGTTCGTGGATGTAATGAGTTTCCTTCTCGAAAGTGCTGTAATTTTCTGACTGTGAGGAAATGATCGTTGTCGTACTTCGTCATAGTTCCATATGAAATTCGCGATTCTTCGCCACTTTTGTTTCTGATCATTTCTCCCGTCGTTCTTTCCGGTTGTGGTAGATCCATTGGATATTGTCCACTGTAACTTTCGCCTACCCTTGCGTAGTATCGTTGGAGTGGTACGCAATAATTTTCTTCCATCGGTTGTGAACGTGTAGCTGAATGCATTGCACTGTACTCTTCGCGACCTGGCTTTCCATTGTCACGTATGTTACTTTCCGCCTGTGATTGGAATCGCAAATGCATGATATCTTCGTTGATTGCTTGTTTTTACTGTGCTGTTACAGATACGGATGTGGTTGCAGACTCTGTGCTTGTTCGATCCTGTTCACTACGCTCTTCAATGGTTTGCAACAACTCTGTTCACAATTTCTGAAATTGTCACTTCGTTTGCGCTTCTATTTTGACTATGCGGTTATCATATTTCTTCAGCGCTGCTTTTGTGATACGTTTGTGTAAAACACTGTTTTCAACAATTTCACGCGCTGTACCTGCTGCTTGTCTAGTAATTACGTTTATCTGTTTCTCTAGTTTCTTGACTTCTCCCTGGGTGTTGTTACGTAATGTTTTGATCTCGTCGTGAATGTCATTACGCAATGTTTGTACGTCCTCTTGTACCTTGTCAATGTCTGTTCTCAATTGATTGTGACCTGTTATTAAGTTTCCCATCACTTCTCGAGATTCTTTGGCCTCGTCTTCAATATGACTTAGGTGTAACTGAATTTTTTTGTTTTGTTCTTTAATCTCACGCATTTGTCTCGTGGTTTCTGCATTCTGAATTTGAATTTGGTTCGCTATGTCTTTATTTTGCCTTGTCATGGTTTCCGTAATTTGTTGTAATAATTCTGCCAGATTGGTGGGTCCTATTGCGTTTTCTTCCGACGTCCTACGCTCTGTGTTTTCGCCCAAGTGTTGGTTCGCAACCGATTGCATTGAACTGTGCTGTGACACGTTTCTGGTCGCATTCCTTGTACTCTGTGGTGAGGGAACTCTGATTACTTGTACTATGGGTTCTACGTATTCAAGACGCAAGTTAGAATCCTCATCGACTGTCTCTCTACTTTCCTGCTCCTCTGTCGTATGCTGACCTAGGTTTTCTGTGCCTTGGCGTACATTATCCTCGTTATGGTGCGTTATATGTCCTATTTCTCGCGATACTGCATCGTCTGTTGTACTGTCCTCTATTCTCTGTCCATTTTCATGCTGGGTCTCTACCTCAATTCGGTCAAGGTCTCGATTTGCCATTGCTAACCTTTCCGAATCCCTTATTTTCCGTTTTAAAAGCAATTCACGCGCCCTACTTCGAGTCAACATGCGCTCATACGATCTCACGCGTTTCATAAACTTTTTTGCACACACAACTTGACAATCAATTCACTTACTTGTTGGGTCAGAGCCAAGTTGTCAACGATGTATCTGCCACCTGTGCGCTTGCATTGGAGAGAATACTTAATTCTAACAATATTAAAATTCATAACTTAATTATGCTGTTGTCTCTGCTGGAATGAATCTATTGAATACTTTATTACTATCTATCGCTGCAGCTACTGTTTTCGACTATGTATAACATTAAGAAAAAATTTTTTACTACGAAAATTTTTCAACAGGATATTTTTCTGACCTAATTAGGCATGTGGTCGCCCTTCAATCATGGTATTTTCCCATCCTGGCAGGGTCGCCATTCTCTAACATTCTGCGTGGCGTCTGTTTGTTCTATATTGTGTCTCCATACCACTTTCGCGCAACGACGCTCTGAGCGTGTTTTTTAGGGAATTGACTAGTTTGAACCTGGGACCTGTTGCTGGTAAGGAGACGTCAGACCACACATGACATGTAGAATTCAGAACAGTTCAGTGAGACTAGCGATGATATAACCAAATACTTAATGATTTCAGCGTCAGCTCCACTGCACTCCCTGTACAGGAATCTTAATACTAACTAAATTTAGTGGAAGGGGTTCAAGGTTTTCCTATTTTTAGTTAGCTGGTAAAATAACGTCGAAAAAGCAGTTAAGTTTACCATTGGAAATTTTATTCTACTCACAAAACATCGTTTATAAATTGCACTATTGATAAAAGGAAATGTTTTAATACAGGATGGTAAAAACCAACTGCGTTCAACAAAAATGTGAACGAATATTCCATGAATGGGTTTCCAAGTTCTACAATGGATCGAAGGATGACCTATGCCATATCACATCTATAATCTAGGTTTAAATTAAGTTTCACAACAGAGAAAACTATCAAAATGGTCTACAGTGACCCTCAATTATCTTTAATTACTTATCTAACTTGTCGTAAATTACAGTGGCTGATGTGGCTTCTCAATAACTATATAACAGAAAAATCATCGCGTTTCAGATTTTTAATTCAAGTGGCAAATGTGAACACCATGAGCTTTAATTGACGATCGACACTAGTATTACGCAAAAAGGGGGTGTAACAGATGAGACTTCTGCAGTTCTGAGTGAAGCTTTATGCGCTGTTATACGGCATCACGTGCGTTCATTACCTTGTCGGTGTTCGTCAGGGGGCGGCGGGCAGCACAGCTCCGCTCACCTCGCCGTCTCGGAAGCAACCCTCCCCTAACCTCTCCTTACTACAATTCACCGAAGTTGGTTTAAAAGAAAACTATCTGGCTGTGTTTCCATCTGACCAATCAGGGTCTCAATGTTAACCTTAAGCTCCGCCTACAAAAATTCTATCCATCCAATGAGAAACGTTATACTTTTCGTGGTGGGGCAATGTTCTTTAAAGTTTGCAACGTAACAGAGACACGAAAAAGTCTCACGCTAAAACTTGCAGCTGGTGTGGTCCTTTTAGCGTTATCGTAAGATCTATACTGTTCTTCTGGAGGGCTCTATCTTTTAACATGGGCTGGGGGGTGGTCCTGACGTAACAGAGACGCGAAAAAGTCTCACGCTAAAACTTGCGGCTGTGGTGGCCCTTTTTGTGTTATCGTAAGATCTATACTGTTCTTCTGGAGGGCTCTAGCTTTTAACATGGGCTGGGGGGTGGTCCTGACGTAACAGAGACGCGAAAAAGTCTCACGCTAAAACTTGCGGCTGTGGTGGCCCTTTTTGTGTTATCGTAAGATCTATACTGTTCTTCTGGAGGGCTCTAGCTTTTAACATGGGCTGGGGGGTGGTCCTGACGTAACAGAGAGGCGAAAAAGTCTCACTATAAGGCTCTAGCTTTTAACATGGGCTGCGGGGTGGTCCTAACGGTTAGCTGGCGACGTGGGTGTCCGTCCTTATCGTAGGACCTTCTAACTTAACACGGTTCTGCTCTCGACTTCTGTTCTCGTTTCTCCCCTCGGAACTGCGTCTGTCTCACGGTGGGAAGGAATGACATGCATTTAGGCATTCTTGTGTTAGTCTGTGGTATTCCATTTCCTCACTCGTTACTCGTATTACTTTGGTTAATTTAATGTCACGATTTATTCGGAGCTATGTGACATATTACTGGATTTGCTTATCATGTCAGGGTTTTCATGGAAGGTGTTGGATTTGCCTGACACCTTACACATTGACATCCGACAGGTACTGTCGTTAAAATATCGATACATCAATATATCGACAATACTGCAACAAACATCATCATTTGTCGGCGAGTTTTTTAACCAAGATATGATAAATGGCAATTTCGAGTGCAGATATTTTTATTTTATATTGTATGTTTTTCACAATTTTCGGTAAATATTAGAAGTTGTTATTTTGAAATTGTAGTAGAACATAATTTTACTTTTACTGTGTGAAGGAGTATTACTACTTTTTGAGCTTTCATCACGTCTAGTCTTCTCTTTGACTGTGTGAAGCTAGTATAGATGGCACAAAGAAGTCCGATAGCACAGTGGAGTATCGGTGTGAATGGAATAACAAGATATCCGGTGTGAAGAAAGAACGCAAGCGCTGCATTATAAAACAATTTTAACGCAACTAGTGCGCTATTTCTTCACATCGGTTCAAAATGGTTCAAATGGCTCTGAGCACTATGGGACTTAACTTCTGAGGTCATCAGTCTCCTAGAACTTAGAACTACTTAAACCTAACTAACCTAAAGACATCAGACACATCCATGCCCGAGGCAGGATTTGAACCTGAACGTGCGGTTCCAGACTGTAGCGCCTAGAACCGCTCATCCACTCCGGCCAGCCCTTCACATGGGCATTCTTCAAATATAGTAGCTGAAAAGATGAACAAAAATCTAAATGACAAGATCGGCCTTTGCGATGGGCGGGGTGGTTTGAGGGGAGTTGCTGACGTAATCGGCGCTCAGTACTACCAACAGAAACTGCAACGTTTAACTTCAACACGTAATTTTGTCACTACAGCTGCTAGGTAGCTGGCGTTTACAGAAATGAAAGAAAAAAACAGGGAGGCCGACATGAATTGTTCCAGACATGTGCGATGTGTGGCGAAATCGGACGACCAACCCATCGGACCCCTTTAATTGTGCCACTTACTTTCAGTTACCATTGTGAGCAAAGTGGTTATCGCCAAGCGTTAACGTGCGTCGTTTCCCTTTCAGTTCTTGCTCTAAGGTGGATAAGTATACTATTAGCTTGTTGATGTACAGATTATCTAATAACAAATCAATATTTAAATATACAGCTCTAAAATTGGCAGTACATTTACAATGTTCAGCCGATATTTTTGTTTTGTTTTTTCGGCCGGTACGTTGATGCGCTTTCCATCGATATATCGACAATTGTTCTTGATATATCAAGGTCTCGTAACGATATTCTTTTAAATGTCGATTATCGGATTCCCGATACTTATAAAAATATCGACAGTCCCACATCGAACCGTATCTTCTATGTGCGGCTATTTTGTTAGTAGATTACGTGTTGCGGATACCGTGGCTGCATGGTAGGATCATTAGTGAAACAGCTACCAAATAGTAAATTACTGTAACATTTAAGTCAGTTTATCATTCTGTGCAATTAATGTTTTCTATCATTTAACATCTAATGGCGGCAGTATGTTTGTGAAGGGTATTTCAGATCACATGTTGGGAGGTCGTGTGGAGTATGCGTTTATTCTGTTGTTTTACCTTCAGTTTAGCTCCTATTTTCAGTCGCAACTCCAAGTTTTGTTTTCTGTGCAGCACTATGCAACTCAAAAGAGGCTAAGGATGATCAATAAATCTTTTCTCTAAGTTTACTAGAAGAATCTGACAAACGTTTTGTTCAAAGCTGGTGATGGAAAAGCAATAAAATGACACAAATTTTTGATTAGTCCACTAATTCACTACTTATTAGAAAATGTATTGCAAATATTTACTTTAGTGTTTCTAAAATTACAAATTATGCAAGAAATCAATATACTGCTTGGTTTGTATCAACGCAGTGACATATAGAAAACAGGAAATTTAAATTTTCTGTATCGGCACAGCTGTTTTAAGCAGTGATCGTTTTAATGGCACCAGTTTGAAATAAAAGGTATTGTTTCACCATCGCTATTTCTCCTCTATTAAATGTCTGAGTGAAGCACACTCTGACTGACAATACACAATGGCAAGGTAACAGAGAACTGCGAAGAACTCTCAAAAATCGAGAAGAGTATAGGAGAGAGTACTGACAGAATAGAAACAGAAGATACCCACGTATAAAAGAAAACAAATTTACCGGCCAATTCAGGAAGAGCTTATAGAGGCATTTATGCTGCACAGAAAACTCAGTTCTTAGGTACATTGAACGATTCGCATTTTCTCAGCCACGGATTGGTATTTCACGGATATCGTCCAACATGGGAGAATATTTAGTTGTATATACAGACACCAAATGTACAATAAGAAATATAAGCATTATAACTTTCTATCTGTGGAGGTGAAGTCTTTTACTAGATTGCAAAGATAAATTTTGAAACAAAATACCTTAATCTATCTCCAACATGTACAATGTATGCAAGTATGCAACCGTATTAGTGCGGTTTAATCTCACAGTTCTTTTCAATGTCCTTCGCGTCCAATTTCCTTGTTATTATCTTGACAACGAGGTTTGAATTGGAAAGAATGAGCAAATAAAAACTAAATGTTGTGGTTAGGGAAAGTCCAACAAAAATATGCAACGAAGTTTTCCATGCTCTGGTGCCCATACCGTACTTTATCGCGTAATGTCCTCTTTTCTACTAAAAAAATTTTCTTGAACAACTAAGGATAGAATTATGCGAATAATAGAGTGCTGCTCGGAATTCAGAAAGGAAGGGAAACGATGTATTAGGCAGGTAAAAATTATGTTTTCGTCACTATCATCACTATTTCCAGGCTCAGGTAACACATCATCTTCTTGATTTTGATTATGCCACAAGATGTCGCCCTCGGAGCCGTCAATGGCACAAGGAATTCCAGTTTATTTTAAAAACTCTTCTTAACAATATCGACACTAATTTTCTCCCAAGCACGGATAATCCACTCGCACGTCGTCGGTATTCATGGCTTCCTTATCTTGCCTCGTTCAGTCAGGTGATGAGATCCTGCCGCCATCCATTCTGAATACAGACGTCGAAGATTTTTTCACCTTTTCCATCTGCAGCTCTCGTCCTTTCTTTCCGCATTTGCAGTTAAATTATAGGATGTGGGTTCCGCCTTTTTGCAAACACATTGTTTTTTTTCTTTTTACCCAAACGTGTTTGAGCACGTCTGTGCTATCATCAGTGGATTCTTGTTTGGTGAAAACAGTAGGAAGTGAAAATATTTTAGATTATAGCTCGTTTAAAAAAAGCGAGACCTAAAGAAAGTTTTTTTTCTGTTCGTTTTGCATCTTACCGTGTTTTTACACTATAGCAAAACGAACAAGAACTTTCTTTCGGCCTCACTTTGATAAATCAGTTATAACCTTCTTTGATTTTTTACAGTTTTCAGTAAACAGAAACCCACTGATGATGGCACACAGGTCCTAAAACACGTTTGGGCAAAAGGAAAAAAAACTGTGTTTGCAAAAAGGCGGAACCCATATCCTTTAACATAGTCAGAGATGTTTGAAATATTTGTTGACGCTGGCATCTAAAGATTGAACAATGGACGTTAGATCTCCAGGGATCAAGAGAGGATGAGACTTCATCCGTTTCATCTCTTCCTTTACAGCTTCCAAAAGCTAACCCCGGAAAATAGCTAGGACGAGAAGAGAGTTCTCTTGTAATAATGCCCCTAGTAGTCTTCCCCAGACTTTCTCCAACCAATCCATTATCAAATCTGCTGTCATCCAGCCGTTTTCCTGACCTCGTAACTCAATCCCATGTGGGGTAGTCTCCTTTGGTAATGTCTTCCTTTTAACGATGGCATACGGTGGAAGTTAATTACTGACTGCTGTAATGCACAATACCACTGTGCATCTTAGTTTCCCCGCTCCAGTCGCCTTCAGAAGGACACTTTTTGAGCCCTTTGGAGCAACGGTGGTGTAATGTGGCATATCAAAAAACACTGGAATCTGGTCAGCGTTACCAACCTTGGATAGCAAATACCGGTAGTCATATTGCTTGTATTACCTAACGATGCAACTCGGTTACTTTCCCAGTCTCGAGTTAAACGCTGGCACAAATATGTTCTCCTTCGTAGACTGAGGTTTTGCAGCCTTATAAAACCCATCACCCAACCAGTGCTTGCTTTAAAATTCTTTCTGTCAGTGTTGAGCGTGGCAGCTATCTCGCAAGCTATGTTCTCAATAATTTTGTAAGATACAGCACAACCATCACTCCCAAGCTCATTGGCATGAACAATTACACCATTACCAGTTTCGGGATATATCACTGTTTTAGGCCTACGGAAGTATTTGGAGCCTACCTTTGCAGCCACGAGTTCATCTTTTTGTCTCCGTCAGTACCTTATTGAATTAGAATCAACGGAGAAATGTCTTCCTGCAGCTTTCACTCCATTTGTGTTGGCGTAGGATAACACATTTAATTTAAATTTTGCCGTGCAGTTTGAATATTTCGATATTATGATGACTTGTAACAAACTGACCTAGCCATACGTCTACAACTTCACTTTTCAAGTTTACGGTATGTTGTACCAATGGGAACATTTTTATGGCAAGTACTGCTGTATCCATTGTTGTCCATTGCAAAGTCGTATGAAGGCTGCTCCAGTAAGAACGAATCAGGAGAGGGAATTACGCGCGATATCAATAACATAATTCTTTAATGATGAAAAATCGTATGGGAAGGGATTGTGCGAGGGGGAAGCCTATGCGATAAAATACGGTATGTATTTTCTTAGAAAGATGGATTAGGGTTTAACGTCCCGTCGATGACGAGCTCATTAGGGATGGAGCACATGTTCAGAATGGGGAAGGAATTCGGCCATGCATTTATTATTTGCCTTACGCGAATTAGGGAGACCTTGGAAAACCTGAATTTGAGTAGGTCATGTTAACCACAGTCCTCCGGAATTTAAGTATTATTGAGGTGTGGATAGTCCAGACCCGTTATAAGTAAAATATGGAAACTCTAGATCAGTAGTCATCAAACTTTCTTCCCCAACAGCTTATACTGACATTTTCGACTGGCACGTCGGACCGCATATGTATCGTATTATTGTTATTTGGTAATCTACATAAATAAATACCTTATGGGCTCCCAATAAACTGGATACAGTAAGAGCGCCGTAAATTATCCGTCGTCAATCCAAGTCCGCACCATTCGGAACGCTTAGTGTCGTTTGTTCATTGTTTCAGATTACTGCCAACCTCAGCAACCTCAGAGTTGTGACACTGCAATTACACAACGAAGTGTTGTGTTAGTATGTTATCATCGTGAGCGGACCATTAACTGATTCTTAACAGTAACTGTATTTATATTTAAAGGCATTGTGCAATATGAGATACGATCACAAACGTGTAGTAAGCGTTTTGAAAGTCATTGCGTTGTATTACAGTAGCCATAATTTTATTTCACATTGTTTGCTACAAATATGTACCGCATTTGAGGATGACCGTCTCCACAATGCTCATTCACGAATCCATGTTACTTCCGTTTGAAATTTTTACCAGAGCAGCTAATCGGTACGAGATATACACGTCCATTAGTTGTCAGACCTGGAAAACAAACAATTTTACATTCCATCGTCTGACATCCTCCAAAATTGAAGTGTCCGTGCTAGTTACCCTTCCGCCTCTGAGGTGAGTGGTGAACCTGATTTAGCTCATGGCTGAATTCACCGGCGTCAGTTAAAACTAAACACATCTTAAAAATATTTCTGTCTCTGTAAGAATTTTTGTTTGTTACTGAGTAGGAAAGGCAACGGCCTTGCCGCAGTGGCTACACCGGTTCCCGTGAGATCACCGATGTTAAGCGCTGTCGGGCGTGGTCGGTACTTGGACGGGTGACCATCCAGGCCGCCTTGTGCTGTTGCCATTTTTCTGGGTGCACTCAGCCTCGTGATGCCAATTGAGGAGCCACTCGACCGCACAGTAGCGGCTTCGGTCAAGAATAACATCCTAACGACCGGGAGAGCGGTGTGCTGACCCCACGCCCCTCCTATCCGCATCCTCCACTGAGGATGACACGGCGGTCGTATGGTCCCGGTAGGCCACTCGTGGCCTGAAGACGGAGTGATTATTACTGAGTAGGAAAACTACTCTCTTAAGAAGTTCTTAAAGTTAATTGACGTCTTAAGAAGTCCTGAAAGTTAGCTGACGTTTTAGGATAAGAGTGTTAGTTGTAAGATGCATTTATGATAAAATACGACTGAGAACCCGCATGAAGTCTGCTGGCCGCAGTTTGACGACCACAGATCTACATCATTATACTTCCTTATTTATTGTGTCCGTTTACTATTTATATCGTACACCACCCTCCTATGACCTACCTTTATGTAAAACGCAGCTGCTGATCCCAGTCCAGTGTTAGAAACAGGTAACATGGCATAATGGACTAGGTACTCGATTAGTATTAGGAAAAGAGCTGGATTCAAATTTGGATCCAGGCAAGAATGAGGATTTTCCTAAACGGTGTTAGGCGAATGCGTAGGTGGTTTCCTTAGCAGGAACATTCCTCATTAGTCTCAACCACCTGAGAAGGCCTGTAATGACCACGAACTCGACGAGACGTTAAAGTCTATCGTTATTTATCCTGTAGCGTATCAGAGACGTCTCTTATTTATTAAACTACACAGGTAACCGTAGTTATTTACTAACTTCTGTCACGCACTCACGTTTTTGCTAACGCATCCGCGCCTTTCTTAGTGTTTTCGTGAAAGATGATTTAGTATAAGCCAGCAGTTTCACATGCATCTTATCTCAAGGGAATGATGTGGGGAAGAAGTGAAACCGTTCTTCTCCACAATCTTCAGCTTCCTGCACTCTCGGGGCGTATTAAACGATGAAAGGAGATGCCAGCCAGAGTTTCACAGAGCCATTTAACGTCCATTAGGAAAGAGAGACAGTGAAGCTTAACTTTCTACGGATTAGCGGTGGTAAAAGGGGGCGCCAAGTTCACAAGCTCGCATTCTGGGGTGGAGCAGAATTTAACGTCTGCGTAATGGTTTATTCGGATTTTGAACTTTTTTGCACGCGGCCAAAGTTGCTAAGAAATACCACTGCCAGCGCAGATGCCGGTACATTCGTGATTATCGCAAGAATGGGAACTACTATAAATGTAGGGAAAGTTTTATTACTGTCACAAACTTTATTAATTTTTGCTTTTAACTTTAAAAATTAACTGCCGTTAACTGAGAAGAAGAAGACGGAACGCGTCAGTAAGTCTAAAAGCGAGAAACATTCGTAATAAGGAAGACTGTCCAGTCTTCAAGACCGATCAAGGAGGCACAGACTGGAGTTTTGGACGACAAGTGGGGGGGAATTATGAATTAACGTTCTACTATCACGATTTAGATTCTCAACGGCCTCCTTAAATCTACACTGCTGAACTTTAAATTTCTAAAACCAGAAGGGATATCAAATAACGAGCGTTTAATTATTGTGCGTATGTATTGTGATTAAATTAATTGTAGAAATTTGAGGGTGAGCAGAGTGCGAAATTTAGTAAACAGAGTAGCGTCGTCTGGCTCTAACATCTACATCTACATGTTTACTCTGCAATTCACACTTAAGTGGCTGGCAGAGGGTACATCGAACCATTTTCATACTACTTCTCTACCATTCCACTCTCGAATGGCGCGTGGGAAAAAGGAACACCTAAATCTTTCCGTTCGAGCTCTGATTTCTCTTATTTTGTTATAATGATCATTTCTCCCTACGTAGGTGGGTGTCAACAAAATATTTTCGCATTCGGAAGAGAAAGTTGGTGACTGAAATTTCGTAAATAGATCTCGCCGCAAAGAAAACCGCCTTTGTTTCAGTGACTGCCACCCCAACTTGCGTATCGTATCAGCGACACTCTCACCCCTGTTGCAAGATTACACGAAACGAGCTGCCTTTCTTTGCGCTTTTTTGATGTCCTCCGTCAATCCTACTTGGTAAGGATCCCACACCGCGCAGTATTATTCAAGCAGAGGACGGACAAGTGCAATGTAGGCTGTCTCTTTAGTGGGTTTGTCGCATCTTCTAAGTGTTCTGCCAACAAAGCGCAGTCTTTGTTTCGCCTTCCCCAAAATATTATCCCTGCGGTTCCCAACATTTCTAAGACCATTACCCGTGATCTAGGCCGTATAGAAACCAAATAGATTAATATCTAACTAAAATTAAGATTGGAAAAAAATTGTTTGATATTTTTAAAATTACTGGACAATACATAATATTTCACTAACATTCAGTAAATAAAACTCACATGTTTATGTAGGTCTTATGTGAAAACAAAAAATAGTGAAAGTTATTACGATGGTTGGTATTCCATATTTTTTACAGTATTTTTTATATTGAGTTTGGTTTCGGCCAATGCACATTCTAAATCGTGTTCCATCATAGTCGCAAATCCAACTTCACACCTACAAGTTATGACGAATGGAACCAGTATTCTTATGGCTTTTTGCGATGGTAATAGACACTCGTCACCAATCTTTCTCTAGAATGTTGGTACAGTAGATCCTCCCTAATCCGGTCTCCGATGGTCCGACTCTCAGTTTAGTCCGACTATCCCATTTCCGGTGTTTATTTGCCTACACGAGCGCGCAAAATTCCTTGGCCTTTAGATGCCCACTTGGCTGGGGAAGCGTAGTGAGAGCGAACGCTGTAGGGATAATAGGCAGCACTGGAGGGTAAGTGCTGTTTTAAACTGAAGCCTACGTTCACATTATTTGTAAATATTAAGTGGCGCCCCTCCACGCCCACACTTACATGGTGACCATTCAAAAATATCTACTGTCACCTCTGTTTTCGTTAGTATCTAAAAGGAATTCCGCCGAAAATGCAGCGATTTATTTCAGGGGCGGTGGCATGGGGGGGGGGGGGGGGGTCTAGCCGCCCCATCCCCCCCGCCAATGGAGTATCAAATAACACGGGATACAATGACTTCAGAAATCAGGGAATATATTACTTCAACGGATTCAATCATTTTTTTAAATAATGTAGTAATTTAGGTTGCAATA
Source organism: Schistocerca americana (assembly GCF_021461395.2). Lineage (NCBI taxonomy): Eukaryota > Metazoa > Arthropoda > Insecta > Orthoptera > Acrididae > Schistocerca > Schistocerca americana. The sequence goes on from NC_060119.1 coordinate 205,504,601, forward strand.
TATTAAAAACACATTTTAACAAAAGAATAAGAGCGGAAAACAGCTTACTATCTAAACCAATAAATATCATTTAACCTAAAATGGGCGTCTTATTATTTATTAATATACATTGGATGTATATTAATGTACGAGTACCAGTTACAATAATCAGAAAAGCAAAATATGCCGGGTATGCCTACCAACACTTAAATTGCTGACCCCAGACAAAAACTTCGAAATCGCCAGACATCCGGGTTCAAATCGTATTATTTTCCCGGGCAAACACATTCTGTAGACACGGTTTTACCCTGAACTCCAAAACAGTTACCAAAAACTACTTTAAGCAACACCAAATTTTATCAGTTTGTCGGTGGAGGATGCCCAACTCTCCTTTTGTTAAGCGATATTCCATTCCCGCAAACATCCCACCCCCCGCCATTAACCCTCCCCTACCCCTTGACCGACTTTTATAGTCGCCACTGATTTACTTTCGCCTGGCTTCTTAACCATTTGTAATATTCAGAGAAGCGTCATGAGTGGCGAATTTTGAGTAAAACGTACACTTTTTTTCTGGTTGCCATGTTAAAATTTGCTTCTTTCGCCAAAACACAAAGAAGTTTACACTGTCTCACCTCACTAACATATTTTGCAGATCGCTTCGCGAGGATTCTGAAACAGTGGCTTATTAACTTTATTAACTGAGGAAAAGTAAAGTCAGTAGCTTACGAAAAACCACATGCTAGGTACAAAAAACGTGTAATATTTTTACATATGTTGTTCAAAAGCCCATAGCATTTCTCTTTTCACCAGCTATAGATGGCCGTTATAAATTACATTATTTCACCGAAAAAGTCTGTTGTTACCGTAATAACACGATAGATACGGAAGTTTTACATAATAGCTATATGGTAAAATACTTACTCCTTGCAATGCTATCTTTTGCCAAAATCTCATTTCGATATCTCAAACTGTTTATGAAATATGAGGAATCTTGTGGATATTTCACTCTGGCTTTATCAATGGCGCGGCGTGATCGCAAATGAGTGTGCTACATCAGATCAGTTTTCTCAAGATTGATGACAGATAGATGCCTCCACCCAAGTCTAAAGAAAACTTCAACATGTTAGCTAAATTTCATATGCAACAACATGCAATATACACCAAACGCAAGATCATAGCCTCTTCTGTTTTTGATTGCACACTTTTACTTTCACGTAAATATCACAATAAGTACGACCATTAACGAAATGATGAGCCCGCCGTAATGAACCTGACATATAAAGCTATAAGTAAAGCAAAAATGATTTGTTTTACCGAATAGTTTCTGTAAAAACGTTTGAGAAAGATTGCAGGCTGCGCGCTTCGATTCTGTCATCGCTAACCGGCCAAAAGGTGGAAAACGCTTATCGGCCGCCCCTTCTGAACAATGGAATGAACTCGCCCAGTGCTTTGGACGAAAACTGGTCACTGCGCATTGCTCACAGCATCCTGCGCGAGTTATACAGTCGGGACTAGACTTGTAGATGGGTCGTCATCTGTGACACGGACAGTAGGCAGTTGACCTTTGCTAGGTGCGTCAGTTCGATCACTTTCAGTATGAAATAACTTGTTTCTAACTCGATCAATAAGTGCTACTGTGCACATTTTTTTTAATTATTTTGTGAAAGTGTTCTTGTTATATATTAAAGTGTGTAAAACTAAATTATGGCACTCAATACACGCAAACATGTGACGGTGACTTTACCACTGGGCGTTGAGCCCAGTGACGTGTATGAGTGGTACAGCTGATGCTGAATACACAACGGAAAGAGAGTTAACTGACGAGCAAGTCACTGATACTGTTAACTCGAACAAATGGTTCAAATGGCTCTGAGCACTATGGGACTTGACTGCTAAGGTAACCAGTCCCCTAGAACTTAGAACTAATTAAACCTAACTAACCTAAGGACATCACATACATCCATGCCCGAGGCAGGATTCGAACCTGCGACCGTAGCGGTCGCGCGGTTCCAGACTGTAGCGCCTAGAACCGCTCGGCTAACTCGAACAGCCGATGAGAACGAGAAAGATGATGACAATGACGAACACAATGGACATACAGCTCGAGTACAACATACAGGTGCTCAGAATGCATTTGATAAAGCTCTTAGGAGAGCCGCGCGGCCTAGGCCGCCTTGCCACAGTTCGTGCGGCCTCCCCCGTCGGACGTTCGAGTCCTCCCTCGGGCATGTGTGTGTGTGTGTGTGTGTGTGTGTGTGTGTGTTTTGTCCTTAGAATAAACTAGTTTAAGTCATATTAAGTAGTGTGTAAGCCTAGGGACCGATCACTTCAGCAGTTTGGTCCCATAGGAACTTACCGCTACAAAAAAATAAAGCCCTTCAATACATCGAACAAAGCTCTAGGACTACCCCAAATGAAATTTTGTGGGGCAAAATCACAGTTGGTGTCTGCTAAGCGAAAAGACGTTACACACATTTTTTCGTCCTGGTTAAAAAAAAGGACTTTTTTTCAGTATGTGATATCTCATGTTTTAAACAGTTAAGTGCAAGTCACTTGCGTGTCAATGCAGTCTGTAACAAGGTATGTGCAGAAGTTAAACTTTCACTCACAATAAAAATACATTACTGTAGGATACAGACGTAATTTACTGTAAATGCGCTGCTGCTCATTACATTTTCGTGCAAGATTTTTCAGTATGTGAATGTTTTCGTTTTCTTATTTCTTTAACGTGGAACAATATTTCAGGCAGGACGTCCAGTTGAACGTTTAAGTTGTGCTGTACTGTTCTGTGACGTTACGGCGGAATAAAAGTGTTCCTCTGGTGATCTGACCTTCTTGCGTTCCAAGCATGCTTCCGGTCCCGTTGGGGACGGATTAACGAGATTCTACTGTAGTTCTGTTTTAGAGAAACTTACACTACTGGCCATTATAATTGCTACACCAAGAAGAAATGCAGATGATAACCGGATATTCATTGGACAAATATATTATACTAGAACTGACATTTGATTACATTTGCACGCAATTTGGGTGCATAGATCCTGAAAAATCAGTACCCAGAACAACCACCTCTGGCCGTAATAACGAGCTTGATACGCCTGGGCGTTGAGTCAAACAGAGCTTGGATGGCGTGTACAGGTACAGCTGCCCATGCAAGCTTCAACACAATACCACAGTTCACCAAGAGTAGTGACTGGCGTATTGTGACGAGCCAGTTGCTCGGCCACCATTGACCAGACGTTTTATATTGATGAGAGATCTGGAGAATGTGCTGGCCACGGCAGCAGTCCAACATTTTATGTATGCGGTCGTGCATTATCCTGCTGAAATGTAGGGTTTCGCAGGAATCGAATGAAGGGTAGGGCCACGGTTCGTAACACATCTGAAATGTAACGTCCACTGTTCAAAGCGCCGTCAATGCGAACAAGAGGTGATCGAGACGTGTAACCAGTGGCACCCCATACCATCACGCCGGGTGATGCGCCAGTATGGCGATGACGAATACACGCTTCCAATGTGCGTTCACCGCGATGTCGGTAAACACGGATGCGACCACCATGATTCTGTAAACAGAACCTGGATTCATCCGAAAAAATGACGTTTTCCCTTTCGTGCACCCAAGTTCGTCGTTGAGTACACCATCGCAGGCGCTCCTGTCTGTGATGCAGCGTCAAGGGTAACCGCAGCCATGGTCTCCGAGCTGATAGTCCATGCTGCTGCAAACGTCGTCGAACTGTTCGTGCAGATGGTTGTTGTCTTGCAAACGTCCCCATCTGTTCACTCAGGGGTCGAGACGTGGCTGCACGATCCGTTACAGGCATGCGGATAAGATGCCTGTCATCTCGACTGTTAGTGATACGAGGCCGTTGGGATCCAGCACGGCGTTCCGTATTACCCTCCTGAACCCACCGATTCCATATTCTGCTAACAGTCATTGGATCTGGACGAACACGAGCAGCAATGTCGCGATGCGATAAACCGGAATCGCGATAGGCTACAATCCGTCCTTTATCAGAGTCGGAAACGTGATGGTACGCATTTCTCCGTCTTACACGAGGCATCACAACAACGTTTCACCAGGCAACGCCGGTCAACCGCTGTTTGTGTGTGATAAATCGGTTGGAAACTTTCCTCATGTCATCACATTGTAGGTGTCGCCACCGGCGCCAACTTTGTGTGAATGCTCTGAAAAGCTAATCATTTGCATATCACAGCATCTTCTTCCTGTCGGTTAAATTTCGCGCCAGTAGCACGTCATCTTCGTGGTGTAGCAATTTTAATGGCCAGTAGTTCATATTCCGTGTGGTGTCTTCACATAGTGCAAAAAACTGTACTTCCGCTTGAACTTGACTATCTAAAAACTCTCTTCAGGATTTACTTGTCGGACAGCCTCTGTACCTGAATGATCAGCGTAGGTGGCTACTATGCTGATGAACCGGGGTCGATTTCCAGTATTGTCAAAGATTTTTTCCTTGGTTGCAGGACTGGTAGGGGGTGCACTCACCGTCATGATTTCAACTGAGGATCTACTTGACCTAACTGTAGCGGCTGAAAAGTCTGCAAAACGGCCGCCAGAGTGGTGTGCTGACCTCATGTCCCTCCATACCGCACCCAAATGACGTCGCAAGGCAGAGGACGACACGGCGGCCGGTAGACATCCGTTGGGTGTTCACGGCCTGGCGAGCAGCTCGTTATTTGTTTATCGATTCTCCAGTTCAGGAGACTTTATTACTAATGATAAGTGCTAATGTACGTCGATGGATAAAAAATCGCAACACAAAAAATAATTAATATAGATGATGAATGAGAATGAAAGAATATTGGGAAAGAAGAAAGACCAGAAGATACGTAGCTGAAGCGAATTAACGTGGTCCTAAGATGGCCAAAACGAAGGAAGCTGAAGAAGATGATGATGAAATTTCGAAAATACATCTTTCTAGGTAACGTATTTAAGGGATTAACATTGCAAGATCGCAAGTTTATGTAAGAGCGAGGTAAGCCAATGCAAATTTGAAATGCTGGTACATTAATAACCGGTATAATCGCCAGCATGTCGTAACAAGCATGCAAACGTGCATCCATTGTGTTGTACAATTACCAGATGTCAGTTTGTGGGATGGAATTCTATGCCTGTTGCAGTTAGTCGGTGAATAGAGAGGCAGTAAAGCTGTTTATGGATGATGCTGGAGTTGTCATTCGATGATGTCCCGTATTTGCTCTATTGGAGACAGAGCGCCGCGCGGGATTAACCGAGCGGTCTTAGGCGCTGCAGTCACGGACTGTGCGGCTGGTCCCGGCGGAGGTTCGAGTCCTCGCTCGGACATGGGTGGATGTGTTTGTCCTTTGGATAATTTAGGTTAAGTAGTGTGTAAGCTTAGGGACCGATGACCTTAGCAGTTAAGTCCCATAGGATTTCACACACATTTGAACATTTGGAGACAGAGGTGGTGACAGAGTAGGCCAATAAACATGTCGACACACTATAGAGCATGCTAGATTATAGCAGCAGTATGTGGTCGAGCATTATCCTGTTCGAAAGCACACCATGGAATGTTGTTTATGAATGGCAGCATAACAGGTCGAATCGCCAGATTGACGTACAAATTTGCAGTCAGACTGCATGACATAACCACGAGACTGCTCCTGCTGTCGTACGTAATCACAAAAATGGTTCAAATATCTCTGAGCACTATGGGACTTGACATCTGAGGTCATCAGTCCCCTAGAGTTTTTTTTTTTTTTTTTTTTTTTTTTAAAAAAAAATTCTTTATTAACAACAATATTAATTATACATATTTAGCCCACCTCCTGATATGATTAGTGGGCCGTAATTGTTACATGAATCAGAAGAATATTTTTGCAGCTAATATTACAATTTGTGTTAGTGCGCTACATTTAAGTTCCTAAGCTAATGTTGAATTTCTACAGTAACTATGGACACTATAATTTTCTACAATTTGTGTTAGTGAACTACTACTTGTTAAGTTCCAGATCTAGTATTAATTTCCTATGGTAGCAATGGGCAGTTAATTTAACCTACTTCTAAACTAAGAATGACTACTAACTGCAGCGTCACAGGTGTGCCAGTAAGTACAAACCTACTTTGAAAGGCCTGGCTCCCCGAGCTAACCCCGAGGAGCGTGCCCCTGGCACTGGGCTGGCCAAGGTTAGTAATCGCTGCAGTTTCCTATGTTAGTATTCTAATCTACGTCCTACTCTACTAACTTAACCTACGTCATAATTGGTGCATTGTCATAGTTGGTGTGATTGATCCCATCCCCCTAATCCCGTACGTGGCGGTTTCCAACTGATGCAGTCGGCCATTCCACGCACAGGCGGTATGGGATTGGGATCAGGTCTTAATCAGTTGGTTGGTTGAAAATTTGATATTTACTCTTGATCCCTGAGGTACTCTATTAGAACTTTCCGTGATACCTCTTCTGCCAGAGCATTCAAGGTCTGAAAAGTGTCTTCCTGTCTTAGAAGGTCGTATGTCACGTTGTGTGGAAGTCTATCTCTATATGTTGTCGCCACGTCGTTAAAGAGAGGGCACTCGAAAACCACATGTTCGGGAGTTCCTTCCGCTGCGCCACAGTCGCACTCGGGGGTTGCCCTTTTCCCAAACCGACATAAGTATGTCGGATAGGGTCCATGACCAGTGAGAAAGTGGATGAGTCCTCGTGTGGGTTCGAAATAATCCATGGTCCCGCGTTCTTTAACATTAGGTAGAAACTGGAATGTTCTTCTCCCCGTTTCATCTTCCTCCCAGTTCCTCTGCCACAGTTCCTCCCCTCTGTTTCTTATCTCCCTCTTATCCTCTACTCTCACACCCATAATATCTGTTATTTTTCCTCCATCTCCCTTTTTCGCCCAATACCATGCGGCTTGTTCTCTTATTTTGATATCTAACGGGCAGAGCCCCATTATAACTAACAGAGCTCCCCCTGGTGATGTCCTGTAGGCCCCTACTGATCTTAATATCATATTTCTCTGGACTCTTCTCACTATCATGGCGGGCACGACCCGCGTGAGCCTGTGCGCCCAGACTCCCGAGCCGTAACCCACTACTGATGTCAGGATGCTATTATGATAAAGTTTGATGAGGTGAGGGGGGAGATGAAATCGTTTATGACCAATGGAAATGAGATTGTTTAATAACTGTAAGGCTTTCTGTGTTACGGTTTCTATGTGTTTTCCAAAGTTCCATCTCTCGTCAATTATGACTCCCAAATATCGCGCCTCACGTCGCCGAAGAACTGGTGAGCCATCAATTCTCACTGTAGGATTTCTAATAAGCTGACCTTTTAGTAATAGATAAGTAGACTTAGTCGGAGAAACTTTCATTTTCGTTTTGAGGCACCATTGGTGCAGTCTGTCAATTGCCCTTTCAATTTTCGGTTCTATGTCCTCTCGGCTACGACCACCGACCAGCAGGAGGAGGTCATCTGCGTAGGCTATCACCTCTAGCACTTCTTCACTCTGTTGCAGTTCGTCTAGTAAGGGTTCCATATGCACGTCCCAGAACAGGGGCCCCAATACGGAACCTTGGGGACACCCCTTAGTGATTACTTTTCCGATCCTTCCGCTAGGGGATGATAGCCAAACCTCCCTATCCTTACAATAGCTCCTCAGACACCCATATAGCGGCCCTGGACACTCTTTCTCCCGTAAACAGGAGAAGAGCGAAGGCCACCACAGGTTGTCAAAGGCGCCACTGATGTCCACCATGATGCCGACGACATACTTATGCGGGGTCGAACCGCAAACCTCGGCCGCCAGAGCGATGGCATCAGATGCCGACCGCCCCGGCCTGAAGCCGAACTGCCTGCTGCTCATCCCCCACAGTATCCGGTGAGCCGTCAATCTGTCAGCCAGCAGTTTCTCCAAGAGCTTCCCAAATAGGTCTAATAGACATATTGGTCTGTAGGATTTGACTTCAGTTGGATCTTTCTCTGGTCCTTTTTTAATTATAATTACGTTAGCGGTTTTCCACTTCTTGGGAAACTTTCTTTGTTGGAGGCATTCATTGAAGAGGTGAGTTAGCGGTGCGACCAACTGGGGTGCCAGAAATTGCACCACCTCAGCCACAATGCCGTCTGGTCCTGGAGCTTTCCCTCTTTTGAGGGATTTTATTTGCGCAGCCACCTCCTCTTCCGAGAATGGGTAGACTGCCGTGTTGTTGTTGTAATCCATTAAATATGCATCACGCAGTTGCTTTTGGTCTTCAGTTTCCCCATCCGCATTGTCGTCAGGCAACAGGGACTGGAGAAGGACCTCAGCAGTTTCCTGCCAAGACTCCGTCATCCCGTCCCCTCGCCTGACAGTTGATAGCTCCAGGGGAGAGCGGATTTTTTCCCGTACCAATTTATAAGGGAGACCCCACGGATCTAAGGCTAACTGGTTCAGCACATAGCTTTCCCAGCTACGTAGTCTCACCTCGCGTAATTCCTTCTGGAAACTTTGCTTTGCCTCCCTGTATCGTAACTGCCATCTTTGTCTCTCCAGCCAGACGACACTGCGCTGGTAGTTTCTTCTTAGCCTTCTAACAGACTGACGTAACTCCTCTAATTCGGGCGACCATGGTGCTGGCGAGGCCGCCACGGCCTTCCTCCTGGTTGGTACGGCAGCCCTCACCGCTCTATGTACTGCGGCCACCAGTTCCTCGGCTCTTTTGTCTATGTCTATGTCTTCATGTCCATCACCTTCTGGTAATGCAGGAATGTCGCACTCCCTCGCTAAAAGTTCCCAGTTTGCTTTATTATAATTATACTGCACCTCCCACCCCATGGCCCAGCGGCACTCTCTTTCACTTAAGGTAAAGGTTATTAAGTTGTGGTCGCTCGTGGTGGCATTACTTATACTGTCCAATTCCTTATTAGATTGGCTGCATTGTGTGACGTAAGGGTAACGTCTATATTCGTGCCTTGTCCTCCCCCTGCTGTGTAGGTAGGAGGATTACCCGGCTTGTTTGCTACCACGAGCTGTGAGGCCATTAGAAAGTCCTCCACTTTATCACCATTCGCGTCTCTGGTGCCGCTGTACCATAGGGGGGATTTTGCGTTGATGTCAGCTGTTATTATTATTTTTCGTCCCCGCAACGCCGTGGTGACTCTTGTCAGATGTTGCAGGTGTTCTTCTATTTCATCTCCATATTGAAAATACATGTTTATGAGTATAATTACTCCCATTGGTGATTGGAGCTCCACGACGTTGCAGTGACGAGTTGCGAATTGTGCAAGCGTAGTTGTCCTCAGGAGTTTATTTGTTATTACTATCGCTGCTCTAGGATCCTCATTTCCGCTGACAATCTGCCAAGTTGTAGCAGCAAAAGCTATTTTTCCAGCTTGGGAGTACGGCTCCTGTAGACAGAGCACGTCTAGTCTCCTCTCCTCCACCTCTTTACGGAGCTCCTGCATAACAAGTCGGCTGTTATGCGTGTTCAGTTGTCCAATTGTTATTTCTGTTGTCATGGAAAATATGTGTGCATATGGTCGTCCGGCCAGGTCCTACTCCAGTCGAAAGCAATTCGTCCATTTGCCAGTACGGCCTGTACGTAAATGTCCTGAAGGTCAAACTTTTCCCCACGTCGCTCAAAAACTTTTTTCAGTAAGTCCCGCAGGGCTCCGAAATCAGTGGGGAGATTCACTGACTTGAGCTGTATTCTATCTACAGCCTCCATTACTGAGAAGGTTACCTTTCTTCCCTCTTCGTGTCCTACACGGACCACATGCCGTAAGGCAGTGGCCAGGATAATCGGCTCTTCCAATCTGGCCAGTTGCATCGTGTACTCGATATTGGGATATACCCTTACCGGGTCCACGGGTGGCAATCTGACCACAGGAGTGTCTTGCAATGTGGGCTTCGAGCTTGTGCTAGTGACAGCACTGTCTTGAACGGGTTTTTCTCTAGATTTTATGTCGGATATTTCTGTCCTAGGATGCTCTTGCCGCTTTGGATGGAATGTCGGCTTTGTTTCCCGTCGTCGAGGGGCGGGATCTATGTTCATTACTGGAGGATCTGTTTGTATATTTTTATCTATCATATAGGGCTCCGTTTGTATGGCCTTGTCTACTATTTCTATCTTAGTTGCACTTGAAAGCGCCACTAGGAAGTTCTTGAACTTAGATGCCCTCATAGCGTCCCGCCTCCTCTTACTTGGGGATTTATGTTTTGGCATCCTATTTGGTGGGCTTTGATCAGCCATAATCGATTTTCGAGATAAGTCGTTGTTCCAACATTCTGTATGTTGGGCAGCTTCGCCCCGAGGCTCCGCACGACTTCTTCCCTCGGTTTTTGCACGGGACGCAGACCGCAGCTGCTTTGCAGTCTTTGCGGTTGTGTCCACTTGTGCCACACTTAGTGCAAGCCGATTCCCTGGTGCACAGCCTTAGGATGTGATCCAGGTCACCACAGTTGTGGCATCGAGGTACCACGATATAATCTCTGACGTTGATGGAGTGGAAACCTATGTATAATCTGCCCATTGCCGTGATTTTTCTCCACATGGGTGCCGTGACCTCAGCTACGTGATGCACCACATCACGCCCCCGAGGCCCCGTCTTAAATCTCAATTTAAAACTTTTTCGGAATTCCTCCTCATTTATGTCGTCAAAATTCTGTTCTTTTATAGTGTTCGTCAGTTCGTCATCTGTCATGATAGTGGGTACATCATAGAGAATTACTAGGGGATTCCTTTTCTTAGGTGGTTCGCACTTGACTAGTGAGCTTAATTTTTGATTATTCAATATTTTATCTTTGTCCTCTTCTGATGCTACTTCTACTATTACTGAGTTTCTACTGGGTTTGATTCGTTTTATTTTGATTTTGTCTTTGGCCGGGTTTATAGTTTTAGTGAACAGCTCTTGTATTTTCTTCACACTGGTGTCTTGCCCAGGGAGTGACCTGAGAAAGACCGCAGTGTCTGTTCTTTTGGTTGCTTTGTCAATGCTTTCTTTTGTTGTGTGCGGCTTGGTTGGCGCCTGCGCCGCTACCGCCGCCCATGTCTTGGTTGGTTGGTTCCTTAATCTGCTATTTTCTTTTTCTAGTTCTTCCACTCTGCCCTCTAATTTTGCGTGGGCGATGGCCCATGCAGTAAGTTCGTTTTTAATGATTGTTAAGGCCGCTTGGCTTATTTTCCCATTTTTTACGTTCTGCTCTAAGAGCAGTGAGATTCTACCATGTCTCTGTGTGACTGATTCACCTTCTACCTGTCCCATCTCGTCCTGGGGAGAGGGATCAGGCGGAGCTGAAGCGCGTTTGGTCGCACAAGAATCACTCGCTTCTATTGTCGCCATAGTGAGTAACGAGTCCCCTAGACTTAGAACTACTTAAACCCAACTAACCTAAGGACACCGCACACATCCATGGTCGAGGCAGGATTCGAACCTGCAACCGTAGCAGCAGCGCGGTTCCGGACTGAAGCGCCTAGAACCGCTCGGGCACAGCAGCCGGCTGTGTAATCACACCCCAGGCCATAACTCCAGGTGTAGGTCCAGTGTGTCTAGCATGCAGGCAGGTTGGTTGCCGGCCATCACCTGGCCTCCTTCTGCCCAACACATGGCCATCACTGGCCTCGAGGCAGAATCAACCTTCATCAGAAAACACAACAGACTTCCATCCTGCCCTCCAATGAGCTCTCGCTTGACACCACTGAATTCGCAAATGGCTTGGGGTCAGTGGAAAGCACACTGCAGGGTGTCTGGTTCGGAGCTGTCCTTGAAGTAACCGATTTGTAGACTTTCGTTGTAGCACTTGGTGGCAACTACTGTTCAGACTGCTACTGCAGATGCAGTTAGATGCGCCGGAGCCATCCGCCGAATGTGATGTCTTCACTCTCGGTAGGGCCACGTGGTCGTCCGGTGCCTGGTCTTCTTGCGACAGTACATTCTCGTGACCACAGTTGCCAGCAATCATGTACAGTGACTAAATCTCTGCCAAGTCTTTCTGCAATATCGCAGAAGGAACATCCATCTTCTTGTAGCACTGTTGCACGACCTCGTTCAAACTCAGTGAGATGCTGATAATTCCGTCTTTGTCACCTAAAGGCATTCTTGACTAAAATCAACTCACCACTTCCAGTCTCAAAGGTAACTAACTCTCACGACCGTTACAGAGTTTATTTTAAGCAAACTAGATTTGTATCCTCATCCTAGTAGCGCCACTTTTATGCGACTGGCGAGTAAGTGAACAGACATCATCTTTCAGATTTAAAAACACGCCTACCAACTTTCTTTTATGTCGCACAACTCCTTCTTGGTGTTGCGAATTTTTCCGTCAGTGTATCTCAAGCGCGAATAAGCATTTTTGAACTGGTGACGTCGAGTTCTTCAAACATCTAGACGCCTTGAACTTCAGTCCTGCATTGGTAAAGCACCAGTCTGCGATGAAAACTGACAAGTTTTCTTGTGCTATCAAAATATTCATCATACGAGAGTTGGAACTTTAATAGTGGCAACTATTTATTTAAAGCTCGTACAAAATAGATACGTGTTTCAAAGTTTTACTGACCTTCAAAGTAGTCACCAGCATTGTGAACAACCCGTTGCCAGTGATGTGGAAGTCTTAGGATACTCTTAGCAGTGCTAGTTGTGTTGATAGTTCGAGGGGCGCCGTCTATTGGCCGACGAATTTGTAGCAGTTCTGAAGCGAATGCCGTGAAGTGTTTCCTTCAGTTTAGAAATCGAGTTGAACTCACGAGGGCTTAAGTCAGGGGAGTGCAGTAGTGGTATAGCACTTAGCACCCCCATCAGTCAAACAAATCAGTAAGAGCTTGCACTTTACGTGCTTGAGCATTGTCCTGCAAAATGATGGTCAGGTCCTGCAGAAAGTCTCATCACTTCTGTCTGTAAGCTGGTCGTAGGTTGTGTTACAAAAATGAACAGCATAGAGACAAGAATGTTGGCACTTTCTGCAGGACCTGACCATCATTCTGCAGGACAATGCTCAAGCACGTACAGTGCAAGCTGTTATTGATTTGTTTCACTGATGGAGGTGCTAAGTGCTATACCACCTACTGCACTCCCCTGACTTAAGCCCTTGTGAGCTCAACTCGATTTATAAACTGAAGGAAACACTTCATGGCATCGCTTCAGAACTGCTACAAATTTGGCGGGCAATAGACCGCGCCGTACTAACTGTCAACACAACTGGCACTGCTAAGAGTATCCTAAGACTTCCACATCACTGGCAACGGGTTGTTCACAATGCTGGTGACTACTTTGGAGGTCAGTAAAACTTTGAAACACGTATCTATTTTGCACGAGCTGCAAATAAATAGTTACCACTATTAAAGTTCCATCCCTCGTATTACAAATCGTCACAATTCCTTCCAAGACGAAGGATTTTCTACAAGGACATCCGCAAGATATCGGTATGCTGCTTTAAATGAATTGTCTGTTACTTCTGCGTTTTGGTCTCTGTCCTTTTCCGTCCTCGCCCTTTCCAAAAACAAAGCAATTTTTGTCAAAGTTCGATCAGTCGATGCGACACCTTGGTGCGTGATAACCGCAGTACTTCTGTGTGGAGAAAAATTACCTCGAATTTGAGTCCAACAGTTTCGTATAACTCTTTGAGCGCTCTCGTGTTAGTTGCACTACATCGGATGTGGTTTACAATATTTACTGTCTGAATGAATACATTCAACAGATCAGACGGAAGTGTTTTCACTGGCAGAGAATGACAATGTACACTGAGGTCACAAAAATGATGGGATACCTCGTAATATGTTATCGGACTTTCAACGCAGTGGAGCAACTCGACGTGGTCCGGATTCAAAAAATTGTTCCAAGACCCCTGCAGAAATTCTGAGCCATGTTGCCTCTATAGCCGTTCCCGATTGCAAAGGTGATGCCGGTGCAGGATTTTGTGCACGAACTGGCCTCTCGATTACGTCTCGTTAATGTTCGATAGCTTTCGTGTCATGGGCGGGCAAACCGCTCTCTCGAACTTTCCAGAATGTTCTTAAAACCAGTCACAAACAATTGTGGCCCAGTGACACGGCGCATTGTCATCCATAAAAATTTCATCGTTGTTTGGCAACATGGAGTCCCTGAATGGCTGCAAATGGTCTCCAGCTAGCTAAACAAAAAAATGGTTCAAATGGCTCTAAGCACTATGGGTTTGGGTCTAAGCACTATGGGACTTAACACCTGAGGTCATCAGTCTCCTAGACTTGGAACTACTTAAACCTAACTATCCTAAGGACATCACACACATCCATGCCCGAGGCAGGATTCGAACCTGCGATCGTAGCAGCAGCGCGGTTTCGTATTGAAGCGACTACAATCGCTCGGCCACAGCGGCCGGCGTAGCTAGCTGAACACAACCATTTACAATTAGTGCTGGTTGAGTTGGATCAGAGGACTCAGCAAGCACCAGCGTACACAGTACGTTATTGACAAGTTGGGCCCATGGGTTGGTGGGGTCCGCTCCACATTCGAACCTTACCGTCAGCTCTTGCCTACTGAAATCGGGACTCCTGACATGGCCACGGTTTTTCAGTCGTCTAGGGCCCAAGCAACAGCCCAGAAGAGGCGCTGTGGACGATGTCATGCTTTTAGCAGAGGCAGCACTCGCGTCGGTCGGCTGCTGCCGCAGCCCATGAACACCATATTACACCGCACTGTCCTGACGGATACGTTCGTCGTACATGCCACATTGATTTCTGCGTTTATTTCACGCAGTGTTGCTTGTCTGTTAGCACTGACGACTCTGCGCAAACGCCGCTGCTCTCGGTCGCCAAGCGAAGCCTGTCGGCCACTGCGTTGTCCATTGTGAGAGGTAAAGCCTGAAAATTGGTATTCTCAATACACACTTGACACTTTTGATCTCAGAGTACTGAATTCCCTAACGATTTCCATAATGGAATGTCCCACGGACCTACCTCCATCTACCACTCCGCGCTCGAAGTCTGTTACTCCCCGTCGTGCGGCCATAATCACGTCGGCAACCTTTCCACGTGAGTCACCTGAGTACACATGCAGCTCCGCCAACGCACTGCCCATTTGTACCATGCGTACGCGATACTACCGTCATCAGCATATGTGCGTATAGCTATCCCACGAATTTTTCCTCGTTATTTCGACGACTGATCCAGGCGTCTTCTTATGTATTTTGCTGTTATGTGTACTCGTCACCTGGACTCCATCCATACGGCGAACTATTGTGAGGCTCGTGCCGCTATTTGTAGCCGATTGTGAGAGTTCGACGCCCTCTATGCCCTTGCTGCTCGTTTGTTTTTCAGAGCCCGCACTGAAATTGTGTGAAACGCGCGTTGTCTCACAGTTTCCCGCGTCTGGTGGATGTGATAGCTGGTGAGATCTTAGTTGAATGGCAGACCACAAGCCTCGTTTAATTGAGACCCCTGTCTCTGTTTGTTATGTTTTCCGACATCCATATTTCGTTAGACCATTTAACGACGCTGCCCCAGAAACTTGGCATTTGCACGACAGTACTCGTCTCATCGTATTTCATTTTATGATGCTATTCGAGGCAGTGCTCGGCAACTGCTGATGTGCTTGGTTGTTTCAGTTGCTGGTATTCCTTACATCTTTCCTAGACCGTTCGGACAGACCTGCAACAATAGCAAGGAATGCAGACGGCTTTGCGAGATCTACACATGGGGCATTACAAAGATTTTCTATCTTAGCAAAATACATTGGATACCCTGTTTGCATAGGACTCTACCGATCATTTCGGCTGTTGGTCCAGCATAAGATAGATGAGTTATCCACGACTTCTCTTTCTTTATTATTGTCTTTAGCTCTTTCTCAGGTGTTTATGATTCTGACTGATATTCCTGCTCTGTTTGACGCTCTGAGTTTCCATTCCTTCGCAACAGTATTCGTGGGTGTTGTAATTTTTCGGCGAGACTCTCCTCTCCTGAAAGTGTTCGAGCTCTAGCATTGATTTCCTTGTGACGGATGGTGATGGCATGAGACGAGGAGACAGGGATAAGTCCAAGTGGTTTACCTGTGTGCCTTGTGACACAGGGATCTGTCCATTCTTCTCTTAACTAACATGTTGGAGACCCCGTATTTCAAGTTCCATCGTGAGTTTTATATGACTGTGGAGAGAGCTTAAACGTTCCTGTAACTCTTCAAGTTCCGCCGTTTGATGTGACCACACCACAAACGTGTCATCCACGTGTCGATAAAAACACACTAGTTTGAACTTGGTGGATTCTAGTGTCTTTGCTTCAGAGTGTCCCATGTATAGATTTACCGCAACAGGTGATAACGGAATAACCATCACCATGTCATCAGTTTCGTGTAATAATAAAGAGGATGACGTTAGAACGTGCCTAAAAAGTTAGGTAAAGCAAATGAGGAACCTCCTAGCAATTAATTCCAAGCATTCAAAACGTGGGACAGTAATAGAGGGGGATTATATCGAAGCTGACCATAATTGTGTATCCCAGAACCGCAGTTGGCAGAGATGATGAATAAAATGAGCGAAATTGTGAATGTGAATTTTGCACGTATTCGCTAAGCAGGACCAATTTAAGGCCCAAGCGATGTAGCTGGCCGTTTGGGTCGCCAAGCTGAGAGCAGTGCCAGAGAGCGCAAGCGCAAAACTTATGTACTAGTCGTATCATAGCGCCAAAAACAACCCATTCTCATGCTCATTAGCTTTAGATTCATTTTTAAGGCCTTACCAAGAGCACAACGAATGACAGCTAATATGTGAGGGAGGAAGGGAGGAAGGGAAGGGGGCACCAAGTGATATTCCATTTGTTTGAAAAAAAAAATTCTTGAACCGATCCTGTCACTAAGAGCACGTTTCAGATTTTCTGCAAGCGAAATGCGCCAAAATTATCAACTACGAACCTTAAAGGAATGCCTTTCTTGTGTAGACATATTCAAAAGAATCGAAAACGTTGTTATTATTGTCCACGCGCAACATTGGGACAGTAGCGTTGCCCTTATCGTCTGACAGAATTATGGTTTTTTTCTTTTTATGTTACTGTCAATACTTTAAAAAAATATATTTCATGGATTTCTATAAGGATTCTCCTCAGCACATGTTTCCTCGACTTCACAAGCTAGCAACCCCGATTACGCCGCTTCTTGAAATCATAGACCTGTGTACGAGCAACTTTTATTCTGCAGGGAAAAAGCCAGCTTGAGCCACATGTGGATTTCAGGTGTGTAGTAATTTTTAGATTTTAAGTATACGCCAACTACTGAAACAGCTAACGTCTAATAGCGCATCGGAGAACACGTGGTAGGCAGCAGGCCAAATGTACACCAACTCCGTCAAAATACAAAATTAAGCAATTAGTGGGAATTTCTACCTAGTGTAGGTATTCAACTGAATCTATGGTTTGTGGTCTATCTTTTGAACAACCTAGCTATATTATTCCAAACAACCTGTGAACATGGCACTGCCATGGAGCACAAAGACAACTCATCAGAAATATCCGACAATTACGATTCTCAAAATAATACCTGAAGTTCATGGGAAAGGCAATGTATTATTAACAGCAATACTGTGGGTACAACAACATCCTATCATGAAACAGACACATTCGGTGGAGGTGCTGCCGACGCAAAAGGTCCCATCTCAAATTTACGCCAACACGCGAAATTAAACAAATATATTGGTAAAAATGGCAAATAGTAGTAAGACTGTGGAGTATTTATTCTGACATCACAACTGAAAGAAAATATTAGTGATCAACTTAAATTGAATCAGAAACCAGCCACCCATGGTCCGAACGCCCGCGACAGAGTGCCGTTTGCCATGCAGCTTCGAACCATCTATCTTGTCATCACTGGCGGCACAGGACAGGGGGGCAGGGTGGGGGGGGGGGGGGGGGGGGGGACGGAGAAGATCCTCGTTAGCTCAGGGGTGGAGTACAGCTACTTCTTGAAAGTGTATCGGCCTAGCTCCCAATCTGTCACTGTTCGCCAAACTCTCGGGATCCTCCGACTCGCTGCTACCCAGTTAGGTTGGCAGTATAAGATTTCGATGCTGCAGACTCTGAAGATGCCGAGGCAATTTCGAAACATTCTCTCACAAGTACAGTCACTCAGAGACGTACAGGGTGTTTCCATAAGAGCGCGCAAAACTTAAACAGGAAATAAAGGATGTTCCATTAAACGATTTGAGGTACGGAACCTGGGGTTGGAGAGACCATCTTAAGGAGATAATAGGAATAAAATCACAATACTGTGTACTTTTTATTTATATTTGTTACAGTTAACTGCAAATACCATCAATGACACAATGAACGTACCATTTCTACTGTATCTTGCGAAATGTGCTGAAACTGATGGCCATCAACCTCAGTGCCATGACTTTGGCGAACAAGATTCTGACGCAACCTGACAAACATCCCTGGTGTGTTTAGAATCACATCACAGGCAGCTACTAAAATTCTGGTAACTAATTCCATTTCTGTATCCACTGGGGTCTCATACTCAAGTGACTTCTGATATCCCCATAGGAAAAATCAAGGGGATTCACGTGAGCTGACATCACAGGCCATGGAATAAGACCTCCCCTTCCAATTCGGTGACCAGCAAATACAGCATTGATATTAGAGAAAGAAAGTTACTACTCACCATATAGCGGAGATGCTGAGTTGCGATAGGCACAACAAAAAGATTCACACAATTATAGCTTTCAGTCATTAAGGCCTTTGTCAGCAATAGACACACATACGCACACAGACACTCACGCAAACGCAACTTGCACACACATCTGCAGTCCCAGATAACTGATACCACACTGTGAGCAGCAGCACTAGTGCATGATGGGAGTGGCAGCTGGGTGGGGGTAAGGAGGAGGCTGGGTCGGTGAGGGGGAGGGATAGTATGGTGGGCGTGGCGGACGGTGAAGTGCTGCAGTTTAGACGGAGGTCAGTAGAGAAGGTGGGGAAGATGGGGGTGGTAAGTAGTGGAAAGACTGGGTGTGAAATGACGGCTGTTTAGTGCTGGAATGGGAACAGGGAGGGGGCTGGATGGGTGAGTACAGTGACTAACGAAGGCTGAGGCCGGGAGGGTTATGGGATATTGCGGGGAAAGTTGCCACCTGTGCAATTCAGAAAAGCTGGTGTTGGTGGGAAGGATCCATATGTCACAGGCTGTAAAGCAGTCACTGAGATGAGGGATATTATGTTTGGCAGCGTGTTCATTAACAGGGTGGTCCACTTGTTTTTTGGCCACAGTTTGTCAGTGGCCATTCATGCAGACAGACAGCTTGTTGGTTTTCATGCCTACACAGAACACAGCACAGTGGTTGCAGCTTAGCTTGTAAATCACATGACTGGTTTCACAGGTAGCCGTACCTTTGATGGGATAGTTGGTGTTAGTGACCAGACCGGAGTAGGTGGTGGTAGGAGGATGTATGGGACAGGTCTTGCATCTAGGTCTATTACAGGGGTATGAGCCATGAGGTAAGGGATTGGGAGCAGGGGTTGTGCAAGGATGGACGAGTATATTGTGTAGGTTCGGTGGACGGCGGAATACCACTGTAGGAGGGGTGGGAAGGATAGTGGGCAGGACATTTCTCATTTCAGGGCACGACGAGAGGTAATCGAAACCTTGGCGGAGAATGTAATTCAGTTGCTCCAGTCCCAGATGGTACTGAGTTACGAGGGGAATGCTCCTCTGTGGCCGGAGTGTGGGACTTTGGGAGGTGGTGGGCGACTGGAATGATAAGGCACGGGAGATTGGCTTTTGTACAAGATTGGGACGATAATTACGGTCAGTGAAGGCTTCAGTGAGACCCTCGGTATATTTTGAGAGGGACTGCTCGTCACTGCATTGTTTGAAATACAGCATCGAGATGGATGCAGACATCCACACTACAGTGAGGCGGTGCACCGTCATGTTGTTTCCGTACCCTCTCACGGACAGCCAAGGGTATGTCATCCGACAACTCAGGTAGAGCTCTTTGTACGAAACTCAAGGACAGGTGACCTTTCAGATGGCCACGTAGAAGTATGGCACAATCAGATTGTCGCCTACACTGCCGGCCCAGCTATTCACAGCAAAACGTATTTAATAGAGTGACTCTACTACAGCGTGAGCGTTTTCCTCATCCCACACGCGGCTCTCCTGCTGTTCGAAATACCATCACGATCAAATGAGGCCTCGTCGGTAAATAGCACGATCTGGAGGAAATATGGCCGATCAAGCCATTATTGGAGCAACCACTGACACAGTGCGAATCTGATACAAAGTCAGTCACAAGCATTGCATGGACTCGTTGTGGGTGATATGGGTGTAGTCGCTGCTCTTGAAATACTAGCCACACGCTAATATGTGCAGCGCCCATTTCACGTGCACTACGAGGAGTACTCATAGTGGGGTCCGCTGCAACACGTTCCAGCACGTCCTCTTCAAAATCTGGTGTGCGAGTGGTCCTCGTGTTGCCAGGTCCCTTGTTTCTTCTTTCCAATGAACCAGTCTCCCGCACTCGTCGATCGAGAGAAATAAACACTCGTCGTGACGTATGATGCCTGTCAAGAAATCGTTCTCTGTACAGCCTTTCAGCAGCGAGAGCATTGCAACGTACTTCCCCATACACAAGGTGCGTGTCAGTGAGTTCTGCGAAACTGTGCCTGTACTGCTCCATCGTATTGTACTGTACGTCTCTGAATAGCACTGAGTAATGGGTATGTCCTTGATTCATCATACATTATGTCATTTTACAATGTAAATACGATACAACAGAGCACGTTGTGGACAAGTAAAGAAAACAAAACGTGCATCACGTCTTCCTAGTGATCAGGCTCGTCCTCCTTGCTTCCTTGCAGTAAATGAAGAATGTACATGTAAATAAACAGCCCAATACGTGTAAACTTTCAACGCATGTTAGTTTAAATAAGCTGGAAAACGGTAATGCTAGACAAAGCGGTACACAAGTTTACTTCCATATCTCCTCACGCTGGCTCCTCCGATCCCAGGATCCGTAGCTCAGATTGTTCAGTGGAGCCTTCTCTAAGCCGTGTTACATTTCTACAGGCTCTTTCGGAAACACGTCGTATGCAAGGAAAACAGGTACAAAGCGGGCTGTGTACGGATAAATATACGTAAGTAAACAGAATTGCTCTTCCCTTCTCCAGAGCCTCGAGTGTTTGCGGGAGAGCGAGAATGACAAAGTATCAGAAACAGCTCGCATGTTAAGAGGCGAAGTGCTCTTAACATTTTACTAAATGGATTCAGCCGACCTGTATCATCACCACAGGTCGTTTGTGGGCAATAATCATCAGTTTTACTCTCACTATAATGTGTAACTTAATCTGATCATCAAACTAGTGTCTTTCCTGAATCGGGACAACATTCAGGGCGTACCAGGAAAAGTGGGTATATTCTTACATTTGACAGGAATGATCATTCCTAAGCAAAAATGTCAAGTAAACAGAGCTCCCAAAATGATTGCCTTAAGAGCTGTGAGCACTTGTTTAATAGACGAAATGTGTTTCGAAGTCGCGAAGAGTAGCAACTGGTCATAGCTCTTAGGGTATGCAATTGAGAACACATGTTTAATAGGTTTTTTTGCTTAGAGTCATCTTTCCTTCTGGAACAGATGTATAACGACCGGACTGAATGTGAGAACAAAGACTAACTGGAATGGAGTTGTGGTACTGTGTGAATACTAATGTACTGTGAAAGAATTGTAGGCACCATAGGGACGTTCTCTGTGGACTTAAAGTATAATAAATGCAATGTCTAGAACAAACTAGTCTGATTTCAAGAGACCTTTCTCATAACTTTTTTTGTGTTGCTGACTTAATTAAGGCCAGTAGTGAGAGTAGGAGTTTAATGGGGCTCTTGTCACTTATGCAGATGTTTGGGAACTTTAACATTGTGGCATGCGTCTCTTGATAGTAAAGCTACTGGCCAGTGCCCCAGATTCACGATTCGGATGACAAACGAATACGACAGCAAACTGAAGAAGCCAGTAGTCAAGAACCAACACTAATCTAAAACTGGTCCTTACCGGGCAAGATGGTTCCATTACAAATGTTTCTTTTCCGTACATCTTAACATTATAACATGCATGTCTACTTCATCTTCACATAAGCACAGAGAAACATTGATGGGTCATAGTCGATTCCGGCCCTTTCTAAAAAGACTATAGAAAAATTTCATCGCTGCTTCCATTCTATATAATTCCGGTGGTATCATTTATTTGGTGTAGAATTGTTCAAATCTGTGTGAAATCTTATGTGACTTAACTGCTAAGGTCATCAGTCCCTAAGCTTACACACTACTTAACCTGAATTATCCTAAGGACAAACACACACAACTATGCCCGAGGGAGGACTCGAACCTCCGCCGGGACCAGCCGCTCAGTCGATGACTGCAGCTCCTGAGACCACTCGGCTAATCCCGCGCGGCGGTGTAGAATTGCGTAGTCGGAATCACAGTGCTCACTTTTCTAAAATGATTACCTTTGTTACTAGCTCTCCTCCTCTGTTCTTCTTACCGTCTTATTTAAATTGTTGCTTTCAGTGTTGTAAGAGGTTAGCGTGCGGTACATTGCGATAGCATGGTGCACCTGAAATCGCACCCGATTTAGCCAGCTGATCAGTCCGTTTGCTGCAGCGATTGCCTCAGTGACCGATGATTCAAATTAGTGTGAATTGTCTGAGTCAATTTTGTGAATGACTGGTGCGCAGCAGATGTTTTAAAATACGTTTTTTTCTGTTGTACTGCTGGGCATTCTAGGGTTGTTTGTGCTTCTCTCTTGTTGCGACCGGTTTCTGGAAACACAGGTTTTGGAAACCACAAATTTGGAACTCTCCAGCGAAACTGGTGACTTTTCAAGATTTATACGCCCTCCTGGACTTATCTTTTATAAATATCACTCTCTTTAGTGAGCAGTCGTCTCCTGCTGGTATTAACACGTATCTCTTCTGCTTCCAAGGAAGAAAAAAGTTGTTTTAAGTGTGTGCGTGTACAGTTTCCTCTCTTTCATGTAAATTGGAAATTTGTGGTAATGTCTTATGGGGCCAAACTGCTGAGGTCATCGGTCCCTAAGCTTACACACTACTTAATGTAACTTAAACTAATTTACGCCATGGACGACACACACACCTATGCCCGAGGGAGGACTCGAACCTCCGACGGGGGGAGCCGCACGGACCGTGGCAAGGCGGCTGAGACAGCGCGGCTTCCCCGCGCGGCGCTCTTTCATGTGCTTCTTTATAATCTTCCTGGTCGCGTGTTTGTATGCCTTAAGAAAACACGTCAGTTTATAAAGTCTTGTCATGTGGAGACGACAATTTGGATCGGAAGTAGATCGGAGAATTTGTATTCTTTTACTCAATTATTTAAAGTTGTTCTTTAGATTATCGACTTTACGACTCGTTTGATGCAGGTCTCCATTCCTGTTTCTTGCCAACTGCCCTGATGATTCAGCATAGCTGCTGCGTCATATCGTCGACCACGGTTTTCAGAAACATGTAGTAGTATGTGCCCAAGCACGTTGTCCATTGGATTCATTTTTTATTTATTCGGCATTTTTCTCTCGTTGAGTCGTTGCAGGACGTCTTAATTGCTCACTCGATCAGTTCAGCTGCTCTGCAGTTGTCTCCTGTGATTTCGGGTCGTACAGACCCCTGAGTGGAAAGCTACTCCTCATCCTTCTTATCGGCACCTTATTAGGTCGTGCGTTTGATGGATACACCTCTAGATATACTTTTGTAACCATTGACCACCATAAATTTTTTAATTGTAGGACAGCTTAGACGTGTAGCTGATGGAGGTCATCAGAGCACAAACTAGGACACGACGAATGTGGAAAACTGGTTATGAGCTACTCGAAGGAATCAGTCATGTGAAGCTATTTAGAGTAAAAACACAGAAAATCAGGTGGCCGAACAGAGATTTGAACGCCGTTTCTCCTGAAAGCGAGCTCAGAGCGTCACACCAGTCAGTGCAAGTATACTTCCTGATGAAAAAAATTGAAACGCCTAGAAGACATGATTGGATGTCAATGAAACTTCTGCATTCACACCCCACCGGCGGTTATATAAATCATTAGAACTGCAATTCTCTGTGACAGGTAGAACGGACACCATTGCATTAGTGTTGTTCGAATTTAGTGTTTTTAAAAATTCTGATGGGGTATATAAGGGATCTGAACGTCATCAGATGGTGAGTAATCATATGTTGGACACGAAGACGCGAAGTACTCGGTTGAGACAGCGTTATCAGCACGTGACACAATTGGTCGGCTTATACAGATGTGTGGTGCACTCGGATACGCCAACTGGACCAAAGTTGGTCAACATGAGGACGTGAGGGCAGTCATACTCGACGTCAAGGCTGCTAGGATCGCGTCTGACCGCCACAAACGAGGTCCTGCATCATTGCTCAGAGACTAACAGATGCAGGATTAGGGAATTGCCGTCCAATGCGTAGGACACCGTTAACACAAGTGGCTGCACGTATGATGAATGGCGTTGCATTGTGTTCAGCGAGGAATCGCAGTCTTTAATGAAATTTCATAAAAAAGAAAAAGAAAATAATCATCAAAATCAACAGTTACCTTTTCTTTAAATATTTGTTTTTTTTTTAGTTAATTTACCTTTCTTCCCTTCTGTACGTACGAACTTTGTTGTAGGACCTCTTATTTTCGTGTGGTAATAAAAATTCATTTACACAGAATTAAGTACATTTAAAATTACGTGAATTCATATTAACTGATTAAGAATATTTAGTTGAGAATTAAATCCTTTATATAATTCGGCCTTGGCACACATTTTCTAAATGCAGTGTTTTTTTTTTAAATATTTACTGAATTCTTTCCCGGCGTTAGCTATGGAACACAAGACTGTCTCTATTAGCAGAAAATGGTTAAATATTGCCAAGCCGACGTTTAATTATCACTGATAAAACACACTTCACTATACATTTAAGTTATTTGAAACAACCAAAATTGTTAAATTTCAACGTTAACTATCCGCCTATGAATGCACAAATGTGAAACTAGTAATAAATTCCGTCAGTCTCAGGATCGCTGTAAAAGAAAAACATTCTCTTAAATCACTGCTAATTTTTATCTGCTCCCGATTTACGGGTTTGGTTAATTTTTCCTTGCGGAACAATTTTTTAAATGCGCCGCCGCTGCAAATCGTTCGGTCGCGGCATAGCCCAGCAACACCGCTAAAAATGCTGAAAATTCTTTAAAGAAACATTATAGATGACATGGGCAAGCTAATTTACATTAATAGTACACACTTTTGATAAATTATAATGTATTTAGACCACAACAATAATTCAACTTACATTAGTTTGTAATTTCTCCTCTAATGGCGGCTAAATCTAGATACAGACAAAAGAAGTGTACCCATTCATAAAATGCTACGTCACAGCTTGCTCTCACTTTCAGCTCTACAGGGAGACGACAAAGAATACACACTACGTGGTGGTTTTTATACTACTGCTGACCATTAACATCTCTTTGTAATCTTACAACATTATTTTCCTCTGTGGCTGAATTTTACATTTTTGTTATCGCAGATATTGACCCATTTCGCAATTACATTATGAGTACAGAAATATTACCATTCTAAATACATCGAGAATATTACTACGGAAAATATTACAATAATAACGAATGTCCTTTACACAAAATTAAATAATAATTTTTTGTCAAATAATTAGAGTATATACAAATTGCTTCATAGCGGCGTATATGGTACAATTAAATTTTAGTTTATCAATAGTGCGAGTTTGCCAGGGAACGTTACAAGTCCTGCACTACCCCGAATGGCCATTATTAAGGAAGAGGTCGCGTCCTTGCAATGTTTTGGAGAGACGCAGCGGTGTTACTTCTCGTGCTATGGTGTGGGTATTCGTGACTTCTGGTCAGGTCTGGCAGTGATCGAGGGGGAACTCTGACGCCGCAACGGCACGTCACGGACATCCTGCATCCTCTTAAGGACAGACGTATGGTTAAAAGCATTCTTGTACTTAAACATACATATCTTCAAAAATGTTACTGCTAAAATAGTAAAACTTGTGACTATCATGTAGAACATAATGCTTGGTATTCTGTGCAATTTTTGTTTGAAAATGCGCTTCAGCATAAGTTTTATAATAATTTGAATCTTCAATTATCATTGTTTCGTAAACTAATCAAACAATAAAACTGGAATTTCACAGTTTACATCTGCACAAGAGGCTAATAAAACGTCTGGAACAGGTCATAGTTGCTTTGAAATTCATTTTTGTGTTTTGTGTCATCCGCAACTGCTCTGTTTTTTGATTTGATCCAATATAAATGGTTTTTGAAAGCCTGCAACTGTGAAAACAATAGGTCTGCTTATAAATAAATCTTCTGCTACCAGTCACGATTTTTCTTTATTTACTTTTCGCACCACGCGTTTCTGGAAATGATTCCCATTTTCAAATGCGTTTTTTGTGTATATTAAGCCATTTCTAATGATGTTGTCAATATGTGAGCGTCTGCTTCATTTCGTTGACTTTTGCTGCAATATATGAGGGTTGTAACTTAAATAGTGGCAACTATTTGTTCACAACCGATACAAAAGAGTTACATGTTTGCACCTGTTACTGTCCTTCAAACTAGTCACCAGCTTTGTGTAGAACCCGTTAACAGTGGAAGGCGTAGTATACCATTAGCAGAGCCTGTTCTGTTGATGGTGCGAATGGAGCGGTCTACTGCCTGTCGAATCTCAGGAACAGTTCTGAAGCGCATGCCACGAAATGGTTGCTTCTACTTGGGAATCAAATAAAAGTCTCAAGGACTTAAGTCCGGGGAGTATGGTGGATGGTACAGTACTTCCCAGTCCCATCGACCGAATAGAGCAGCCACAGCTTGCGCTGTATGTGCCCGCGCATTGTCGTGCAAAATGATGGGTGGGTTGCGCAGAAAGTGTCGCTGCTTCTTTCGCAAAACTGATCGCAAGTGATGCTCCAAAAACGAACAGTAATACTGTGCATTGACGGTCTGCCGTGAAGGAACGTAATGCGTTAGGACAACACCATCACAGTCGTACATGCGAATCACCGTAATTTTCACCATACTGGGTTCCGACGCACTCTCGACTTTCGCGGCGACCCGTAATGACGCCATTTGTTGGATTGGCGTTTCAGTTTTGGCTTCGTGGAATTCGCTTCAGAACTGTTCCAGAGATTCGACAGGCAATAGACCGCTCCATTCGCACCATCAACTGGTGACTACTTTGAAGGACAGTAACAGGTGCAAACATGTAACTCCTTTGTTTCGGTTGTGAATAAATAGTTGCCACTATTTAAGTTCCAACCCTCGTATAAGAAACATGCAGTTTTTTAGTTGGTTATCGATTCTTTTGGTGAAGTTAGTGGCGTAATTTAGAAGAATTTGTACTTACAGTTTTCTAAACAAACCTATAGCTCTATTTTCCCAACTTTTAAAGGAGAACTTTTTTCAGAGAAAAAAATAACGGAAAAGCGGTGGGTAGGATGATTCAGTATGTAATTCTTAAGCACTATGCCAAATTTCGGAATGTTAGCTTTTATAGTTCCTGAGAAAAGGTAAATTATAGATCAAAAAAGTCAGTTTATGGCAATTCACATTTGAAGTTTTTACTGCAACTTTTAAAGATATTGCAATACCTCTAGTGACTAAGGCTGCCCATATCTATAATATTTATTCTCTTGCTCGTCTTCCTGCAGTTATCTCTTCCTCTGCCTCCTATGCCTAGCCAATTTTTGCATTTTTTCTTCTGCTGCCTGAGCTTTGTCCAGTAGCGCTTGCTGGATGCTTCAGAGTACCTTTAGTGTGAAGGCACCGGGATGGAAGCCTACTCTCTGCGGGCACTTAATCCTAACTACATTTCCACTATTGAACACTATACAGGCATCACAAGTAACCATCTTGGTTGGCTGATTTGGGGGAGGGGACCAAACAGCGGGTCATCGGTCCCATAGGATTAGGAAGGAAGTCGGCCGTGTCCTTTTAAAGGAACCATCCCGGCATATGCCTGAATCGATTTAAGGAACTCACGGAAAACCTAAATCAGGATGGCCGAACGCGGGGCTGAACCGTTGTCCTCCCGAATGCGACTCCAGTGTGCTAACCACTGCGCCACCTCGCTGGGTAGCCATCTTCAAAAAAACGGTTCAAATGGCTCTGTGCACTATGGGACTTAACATCTGAGGTCATCAGTTCCCTAGACTTAGAACTACGTAAACCTAGCTTACCTAAGGACATCATATACATGCATGCCCGAGGCAGGATTGGAACCTGCTACCGTAGCAGCCGTCTGATCCCGTACTGAAGCGCCTAGAACCGCTCGGCCACAGCGGCCGGCTAGCCATCTCCACAATAATTGAGTACATAAATATCGTTTTCGCACAACGCATTCATCTAAGATGATTGTAGCTCTCATTGGTGTTCTGTTTTCAAATGTACACACTTTTTCAGCAGTTCAGGACTGGCTAGGTACCTGAAAGCTGGTTCTATAACATCTAAAACAGAAAGAGGCAAACCATGTTCCTGCGTGTATGGATTTCCACTGGCTTCTGCCTGAAGATATTTGCACCACGGTATCTCTCAAAGGGAATGTTGAGGATTATCGTCTCTGGGAAGTTTGTGAAAGAATATTGCCCACACGGCTTGCTCCATTGTTTCCACACAATGTAAGTTATCCCTGATAGCTTTTACACTGTTACGACCCATTTCGAGCAAAACAGATTCATATATGCAAAACTAGAACTGGTTATAAGTTTGTAGCACGTACTATTACAAAAACTGTAAACAAAGGAACAAGCAATGATAATTTTTCTCACAGCCTTCTAGACACATCTGCAGTTCATTTCGATGGGGTTCACGAAAAATTAACGCACAAAGAAGTTCTAGCGAAGAGAACATAGAAAGAGAGGGCGTGGCAGGTGCAGATGCCCAAACAAACTCCTTTAAAACGTGTTTCTACCCAGCATTATGAAATTTTGCGACGTTATTTTTGAAGAATCAATCTAATAAATTACTCAATGAAAAAAATTCTAATTTTTTCGCAGTTTTGCCGTATATCTCCCCTTAAGTTACTTCTCATGCGACAGTATCGTAGTGCAATTTTCCAACAGGATAATCCACGCCTACGTATGGACCGTGTATCTTTGAATTGTCGATATGGTGCCGAGGTACTCCTGCGGCCAACAAGACGTCCAGATCTGTCGGCGACAAAATGTATGTGGGACCAACTCTGTCCCAGTGCCAGAACCCATAACATCAGGGACCATTTGCATCAGATGTTGCCCATCTTGCATCAGGAGGGTATACAAAGGCTTTATGACACCCTTCCCAAACGAATTAGTGTTGGTACGCAAGTCAGAGAACGTGAAACGTCACACTGGTGAGTTGGCCCATACTGTAAATTCTTCGTAATTTACCTTCACATTGTAATCATTGAATTAACATCACATACTTCTAACGCGTAAAGTTTCATTCCCTTACGGGCAATTCATGTTATCTGTAAGGCAGTGTATTTGGGATGTGGAGCTACGAAAACATTTCCAAAAGTAACTGGACAAGCGAAGTACTAAATAAGCGGTACTTAAACAATAGTCGAGGAAATAATTCTACGAATAGACCTACCGGATGCGATTGCGTGCTCTGTGCTGAAGGGGCAAATAAATCTTAAGGAAGGAGTAGCAAAACCTGACCTTACAATCCTGCAATATTTCAGGAAGAAAAAATATTTTCCGTCTCGACTCTTATTTAAAGAATTTAATCTGGCTTATATGGCTTATTACGCTATTTTCAAGTGATTGACGCACTTCATAGTGATTTATCTCTTTAAAATAGCATAACAGGCCGAAATCACGATCGTGGTGAATAAATACCTTTAATAACAGTCCAGACGGAAAATGTTGTCCTTTCTAGAAGATTATATTGTTTGAAATTTCGTAGCTAGAGTTTTGAAATAGGAAGGTGAATACAACTCGGGTAAAAATTGAGGCATGAAACCTAAAGAAAAACTTAAAAAAAGCCAATAAACAGTTTTTGCATCGTCGGCTAACTTCGACTTTCCTGACACCAAAGTTGAAATGGGAACATTTGGGCCGCTGCAATTTTAAGAAAGGGAAGAAACGAAAGGTACTAATGCTACGTTATAGCTACGTACGAGAATAGCGTTACTTTGTACATTGGTACATGAAAGAAGTACATAACGGACGATCGTATTTACACACGTTTAATATGACCTAAAACGATGTATTCACACGTGGAAAACAGATTACTTACTGGCAAAAATAAACAAAGTTACTCTAAGTGATCATCGTAAATAATTTCATCCCGTAAGTTGGCAGCTCTGCGATTGTCTCTTATCTCCGTTCATATTTAATCAGGAAATAAAATGTCGTTTTGCAATCTGCCTCTTACAATTAAAAGTCTTATCGCGCTTCACTCAAAACAAAATTCTCCGATACACACGCAAGCGGCTGTTGTGCAGTCACATCACGATGTCATATGCGCTACATGTACTTTTAGGGCGTCTCTGACAATCCTATATTTAGTGCGAAAAAGTAAATAAATGTCACTTTGTTGTGGCACAAAAGATTTCGATGCGTTTGCTTATTGGCATTGTGAACTGCCAGTAGACAGAGAGTAAACTCACACACCCCGCTTGTTGCATCTGTCTGCATATACATCTATTCTCTGCAAAATTAACATGCAGTGCATGGCAGAGAGTACGTCCATTGTATCAGTTATTAGCGTTTCTTCCCGTTGCATTCACTTATGGAGCGCGTAAAGAATGATTGTTTGAGTACGTCTGTGTGTGCTCTAATTACTCTAATTTTACCCTCAAGATCCGTACGTGAGCGATACATAGGGGGTTGTAGTATATTCCTAGAGTCATCATTTAAAGCCAGTTCTTCAATCTTTGTTAGTAGACTTTCTGGGTTAGCTTACGCCAATCTTCAGGAGTCTGCTAGTTCAGTGTCTTCAGTATATCTGTACCACGCTCTCACGCCCATCTCTGTATACATTCCGTATCCCCTGTTAGTCCTATCTGGTACGGCTCCCCCACACTTAAGCAGTATTCTAAAACCGGTCGCACGAGTGATTTGTAAGCAGTCACCACTGTAGACTGATTGCCCTTCCCCAGTATTCTACCAATAAACCACCAGCTTTACCCACGACGAGGCCTACGTGGTCATTCCATTTCATATCCCTACAAAGTGTTACACCCAGGTATATGTTTGAGTTGGCCGATTCCATCTTCGACTCATTGATATTATAGTCATAGGATACTACGTTTTTTCGTTTTGCTAAGGTACAATTTTACATATTTGAACATTTAAGGCAAGTTGCCAGTCTTTGAATCACTTTGAAATCCTATCAAGATCTGACTGAATATTTATACAGCTTTTTTTTCAGATAGTACTTCATTATAGATAACTACCTCATCTGCGAAAAGCCTTATTTTACTATTAATTTTGTCTGGGAGGTCATTAATAGACAACATGAATAGCAAGGGATACAACACACTTCCCTGGGGCACACCCAAACTTACTTCTACATATGACGATGAATCTCCATCCAAGATAACATGCTGCCTCCTCTCTACCAAAAAGTCCTCAATCCAGCCACAAATTTCACTTGATACCCCGTGATGCTGAAGGAATTAGGTTAGTAAATGAGGCACTTAAAGTAGTAGATGAGTTTTGCTATTTGGGCTGCAAAATAACTGATGATGGCCGAAGTAGAGAGGATATGAAATGTAGACTGGCAATGACAAGGAAAGCGTCACTGAAGAAGAGAAATTTGTTAACATCGAGTATAGATTTAAGTGTCAGAAAGTCTTTTCTGAAAGTATTTGTATGGAGTGTAGCCATGTATGGAAGTGAAACATGAATGATAAATAGTTTAGATAAGAAGAGAATAGAACCTTTCGAAATGTGATGATACAGAAGAATGGTGAAGATTAGGTGGGTAGGTCACGTAACTAATGATGAGGTACTGAACAGAATCGCGGAGAAGAGCAATTTGTGGCAGAACTTGACTAGAAGAAGGGATAGGTTGGTAGGAGACATTCTGAGGCATCAGGGATCACCAATTTAGTATTGGAGGGAAGTGTGGAGTGGGGGGTAAAAATCGAAGAGGAAGGCCTAGGGATGAATACACTAAGGAGACTCAGAGGGATGTAGGTTGCAGTAGGTACTGGGTTGATGAAGAGGCTTGCACAGTATAAAGTAGCGTGGAGAGCTGCATCAAACCAGTCTCTGGACTGAAGACCACAACAACAACAACATCTCCGTATCATCTTATTTTTGACAATAAGCATAGGTGCGGTACTGAGTCAACTGTTTTTCGGGAATTACATCTAGTTCCATGTCTTCCCGACTCTCAACCTAGTTGCAATTTTGCTGTTATTATTTGCAAATCTCAGAAACTACGAACAAATATTTGCCTCCTTGGCGGAGCTCATTAACTTCTGTTTCGCTGCGATTAATCTCGCTTATGTAAACAGAACAGCCTCCGGGTTCGTAATTACAGCTGCCGGTATTTGGTTCGCTCGCTATTCTGGCGTTGATGTTAGACGAAAGTTAGTCTTGGTAGCCATTGTGCTCAGCTCTAGCTTTATCTCTGTGTAAGTGAGCTCCCAACAGAAGGAAGTTACCCAGACGATTATATATATTATGTTAAACCACGCTATCGCAGTTTACTTGATACTGACTCGCAAGCGCGGAAACGCCATTTCTACGGCTGCGATAAAATCATCAGATATACCACCAGTTCAGAATATATTATACTAAAACATAAACAAGAGTAAAGCTGCGTTATAATGCCATAACAAGTGTTCATCATTACGTATTACAAAAAAAGAGATATTATTGCTGCTTCAACGAGCAAGTAACGTTATGTAATAATAATATCCAACGATACATAGGGTGTCCGGAAATTTCCGTTACAGACTTCTGTGACTTATAGAGGCGAATGAGTAGATAACATTTTGAATTGGATCGCATGTCCGGAAACGTACCGTTTCCGTTCTACAGCAGTTTGAAAACGTGTTGGTAACGTGACCACTTTTACAGAAAATTGATTAGGCGTGACCCAGTACGTCACTTGTTGTACAGTTCCACTCATTAATAGCCAAAGCAATTGCCCGTGTACTCGTTGGCGAGCTGCCTTCAACGTGACCACTACACCCTCTTACAATTCGTGCGTGCGGCGTCTCCTTAGGGGATCACAGTCACGTCCGCTGACTGTGAAGGTACCCTTTCTCGAAGCCGTTGCGTGATTGTGGCGAGAAGGGCATGCGATGGATTTGGACGTTGTGGAGAAAGAGCTTGACAAAGGCGACAAGCAGCTCTTCCATTGCCGTGAGCATCACCATTCAGAAGGATCATGCCGGCTTATTCTGCAAATGTGTACTCAATAATGTCGCTCTAACATTCACAGAAATGTGTATGAGGCTCGAACCAGGCCAGAGAGGTAGGAGAGAGACGTCAAATGACATCAGACGATCCGACGTAATCACCCTCCACCATGACTAACCTGTTGCATACCTACCAAGTAATCATGTTTTAAAATGGCTGTAGCACGGATATGGTACGTTTCCAGACATGGTTTCCTGTTCAAAACATTATGGGCTCACTCCCCTCTACAAATCCTATCAGTTTATAACGGGTTTTTCCGTTCACCCTGTATTGGACAAGGAGTAATACAACGCTTGCCATCTGATACTGAGGCATAGTAAAATTGGTTGCTGCCTTTGCAGATCTGTAAGTACTGAGCACCGATTACTCCAAGTGGCATCTACATCCAAACCCTAACAAAACGAACAGCACCTTGATGTACATTAACAATAGAGATACAAATAGAAAACAGCAGCTCTCTATGAATGGCCAACGCGTCATGCATGAGGATAAGTCTAACTACTTGGGAGTGAAATTAGACCGCACTCTAATGCTTAACTCTCATCTAGGAGATACAAAACAGAAACTAAAGTCCTATAATACTATCCTGTCGAAAATGGCATTGAGGACTTCAGCACTAGCCCTTTCTGCAGCGTGGCTAAATACTGTTCGCCAATATGGATAAGAAGTAAACACACAGCAATAGTGGATGTGTAATTGCAGGAGACAATGCGGATAATATCTGGAACATTCAGGGCCACCTACGTACTGGCTCCCCATCCTAGCAAACATCGAGCACCATTAAGTTAGTGAATTACAGTTGGCCACAAGAGAGAGAGAGAGAGAAAAAAGAAAAACTAGACAACCCAGCAGAACTCCCTGTTCACCAAGATCCAGCACCTACAAATAGACTTAGGTCACCTTTATGGAAAATTGACGAAGAACTGCAAGAGATTGACTCAAAGATGTAAGTAAGCTGTTTAGGTTTATTATGTTGGTAACGCCACGTAGTGATCTGTATGAAAATCATTGACTGTGCAGTGAGCAGTTGGCTCAAATGGCTCTGAGCACTATGGGACTTAACATCTTAGGTCATCAGTCCATTAGAACTTAGAACTACTTAAACCTAACAAACCTAAGGACATCATCCATGCCCGAGGCAGGGTCGAACCTGCGACCGTAGCGATCGCGCGGTTCCAGACTGTAGCGCCTGGAACCGCTCGGTCACAGCGGCCGGAGCAGTGAGCAGTCTGTGGCGGGTTGGACTCATTGTTGGTATATTCGCTTGTGTAGTGTTGGGCAGTTGGATGTGAACAGCGCGTAGCGTTATGCAGTTGGAGGTGAGCCGCCAGCAGTGGTGGATGTCGGGAGAGAGATGCAAGAGTTTTGAGCGGACGATCTGGACGTGTGTCCGTCAGAAAAAGGAAATTTGTTTAATTGGATGTCACAAAATTATATATATTATGACTTTTGAACGCTATTAGGTAAACACATTGTTTTTTCTCTATGAAAATCTTTCATTTGCTAACTATGCCTATCAGTAGTTAGTGCCTTTAGTAGTTAGAATCTTTTATTTAGCTGGCAGTATTGGCGCTCGCTGTATTGCAGTAGTACGAGTAACGAAGATTTTTGTGAGGTAAGTGATTGATGAAAGGCATTGGTTGTTGTTAGTCAGGGCCATTCTTTTGTAGGGATTATTGAACGTCAGATTGCGTTGCGGTAAAAATGGTGTGTGTCAGTTTAGTGATGATCAGAATAAGTAAAGAGAGAGCTATCTGAGTACGTTCAGTTTTGCTCTGCTGTTTGAAAATCAAATAACGTAAGAGTTTTTTCCAGCACTGTCATGCTTAATTTTTCAAAGGGAACGTTTCAAAGACAGCTTAGAGAAAACTTTGGGCTGTAAGCGAACATTATAATCGACATTTGGTGGTACACTCCAACAAAAGGATCGAATTATTCAACATGCCGAGGAAACTATGGACAACTCTGAACTATTCAGAACGAATGTTCGTAGATATAAACAAATTATAAATAAGCTGGGCCTATCGGAGAGTCTTGAATGTGATTGTCATGAAATCCTATCGATTGACCATTTACTTGTGTGTGAACTGCATGGCTGTGAGAGTGAACTTTAGGACATACACAAACTGACTCAGCCATGCAATAGCTGAAGAATATGTGTAACATTGCATAGGCTTATAAGAATATATGTATAGAATATTGTAGTTCAATACTGAGCTGTAAGAATATTGTAGTTAATAAACTGTGTATGTGTGTATGTTATGTAAGGTAATGATTGTCTTTGTTCAAAAAATGTTTGTGAATGCCTAACGGACCAAACTGTGGAGGTCATCGGTCCATAGACTTACGCACTACTTGAACTAACTTATACTAAGAATAACACACAGAGCCATGTCCGAGGGAGGACTCGAACCTCCGGTGGGAGGGGCCGCGCAATTCGTAACAAGGTGTCTCTAAGTGCGCGGCCACTCCGCGCGGCTGATTGCCTTTGTAAATACCTACATATATACATCAGTCGATAACTGCGTGAAACGTACATCTAACATTTGTCACTTTCAATTTACATTTCTGTAAACAGCAATCCTGAAGACTGAATATCGGAAACTGTGTAAATAAAGAAGGAAGAGACTGAGGAGACAAAAGCCGTGAGATATCTCCAGTATCATGTATTACCTACCTCCTTTTGCCTGGCGTCCTGCAGCAACCGATGTGGCATGGAGTCAAAAGTCTTTGGAAGTCCCCCGCAGAAAAACCGAGTCAAGCTGCCTCTATAGCCACCCATAAATGTTGTCGGTGTCGTGTTGTCGGTGCAGGATATTGCTCACAAGCTGACCTCTCGATTACGTCTCATAAATGTTCGATGGGATTCATGTCGGGCGATATGGGTGGCCAAATCATTCGCTCGAATTTTTGAGAATGTTCTTCAAACCAATGGCAAACAATTGTGGCCCAGTGTCATGGCGCATTGTCATCTATATAAATTCCATCGTTGTTTGGCTGCAAATGGTCTCCAAGTAGCCGAACGGAACCTTCCCAGTCAATGATCGGTTCAGTTTGACCAGAGGACCCAGTTCATTCCATGTAAACACAGCCCACGCCATTATGGAGTCACAAGCAGCTTGCACAGTGCCTTGTTGAGAACTTCGGTCCATGACTTCGCGGGGTTTGCGCCGCATTCGGAACTCTACCACCAGCTCTTACCAATTTAAATCGGGATTCACGTGACCAGGCAATGGTTTTCCAGTCGTCTACGGGACAACCGATAGGGTGAAGGGCCCAGGCGAGACGCTGTACACGGTGTCGTAGTGTTAGCGAAGACACTCGCACTGATCGTCTGCTGCCATAGCCCATTAACTCCAGATTTCACCGCACTGTCCTAACGGATACGTTCGTCGTACGTCCCACATCAACTTCTGCAGTTATTTCACGCACTGTTGCTTGTCTGTTATTAGCAGTGGTAACTCTACACGAACGCCGCTGCTCTCGTTAAGTGGTGAGAAGTAATGCCTGGAATTTGGTATTCTCGGCACATTTGGTATTCTCGGAACATTGAATTCCCTAACGATTTCCGAAATGGAATGCCCCATGCATCTAGCTACAACTACCATTTCGCGTTGAAAGTCAGTTAATTCCTATCGAGCGGCCATAATCACGTCCGAAACCTTTTCACGTGAATCACCTGAGTACAAATGACAGCTCCAGCAAGCACTGCCCTTTAATGCCATGTGCACGCGATGCCACCGCCATCTGGTTCAAATGGCTCTGAGCACTATGGGACTTAACATCTATGGTCATCAGTCCCCTAGAACTTAGAACTACTTAAACCTAGCTAACCTAAGGACAGCACACAACACCCAGTCATCGCGAGGCGGTTCCTTTGAAAGGGCACGGCCGATTTCCTTCCCTAACCCGAGCTTGCGCACCGTCTCTAATGACCTCGTTGTCGACGGGACGTTAAACACTAACCACCACCGCCACCACCATCACGAGGCAGAGAAAATCTCTGACCCCGTCGGGAATCGAACCCGGGCGTGGGAAGCGAGAACGCTACCGCACGACCACGAGCTGCGGACCCACCGCCATCTCTACATGTCAATATAGCTATCCCACGACTTTAATCATCTGAGTGTACATGTTAAGGGATTATATTTTAGCTATCTTTGACGAAGGTTTCAACTGTGGACGTATTTTTTGGACGTGGATCGTCATTAGAAGACCTAAAACATGGTTAATTTCAGCTGATCACTTTTTTTTAAATTAACGACCAGTTTCCACACAAGTCTTCACGAACTTCAGATAAAATTCCGTTCGCAATAAAACGCCAAAACAAAACGAAGAGTCTGGGCCGCTCCCCCCCGTCGGAGGTTCGAGTTCTCCTTCTGACATGGGTGTGTGTGTGTGTGTCGTTCTTACCGTAAGTTAGTATAAGTTAGATTAAATAGTGTTGTGCAAGCTTAAGGACCGATAACCTCAGCAGTTTGGTCCAGTAAGACGTTACCACCATAACGAAGATTTTTGTGGCGGAACGGTATTCCCCTTTATGCCGTTGAACGAAATACACGCAAAGCGATTACGTATACTAAGGAAAAAATACTATACATGATGTCACCCTTGATTTATGTTATTGCGCAACATGTAGCATGATAAGAAGTAATATTTCGTTCACGTGTAACGAAAGAAAGTGCGACTGACAGAGGAAACGCTCAAAGTGAAACTCGAGCTCCTCCGGACGTATCTAATGCTCAGATAACGTCGGCGTTGCGCTTGAGTACCTCCTCGACAACCCCGGTAATTCGACAGCGAACGCCCCGTCATTTTCAAACTACAGATAAAACGAGAGATTACTGTGTGTGACAATTTTAGTTATCGGTGTGTGGCTCTGTGCCAATCAGGAAACCAATAAACAGAGTATGCAAGAAGACCACAGCCACCGTGAACGACCAGCTCATGGATTTTTATAGATGCTAAGCCACAGTGGTGACTAACTGTCATAGATAGAATGAAACTATAAGTTTAAGCGATTGAAACTTGTGTCCAACAATTTTCATTACAGTCAAATCGATAAAACTGCGGATAAAATGTGTCTTACATTCCACTTTCCGATCAAAATGACACTTCTTGCCTGTTTTTCCAAAATGGCGCCTGTCTGCTTTTCGCTAAGGGTATACTACCGAGAAGAATGAAAAATTTGTGGGAGATCATCTTATTTCAACCTTTTCATTTCTAAAATTTATTTAGCATGTATTTGGAAAAGGGAAAGGTCAAAAACTGTCTCCCCTGGTGATAAGTACACTTTCACTACCAAACAAATTTTAAGCTGACCAATTTTGAAAATCGGTGAAGTGGGACACACGTGTCCCACAAACCTAGCCAGCATCATTACTGAGGTGTGTAATAATGTTTCAAAACAATCTCTATAATATGTAAGACAGCAAAATTAGTTACTTCAGACATTCTTGGAATCAGGAAGATAGTGGTTTAATCTGATTTTCATGAAACAGACGCACTATAAATACACGCCGCCCCATTTAATCGTTCACAACCTTATATATATATATATATATATATATATATATATATATATATATATCCATCCTACGGTCGATAGTATTTTTATCCGAGTTTCGAAAGCATCTCCCTACATGCTAGCATTAGACAGATATGAGATATAGATGTCCCAACACTCAAAACTACTTACTACTTTAGTGGGACATATACACACATAAAAAAAAGTTTTACATCACTCCGGTTCCCAGAATATTGTATCACAGACACAGCCCCTTTGATTGTTCAGAGATGTAACTAAACCCGCCCAAAGATGTAAACAACCATGCATGAGCAGCGCCTATTAGACAGAGGGGGTTCGACAGCCGATAAGTTCCAGTCATTCCACCAGGAAGTAGGTACACGGCTCGTGTTGTCTGTAGTTCAACCATGCCTAGACAGTCAATACCACGGTTCGATCGCGTCCGCATTGTTACTTTGTGCCAGGAAGGGCTCTCATCAAGGGGAGTGTCGAGGCGTCTCGGAGTGAACCAAAGCGATGTTGTTCGGACATGGATGAGATACTGAGAGACAGGAACTGCCGATGACATGTCTCGCTCAGGCCGCCCAAGGGCTGCTACTGCAGTGCAAGACCGCTACCTACGGATTATCCTGACAGCAACGCTACTATGCTGAATAATACTTTTCGTGCAGCCACAGGACGTCGGGTTACGACTCAAACTGTGCTCAGTAGGGTGAATGATGCGCAACTTCACTCCCGACGTCCTTGGCGGGGTCCATCTTTGCAGCCACGACACCATGCAGCGCGTTACAGATGAGCTCAACAACATGCCCAATGGACCGCTCAGGATTGGCATCACGTTCACTTCACCGATGAGTGTCGCATATGCCTTCAACCAGACAATCGTCGGAGGCATGTTTGGAGCCAAGCCGGTCAGGCTGAATGCCTTAGAGACACTGTCCAGAGAGTGCAGCAATGTGGAGTTTCCCTGCTTTTAGGGTGGCATTGTGTGGGGCCGACATACGCCGCGGTTGGTCATGGAAGGCGCCGTAACGGCTGTACGATACGTGAATGCCATCCTCCGACGGATAGTGCAACCATATCGGCAGCATATTGACGCGACATTCGTCTTCATGGACCACAGTTTGCGCCGCCATCGTGCACATCTTGTAAATGACTTATTTCAGGATAACGACATCGCTCGACTAGAACGGCCAGCATGTTCTCCAGACATGAACCCCATCGAACATGCCTGGGATAGATTGAAAAGGACTGTTTATGGACGACGTGACCCACCAACCACTGTGAGGGATCTACGCCAAATCGCCGTTGAGGAGTGGGACAATCTGGACCAGCAGTGTCTTGATGAACTTGTGGATAGTGTGCCACGACGAATGCAGGCATGCATCAGTGCAAGGTGACGTGCTACTGGGTATTAGAGGTACTGGTGTGTACGGCAATCTGGACCACCACCTCTGAAGGTCTCGCTGTATGGTGGTACAACATGCAATGTGTGGTCTTCATAAGCAATAAAAAGGGTGGAAATGATGTTTATGTTGATCTCTATTCCAGTTTTCAGTACAGGTTCCAGAACTCTCTGAACCGAGGAAATGCAAAACCTTTTTATTGTGTGTATAGCCGACCAACCACGAAACTTCCTTCCGATATCCGACATGTTAGTGGGAAAATATTCAAGCGATGTTCACTTCATAGCTTTGTGCTGTTTTATGACACTTCCCCAGGCATCGGTTGAAAAATTCTTTCGTACCTCAACAGTGGGAAGAAAGTTACTTATATTAATGAGTAGATAAAAACATTACGAAGCTTGCATCGTGGGCAAAAAAAGGAAGACAATGTAATGAATATTTAATAAATTTCCGCATATATTTTGTGAGATTGATACTTATATCAATAATTTCTGAATAGCTGTACACAAAAAACTTGTTGAACGAAATATTACTTTCTTTCACAAGCTTTCTCGTGTAACCTGGCACTGCAGGAAACTTCATCATTATAACGAAAACAATACTTGACTGAAAAGACTACAGTAAAAGAAAAAAGAAAAATTAGCGTTCATAGTTTAAGTCGCCTGCAAGCTTGTATCCACGCGTCATTTGCCGAGTGTTGGTTGCAGATAATGGCGTCGTGCGCCGTCTATCTTACATGTGGTCTAAACAGGACGCCCAGATAAGCCGGACCTCTGCGATAGGCGGTTATCAGCACTCTACAGAGCCTACTTTAACAGCTACGTGCGGTGGAATGCAGGTGTAACTCGACGACGCGTAGCTCTCAAAGTGAACCACATTCTGGACAGCTGAGAGTGTGTTTACCTTCAGCTTGCCTTGCACAGCGAGCTGTTACTCGTTGACAACTTCCACCTGAAAAACAAAGTGCTTCTTTTAAGAATACCTATTTTTCACAAATTTGTCTTGTTTTGCCTCCACAACTGACACAGGACTAGGCGAGATATTCTGGGTTAGCCAGACCATCAGCCCGTCGCCACACGAGCCGTGGTATTCAATATGCAAAGCGTTGATGTGATCTCCAACGTGCTGCTAAAGGCGTAATAACGATCCAACTTGTGCATACGGTACCTGTGCCTCAACCGCGGCATGTGGAATCGCAACGCGCTCCAGCGGCAGTTGTCGGCTATATCTGTCTCGCGAATCAAACACTCTGTTTATGAATAGAATGGGCGTTAAAATTCCTTCGTTGCTCTATTAGAAGAGTGAGATGGCCTGCACGTGACGTAGTTTACATTCATCCATCTCACTGATGTACGTTCAAACCCATGTTCAGAATATCTGACATGCCTGATATCTCTCTGCACGTTGAAAAAGTCGCCGCAGCGTGCTTTTTCAAGGTATGGTGTCAGAAACTCGGCACGCTCAACTTCGATTTTCGAATACAAGGTCCTTGTGACTACGACCGTGAAATGAAATGAGCGTATGACATTGTTGGCTGGGAGGATCCATCCGGCGAAGTTCGGCTGCCGAGTGCAACTCTAATTTTAGTCGACGCTACATTGGCTGACTTGTACGCCGGTGATGAGGATGAATGATGATGAGGACAACACAACACCCAGTCCACGAGCGGGGAAAATCTCCAACCCGGCCGGGAATCGAACCCAGGCCTGGTGCACGGGAGGCAAGCATGTTACCACCCAGCTAAGCAGGCGGACACTACGGGTGTAATATTGGCTAACTCAGGGCATGAATTGGAGCCAGGGCTCAACCCGCCGCGGGCAAGCCTGCGTTTCTTCAAGGCACGTCAAGACTTCTAGGAGGACGCAGGGAGCACGGCCAGGAAAAGGGCTGTAGAACCGCTTAAGGTCGCTCACCTTCCAGAAAAGGAAAGGCATTCTGCATGGTACTGGGGCATCGTACTGCAGTTCTTAGGACTTTGATTATTTTTTGAGTCGAGACCACACTGAGACTTCGAATTTTTCCGCGAGTGAGACATTGGAGGAACGTTAAAGTTTTCATAGGGCAGTGTGTTGACATACATTGCGGAATTAACAGTTCGATAACTCATTCGTGAATTGTGAAGGACACTATGAGCCTGCTTTTTGTGAATGAGAATACCTGCTAGAGTTGTTGGGGTAACTAATGCCACAACAGCAGAGTTACGTTTTAAAATATTGATTTTCCAGTATGTTCATAGAGTCGGCTAGTTCATTTGATGTGATCAACACAAGCTACAGTCATTTATTTATAAGCAGTTCAGTAGTTGGCATTAGCAAGGCGTCTGTTCCAGGCTTTTACTAGTCCATCTCCTC
Organism: Schistocerca americana; assembly: GCF_021461395.2. Classification (NCBI taxonomy): domain Eukaryota; kingdom Metazoa; phylum Arthropoda; class Insecta; order Orthoptera; family Acrididae; genus Schistocerca; species Schistocerca americana. Next base: position 205,547,217 of record NC_060119.1, read on the forward strand.
CGTCCTCCTCTTTCTGTGTCCATCTCCTGCTCCCTCCCCCCAATCTGTCCATCTCTGCCACTCCCCTCTCTCTGTCCACTTCCTTCACTCACCACTCTCTGCCAACTTCTCCTGTCCTCTCTCTGTACATCTCCTCCTGCTCCATTCTCTATCCATCTGCTGTTCCCTGTCTCTCTCTGTCCTTTGATTCCTCCACCCCTCTGATTATCTGCTCCTTCCTTCCTCTGACCATCTCCTCCTCTCCCCATCTTAGTCCATTTTCACCTCCCCACTCTCTTTGTCCATCTCCTTCCCCTCCTCTCTCTGTCCAACTCCTCCTCTTTCCTTCCTCAGTCCAATTCCTCTATGCTCTCTTTCTGTTCATCTCCTCCTCTTCCCTTTCTCTGTCCATTTCCCACTCCTCCTATCTCTTTCACCCTCCTCCTCCCTGTCTCTCTGCTCATCTTCTGCTCCTTCTGTTTGTGTCCATATCGTCCTTCCCCCTCTTGTCTGTCCATCTTCTCCTCTGCCTCCTCTTTCCATGTTACCATCCTATCCCAGTGGGAGATTTCTGGCTCTTACCCCAAAAGCTCTTCTTCCCAGGTAAAAAAAAGGCTCTGAGCACTATGGGACTTAACACCTGTGGTCATCAGTCCCCTAGAACTTAGAACTACTTAAACCTAACTAACCTAAGGACATCACACACATCCATGCCCGAGGCAGGAATCGAACGTGCGACCGTAGGAGTCGCGCGGTTCCGGACTGAGCGCCTGAACCGCTAGACCACCGCGGCCGGCTTCCCAGGTAAAATACATGTCACAAGTATTTCAGAAGTCTCCAGTATCTCACAAATATTTGCACATACCGGCTGATCAAAAAGTCAGTATCAATTTGAAAACTTAATAAACTACGGAATAATGTATATAGAGAGGTAAAAATTGACACACATGCTTGGAATGACATGGGGTTTTATTAGAACCAAAAACAAAACAAAAAATGTATTGCCAGATGCGTGAAAGATCTCTTGCGCGCGTCGTTTGGTGATGATCGTGTGCTCAGCCGCCACTTTCGTCATGCTTGGCCTACCAGGTCCCCAGACCTCAGTCCGTGCGATTATTGGCTTTGGGGTTACCTGAAGTCGCAAATGTATCGTGATCGACCGACATCTCTAGGGATGCTGAAAGACAACGTGCGACGCCAATGCCTCACCATAACTCCGGACATGCTTTACAGTGCTGTTCACAACATTATTCATCAACTACAGCTATTGTTGACGAATGGTGGTGGACATATTGAGCGTTTCCTGTAAAGAACATCATCTTTGCTTTGTCTTACTTTGTTATGCTAATTATTGTTATTCTGATCAGATGAAGCGCCATCTGTCGGACGTTTTTTGAACTTTTGTACTTTTTTGGTTCTAATAAAACCCCATGTCATTCCAAGCATGTGTGTCAATTTGTACCTTTCTATCTACATTATTCCGTGATTTTTCAAATTTATACTGACTTTTTGATCACCCTGTATATTTCTCCTGTAGCTCTAGCGAATTTCATCCAGCAGTTTCATTTTCACACAGCTCAATATACGTGACGTCATATGATCTGAACAACGTGTTGTACTACAGTATAATTTTCATCCCTTGGTATACGCAGATACAGTCTGTGAAATGTGTTGCGAATAAAGACAGCAATAAAGACGTAAAAAATTAAAATATCATGGATGATGCAGCAATTTTTAAGGCATCTCAGCGTTTGTGACGTCGTATCTTCTGAACTATGGGTCTTACAAAGATATAATTTTACTAATATATTCATTGATATATGTGAATACTGTCTGCAAAGTGTGTCGTAAATGCAGCTAGTAGTAAAGAAGTACTAAATTAAAACGTCAAGCCTGAAACGGCAGTTTTACTCCATGAACAACGAAAACTTAGTAAACTATCAACCCTTTCATCACTTTGTGAGGCTGTCTGCGAGAAAAGGTGTGAAATTATGTGTAGAGTTTGTGCAATGTCACTAAGTGTTCTCATTTTCAAATACTGGATGAATAAATTCTGGGTATTCGCACGCTGTGGGCTACTTCTTTTTCACCTTCATTCCCTCCCCTAAGATGGGTACAGCTCGCGCACGATAAAGTGGCCGAGGCGCAGTGACGCATTTTCGTCCAAAGCGCTGGGCGAGTTCATTCGCTTGTTCTTAAGGGGAGGCCGCCTCCGTCCACCGTCGTCTTCCGTCCAGCGCATGTCTAGTGATCACACAGCATGGCCTAACAGTCTCCAAGTACCGTAGGTGCGGGAAGAGTTCTGCAGGGCCAGGCACGAGAGATTGTGTACAATATAATCAAACTTGTGTTGGGAGAGGAAAAAGAGGGGATAAAAATCCTATTAAAAAGTATCCTAGAAAGAGTTCATGATGCTACTTGTGTTTGACCTCGTATGGTAAGAAGAGTAAAGGAAGAGGGAGAAAAAGTAGTTGCCAGTAATAGTGAGGGTCTCTACTCCAGGAAAATGGAGGAATAAAGAGACAAAAATTTACATGCAGATGATTTTGACGAATAAGTTGTGTGGACACTAGCACACAATTTCCACGTCACAGACAGACAGTGTCCCACAGTAAAGTAACATTTTCCCATAATAAGAGGAAACACATCTTTTATTTCTTCATTACGGTCCCTATTTCCCAAGCTAGGCTTCAGGTGTGTCAGTTTTGTACGTCCTTATACTGTTTACATATTTTTGTGTAATTGACATGTCTAATATTTACCAGATGGCGCAAAACAACAGACAACCGGAATGTGCTTGTGGAACGCTTAGAAATACGCCGTAAGCGTACTAAGTATTTAAATGAAATAAAAAAGTACAGTGATGAGAGTATATCGATCATATATGTCGTTGAAACATACATTCATAGATCGCATACTACAACTAATGAGTGGACAGATGGCTCAAGTGAGGAAGTAATGGCGCTAATATCAAAAGGACAACGTTTTATTATAGTACACGAACGTAACAGAAAATCTGGTAAGGACATGTAGTTCTGCAGACTGCAACGTTTTAACATGTCTAAAGTTAGAACAAAGATTCACTTTGTTCCAGTCTATAATATTGCAGAACAAAAGAAAGTGAGAATTTCTTATAAATTTAAACATGTTCTACCAAGCAGCGACTGAAATTCCGTCAATTTAACGCGTTTATGAATTGTTTCTGACTGTAGGGGGAAAGTTAGGTTTTGTGCCAAACGCACTTTTAATTTTCAAATCCGCAACTGAAACAGGAGATTACCATGAAGAAATGAATTTTTCAAGGTAATTGGTTTATCTTTTACTATCTGACCGAAGTACATGCGTAAATCAGTGTCACACTTTGACTGAACGAATATGTATACATTTTTTATCAGGTGGCTGGAACGTAAGCTGATTCGGAACTAGCCGAAAAACTGGGTTGTTGGCCGTGACAATGCTGGCTATCATAATGTTCTGCATGAAAACCCACCTAAAACGCATAGCAAAAAAGCTGAAACGGCATATTGGCTACATTCTCGTAACATTCAATTTGTCTAGCAAAACACAAAGATTGAGTTGCTTGCCTTAATAGGAAGCAACAAACCTGCAAAGGTTTTTGTAGTGTCGGCAGACCCAACACTACGCACACTAATTGAAAGAGGCGGCCAAGATGCACGCGCTAACTCACGAAGGATGGAGTGAGGTCTGAAACAGGATACGTAATGAATGCTATAAAGAAAAGTACGTAGCTTCTGGAATACTTAACTTTAATCCATCCTTTGTATACATCGTTCTTGATGAGACATGCTTCATACGATACAAGTGAGACTCTATAGTTTCAAACAATATACTGCTAATGGCGCCTTGCTAGGTCCTAGCCATTGACTTAGCTGAAGGCTATTCTAACTATCTGCTCTGCAAATGAGCGAGGCTTCGTCAGTGTGCATCGTTAGCTACGTCGTCCGTACAACTGGGGCGAGTGCTAGTACGTCTCTCTAGACCTGCCGTGTGGTGGCGCTCGGTCTGCTATCACTGAAAGTGGCGACACGCGGGTCCGACATGTACTAATGGACCGCGGCCGATTTAAAGCTACCACCTAGCAAGTGTGGTGTCTGGCGGTGACACCACAGTTTTCACTGCAGATAAAGTTCTGGCACATTATGGTCATTCTGTTCTCCGTTTACCCCCTTACCATCCCGTACTAAACGTTATAGAAATGGTATGGCTTCTGGTAGAGAACTGGGTGGCTGCTAAGAAGGTAACTTTCAAGCTGGAGGATGTGTGGAAGCTAGACGAGGAAAAATTTTCCTCCATTACTGAACAAGAATGGACAGTAATGCAGACACGTGGAAGTGTTGAGAAAACATATGCAGATCAGGAAAAATTGACAGACGAAGTGGAAGAAATGCTTATCGAGTTGCGTGCAAGCTATAATGAGGACACTAGCGATGACTATGATGTACAAACTCTTTATTTTACGTATTGAGCAGTGTAATACGTAACGTCATCCGCTTCATTTTTTACCGTTTTAACAGCGAAGGATGTGTTTTCTGATATCTCATTTGCATTATGAGTGTTTGATTTAGCACTGCTTCCAACTGATTCCTTGTTTAAGTCACTAGTAAAAAATTTTCTATTTGCAGGTTCAACAGAAACTTCATACTTCCTTCATGCACAGTAACACTACTAACAAGTCAGTCCTTATTCAGAATTTCTGCTAGCTGCCCTCTTTCCCAGCCTATGCCATCGCGGAAGTTTCTTTTCCCACAGCTCGTCAAGCTGTGGCACTTTTTTTCCTCTGCCGTACGTTTCTGTAAGATCGCTTCTTTTCGACTACCTCCCTTCATGGGGCCATTGGGCCGAGATGCAAGGATCATATCGCAGTTTCCCACCTGGGACGAATCTTTTTAGACACTAACTGAAGCAGAGGTGACAGTAGATCTCACAGGATTGTCACCAAGGAAGTGTGAGCGTGGAGGAGGTACACTTAATATTTACAATCCCTGCGCTTTCCCCACGCTTCCCCATCCGACTGCGCATCTAGCGGTCACGGCATTTTGGAAGCACTGTAGGTGGTTCTTACCCACACAACGACGATTTCCGGACAGGAAGTGACACGTGTACCAAGTTTGGCTGAAATTGGTCCAGTGATTTAGGAGGAAATATGGAACATACACACGTACGTACATACACACATAGGTACATTTGTTTTTATAATATGTATGCATGCAGCAGAGAAGTCTGCAGAGATCTTACAAACCTGTAATATTTGTTTTAAAAATAGCAGCTGTTTTGGAGCGGTGTGTGATCGGTCTCTAGATTACAAACGATGAGCAAAAGTCAATACAGGTAAAGCTGATAGTTCATTTAAGTCCCCATCCAAAGTTATGATTGTTGAAAACAGGGTAGTGAGCAATGTGCACAACATACATAATATCATCATAGAAAAAACTCTAAGCTCCTTAAATTTTTATGAAAGTGCAGGTTTATTTTGAATGTGCAGCTGACGCATTACTCCCCTATCTCTCCGTATAATTTACTTGTTGCTTTGCTTGAGCCTAAGGTTCTCAAGTGAGGTGATTAATTTAATGGAAATTGACAGTACTGAAGTCCTTCAGCGAAAAGGCATCCACCGCTAGGGACAGCAACACATTATTTGGATGGTTTTCTGTTATTCAAAGAAAATGAAGCAGACATACCCCCGAGAATGAGGCCCCTACTGAATATTACACGAAAAATAAAGCTTTTATACAAACAGAAAAAAATCCAAGCTCTTTAATTTTTCATAGAAGTACAGGTTTATTTTAAATGTGCAGTATCGAAAAGGAGAACAACAACGACAAATGATTTTCGATACCTGTTCCGATGCTATCTTTTCTACAACGGGGGACATTTTGTTTGCAGCGTCTACTTGTAAAACGGACTAAAAACTGAGTCGAGATGACTGATAATAACTGTGATTCCGATAGGAAACATTTAACTTCATGATTGTTAACAACTGTTAACACCATCGAGTGGTGTAGGAAAGTGGCTTCAGTACCATATGCAGGCTTTCCTGCACGCATATTTTTTGTAAAATCCAGGCAAATGATTTTAATGCTTTGCGTAAGAATATAGTTACATTTTTTGTACTTTAATCGAAGTGATGTACGGATCCTTTTGTAACTTATTTAAACCATATGATAATGACGTTCTAAGAAATTGAAATCGTAAATAATATTATCTGTGTAACCAGAGGCGGGAATGATTAGATGAAAGAACTTTGCTAGGAAATGTTTCTTGACAGTTGACTGCAGTATTTTCAGCGGCCCGAGGAAATGAACTTCAAAGAGGAAGCCGCTAAATGGCTTACGTGTACGGAATCAGCGACGAAAGAAAGTGTGAGATTTTCCCAGGCTTTGGTCAATGAACACTGAGCAGACAATACTGCTACACATTTAAGGAATTATGGCTGGACTGGCACCCATTCTCTAAACGTAGAAGTAACATTATCTGCTGTAACACAAAGAAAAATAACTTCACATTTCTACCTTTTTACGTAAGAAAGCGGAAATTTTGCGCTCGTTTACAAAGTTCGCAAGAACTACAGCTTATACACGATGGATTTCACAAACCAAACGTTTTTGCTGTTCATTGCTATGAAGATTAACGTCGAGGACTCACAGAAATAGGTGACTTGAATTTTTATTTACTGAATTTTTTGTAATTTTTTAGCCAAGACAACAGTGGGATGAAAATTTTTTGCGTAAAAAAATTCAAAAATGTATGGATACGAAAGCAAAATCGCAGCGCTGAAATACGAGTATATTTCGGTCTCGTGTTTTTCACAACTGCACGCAGACATCGTCGGCGAACGCCCGAGTGTATAACAAACAAAGTTAGCTCCTCATAACAGTCAGAGAAGAGAGTTCATTACTGCGTTTTCATCATTTCGTTTGCGGAGCTCCCAGATTAACTTAATCTGAAGCGGTGGCAGTTGCGACAATGGAGGCGCAGATGGCAGAACAATACCCCGTTGATAGCGGCGCAACAAGGCTTGTCAGTGTTTGCACAGAAAATAAAAGCACATAGCTGGCCGCTTTTTGCACGAATGAAGGCACACTATAAAGTCTGAGCCGCATTTTTCTAACGTACTTACCTTATACGAAAATGCTCAACGTGCGAGATGCAACAGTGTTGCGGCACTGGCGCACTTCTGTCTGCCGCGATAGTTACGGCGATCTGGAGTTTCTCTTTAATGAAGCTGTCGTACTATGTACAGTACTGACGGTCACACGAATAACGAGGGGAGTTCAATAAGCAATTCAACATATTTTTCGTCTGAATGCAGGTTAGTTTTGTCCAGGATTCCAATACTCCATACTACACCTATGCTCATAAATTAAGGATAACTGCAGAATGTGGTGCCACACAACGTGGCACTACACAAAACTGGTGCTAATAGCATAGGCACATAGGGAACACACACGACACAGATCTGTAAGTCCACGGTATTGGTGATAAGTTGAGAAAACCGTCCCGAAACACATGTGCCACAAAACGCCACAGTTTCTTGCGTGTGTACCCCGACATCAATATGGGAAATGACCACCATGCACACGTACACAGGCCGCACAACAGGTGCTCGAGCAGCTGCTGGGGTATAGCCTCCTATTCTTGCACCAGTGCCTGTCGTTGATCCTGAAATGTCCTAAGGGTTTGAAGACATGCAGCGATACGTCGACCGAGAGCATCCCAGACGTGCTCGATGGGGTTTAGGTCTGAAGAACAGGCATTTACCTGATATCTTCTGTTTCAAGGTACTCCTCCACGGTGGCAGCTCGGTGGGGCCGTGCGTTAAAATCCATTAGGAGGAGGGTGAGACCCACTGCACCCCTCTGAAGGCGGACATACTGGTGCAAAATGGCATCCCGATACACCTGACCTGTTACAGTTCCTCTGCCAAAGACATGCAGAGGTGTACGTGCGCCAATCATGGTCCCACCCCACACCATCAAACCTCATACAGGACCCTTTCAAGGACATTAAGGGGTTGGTATCTGGTTCCTGGTTCACTGCAGATGGAAACTCGGCAATAATCATTGTTCAGACTGTGCCTGGACTCGTCCGTGAACATAACCTGGGACCACTGTTACAATGACCATGTGCTGTGTTCTTGACACCAGGCTTTACGCGCTCTCGTGTGACCAGGGGTCAGTGGAATGCGCCTTGCAGGTCTCCAGGCAAATAAACCATGTCTGTTCAGTCGTCTGTCGACTGTACGTCTGGAGACGACTGTTGCAGTGGCTGCGGTAAGGTCCCGAGCAAGGCTACCTGCAATAGTCCGTGGCGATGTGCGGGCACTGATGGTGAGACATCGGTCTTCTTGTGGTGTTGTACGCTGTGGACGTCCCGTACTGTAGCGCTGGACACGTTTCCTGTCTGCTGGAATCGTTGCCATAATCTTGAGATCACACTTTGTGGTACACGGAGGGCCCGTGCTACGACCTGCTGTGTTTGACCAGCCTCCAGTCGCCCTAGTATTCTACCGCTCATAACGTCATCAATATTTGTTCTTTGATCCCTTTTCAATACACAGTCACCATTAGCACGTCTGAAAACGTCTGCACACTTGCTCGCTGCACTGCACTCTGACATGCACCAACACACCTCTGCGTAAGTGGAGTGCTGTCGGCGCCACCGTGCGACGACCGCAGGTCAAATGCACCGCATGGTCATACCTTGAGGTGATTTAAACCCGCAAACCGCCCAGCAGAGCGTTGTGTCGCCAGTATCAGCATTATCCTTAATTTATGACCATGAGTGTATTCCCCACTCTTTTGGCTACAAAACCCCATTTTTTTAAACTTATCTCCAGTCAATGCGACGGCCTTACGTCACCTGACTGGGAAGGCCTGCATGCCATCACGGTACCACTGCATCCTCGGTTGGACCAGATGGATGGAAGTTGGAAGGTGCAAGATCCGAGCTGTAGGGTGGATGAGGAAGAACAATCCCAATGAAGTTTTCTGAGCTCCTCTCGGGTACGCAACGTACGTGAGGTTAATTTTGCAGCGAGGTGTTTGATTGTCATCTGTCGATCACCTCGAGTGAGAGTGTCCGCACGTTCCAACACTGCAGGCGTCACAGCTGTGTACAGAGAGCCAGCACTCGGGAGATCGAAAAGATTTGCGCGACCTTGTTGCGATGATGATACACGCCTCGTCCGTCGACTCAGCGTGCCTTTGCTCACTGCCAGGTCCCCGCAGACATTGTGCAAACGCCTGTGAATATTTGTGATGCCATGGTTTTCGCCAAAGCAAATTCAGTGACAGCGCTCTACTTGGAACGGACCTCCATTACAGACGCCATTTTAAAGGCTACGTAAAGAGCCATCACCTATCGGAGCTTCATGAAACTATATAGGCTGAATTGGGAATATTCTACTACGTCCCAAAAAAATTAAGCATTTTTTTTTTCAAGCGAAACTGGCCGAGAAAATGCATGTGTTGCGTTACTTACTGAACACCTCTAGTAGTATTCAACTAATAATGAATACTCATGTGCTACAAAATACAACTAATCGTCAGCTATTTTCTTGACTGTCATGTTGATGTGGTCTTGATGTGGTTAGAGAACTTGTTCGATGGAGTTCTCCATGGTAATCTATCCTGTGGAAGCATCATTATTTCTAATAGCTACGGAAACCAAAATGTTTTGAATGCACTACACGGTATCCTTGCAGAGAGCCCGCCCGGCTAGCCACGCGGTCTAACGCTCTGCTTCCCGGCACGAATCTGCCCCGCGGATTAGTATCGAAGTTTGGCGTGCCGGCCAGCGTGTGGATGGTTTTTAAGGCGGTTTTCCATCTGCCTCAGTAATACTATGTCGGCGATTGCTGCATAAACACTGTCTCCATGTACACGCACACCATAATTACTCTACCACGCTAGCATATGGGGTTACACTCGTTTGGTATGAGACGAGATGTTCTTCCTGGGGGCTGGGGGGGGGGGGGGGGGGACCTCTGGAAGCCGAACAGCACAATAACCCTGGGTCCGGTGTGGGGCGGCGGTGGGGTGGGTGCACTACTGTGGCCTGTTTTGGAGTTGTGAACCACTGAGGGCTATGGCAGCAGGACGGAGCCTCTCCATCGTTTCTGGGTCCGCGGTTTAATACACACACACACGCGCACACACACACTACATAATCCTTGCAGAGAACACTACGAAAGGTAAATTTTCAGAAATGTTTATTCACCGACGCAATCACGAACTTAGTAGACTATACAGAATATCGGAAAAAACTGTAGGATCCGACGGCGGGGAACATCAGTTTGGCTTGTGGAGAAATGTAGTTACACGCACGAAGTCGTACTGAATCGACTTGCGAAGGAATGGCAAACCTGCGTTTGTATAATTGACGAGATGGACTGGATAGGCTCTTTGAAATTCTGAAGTTATCAAGAATAAATTAAGGGAACTAAAGGTTATTTGTAATTTATACAGTAACCACGCTGCAGTTATTAAAGTCGATGAACATGATAGGGAAGCATTAGTTAAGAAGGATGTAAGGGTTGTCACCAATCCCCATGCTATTCAAACTGTACATTGCACGAACAACAATGAAGCAAAGGAGAAGCTTCATAAAAGAATTGAAGTTGAGGGAGAAAAAATAACAAATTTGAGGGTTGCTGATGACTAGAGACCGGATTATATGCATTTGCATGTTGCATATGCATTTGCATATTTGGCTCCTTTTCACCAGTCATTGCATATTTTAACTAAAAACTAGTGACGATGCATATTTTCACTCTATGTTTACAGTATCTTAAAAATTTAGACGGGCGGTCTCTAGCTCGATCTAGTTTAGATGTCTCACAGACTGACCGCGACCCAGAACTGGGTGCAATCGCTAATCGAGAGGCCACTGCCTAGCGAAATCATTACAGGTGAGAGAATGCTGCTGCGCCCGCGACCCCGGTTAATCCCCTTCGCTGTCATATCGTTCACGTCGGCGGCAACAATTAAATTAAACTACGCAAGTTTTTAGTCGCACGTCTATTGTTTCAGTTTAGCCTTCTATTTACTTGTACGCAGTTGAACGTGTTTACGACGTGTAGTGTGTAACGTGTTATGCGCCTTGCCGCCCGAAAAGGGAAACGTCGTTTCGTGGATAGCTGATCATCCTGGAACATTTACATATGACGGTATTGTTGTATATTGTAGAGTTTGCGAGAAAATTGTTTCGTGCAAAAGGAAGTTTCAGATAGACCAGCATGTCAAGACAAGTCTTCATATTGTAGGAATGCAGAAAAAAGAACCATGACAACAACGTCTGGCAACAGCAATTTGCAGTAGCAGCGATTTGTCCAAAGATAACCAGAAAAGTCGGTTTCACTTGGATCTGTGTGAAGCATTCATTGCAAGCAATACTTCTCTTCACAGACTTCCAAACCCTATCCTCAAAGGATTCCTGCGCAAATATTGCTCAAAATATACCAGATGAATCAACATTGCGTAAAAATTACGTACCGACAATTTACTTAAATGTTCGGGAAGAAACACGCAACGAACTCGAAGGGCAGCATATCTCGATTTCAGTTCACTTAACTACAGACACTTGTGGCCGTTACATTGCAAATTTAATTGTTGGTGTTTTACAAGAAGAGCCCTCCTCTTCCTGTTTAGCGGACTGCAAAGAACTTGAAAAAGTAAATCATTCGCCGACCGCCAGATTTGTGAATGAGGATATTAGAAAAATATTTCCAGAATCTTCCGCAGATGAAAGGGTGTTTGTGTTTATTTCAGATGCTGCTCCCTGTATGATGAAAGCAGGAAAAGCCTTCCGCATATTTTATTCCAATTTCATTCATGTGACGTGCTTCGCTCGTGGAAGAAGTATGTTCCATGTTTGGGATTATAAATAATTTATCCACCAAAAAATGTTTCTAAAGGCTTCTGCTCGCATCGAGACCCGAAAAGAGAAACTACCAAATGTGCCTTTACCTCCCGAACCAGTGGTAACTCGTTGGAGTAGGTGGGTCGAAGCTGTGTTGTTTTGCAATGAACATTTCGAGGCCATTAGAGGGGCAGCAAACGACTTCGATACTGTAGAGGCTTTGGCAGTTTGCCAGTGCAAGGATGCTTTTAATGATTCTGATATTAAAAAAGACATTGCTGTGATTAGCAATAGTTTTTCCCATATACCTGAGGTATCGATGCCGGTCGGTGAGGCCTGGAACGAAGTCGGCGTACCAAAACATCCCAAAGGTGTTAAGCAGTAGGGTTCAGGTCAGGACTCTGTGCAGGCCAGTCCATTACACGGATGTTATTGTCGTGTAACCACTCTGCCACAGGCCATGCATTATGAACAAGTGCTCGATCGTGTTGAAAGATGCAATCGCCATCCCTGAATTGTTCTTTAACAGTGGAAAGCAAGAAGGCGCTTAAAATATCGATGTAGACCTGTGCTGTGATAGTGCCACCCAAAACAACAAGGGATGCTAGCCGCCCCCTCCATGAAAAACATGACCACACCACAACACCACCGCTTCCGAATTTCACTATACTCGTTTGCAGACGACGTTCACCGGGAATTCGCCGTACCCACACCCTGCCATCCGATCGCCACATTGTGCACCGTGATTCGTCACTCCACACAACGTTTTTCCACTGTTCAATTGTCCAATGTTTACGCTCCTTACACCAAGCTAGGCGTCGTTTGGCATTTACCGGCTTGATGTGTGGCTTATGAGCAGCCGCTCGGCCATGAAATCCAAGTTTTCTCACCTCCCGCTTAACTGTCACAGTACTTTCAGTGGATCCTGATGCAGTTTGGAATTCCTGTGTGATGGTCTAGATAGATATCTGCCTATTACACATTACGACACTCTTCAACTGTCTGTGGTCTCTGTCTGTGAAGAGTTGAGGTCGGACTGTAGTATTTTGTGCTGTACATGTCCCTTCACGTTTCCACTTCACTATGACATAGGAAACACTGGACCTAGGGGTGTTTAGGAGTGTGGTAACGTCGCGTACAGACGTACGACACAAGTGACACCCAATCACCTGACCATGTTCGAAGTCCGTGAGTTCCGCGGAGCGCCCCATTCTGCTCTTTCATGATGTCTAATGACTACTGAGGTCGCTGATATGTACTACCTGGCAGTAGGTGGCAGCACAATGCACCTATACGAAAACGTTTGTTTTTGGGGGTATCTGGATTCTTTTGATGACATGGTGGAACAATGTCGACCCTGCGCGTATGTAGGAGAAAGGTACAAGAAAAAGAAGATGGTAAGGTAATTAGATTAGGAAGTGAGATACTGAATGCAGATGATTCGTTAATGCGTCGTTTATTCATACACAAGGAATGTTCGGTACCATCTATGTTGCAACGTTAATGTCATGATTTAACATATTTAACCTGATGACGTGGTTTCTAGACTACAAAAGCGGTCGATAAATAAATAAATTATTTACAAGAGTAGGCGAGCTGTTTTTATTCAACATGTCTACTTATGGCTGCTTCTGTCCCTCATACAAGATAGTGTGTAATACATGAGTGTTGCTATTTGGGCAGCAAAATAAGAAAGATGGCAGAAGTAGAGGGGATGTAATGTTCAGACTGGCAATAGCAAGAAAAGCTCATGGCCTCATTAGACTGTCAATTCCATTCAACAGTGTCTGTAAATCTTCTTCACTTTCACCGGGGATACAATGTCAGTAGAGGATGTTAACGTAAATATCGTTTTACCCTGAATTATAACTTCAAATGGTTCAAAGGGCTCCGAGTACTATGGGACTTAACATCTATGGTCATCAGTCCCCTAGAACTTAGAACTACTTAAACCTAACTAACCTAAGGACAGCACACAACACCCAGCCATCACGAGGCAGAGAAAGAATTATACCTGTAATGCCACTTTTGAACCTGTCAATCATTTCCGCTTCTATAGGTTGAACAGTACAGGCGAATGACATTCCTGTCTGAATTTTTTTAATCCGCGCATTTCTTTCTGTAGTCTTCCATCCTTGTTGGTCACGCGTATTTCTTGTACATATCGTATGTTATGCATAGTTACGGAGTTTATACGTAGATATGTATTAAGTAGCTCTGGTTATTTCTTGTTTGATTCACAGCAATATGTGATTCTAATATGTCATTGTACTAACACTATGAAAATTGTGTGATATTACTTCTTGTGTGAGACTGTTATAGCAATGTGTATAGCATTAGAAGGGAAAATTTGAGTGTATCTAAATTAAATGATGTAACTAGTGTTCCAGATGTACTCCCATCGGAAGTCAAGTGTGCTCTGGATAGCATGAAGAAGGGAACAGTGCCGGGTGATGATGAGTTCAGTGTTGACATCCTCAAACTGGCAGGAGAGGTAACAATAAATCACTTGGCAAAAGTATTTGCTTCCTGCCTGCACTATGCTTCAATCCCACTATCGTGGAACAAGGCTAAGATTATTTTGATACACAAGAAAGGAAGTATTCACAATATTAAAAACTACCGTCCTATCAGCTTGCTCTCAATTTTGTACAAAATTTTCACAAAGATCTTGTTAAACCGAATTAGTTCCACCCTAGACTCAGCCCAACCTATAGAACAAGCAGGATTCCGAAGCAATTTTAGCACTATTGAGCACATTCTGACCGTTAGTGAAGTGATAAGCAGAGCGAATGAATACCAACTGCCTATCTGCATTGCCTTTGTTGACTTTGAAAAGGCATTTGACTCCGTTAGCCACATAGCTGTCCTCCAAGCTTTGAGTGAGCAAGGAGTAGGAGCAGCATACATTGAAGTGCTCAGTAATATCTACGAGAATTCTTCAGCTTATGTTAATATCGGCGAATCAACTCAAGAATTCTGCATCATGAGGGGTGTCAAGCAAGGCGATCCCATCTCCCCATAACTGTTCTCTGCTGTATTGGAAATGGCTATGTCAAACCTGAGCTGGGAAGGTAAGGGAATTAGAATTAATGGAAGAAGGCTTACCAACTTGAGATTTGCTGACGATATTGCCTTACTGGCCAAAGACTTCGCAGAGCTCCAAAACTTAGTTACAGATCTTGCATCGTAATGTCAGCTGATTGGCTTGAACATGAACCTCTCCAAAACAAAGGTAATGTCCAACAAATGGGTCCCAGCTGGAGATGTGAAAGTCAAGGACAGTTTACTAGAAGAGGTCAGTGGATATGTCTACCTTGGTCAGATTATAAATATGAAGGGAGACATAAGGCCAGAAATCTATCGACGCATCAAGCTTGGCTGGCAAGCATTTGGGAAGAATTCAACAGTATTCAGATCAAAAATGCCAGTAAATCTGAAGAAAGCAGTATTTGATCAATGCATTCTTCCTGTGATGACGTATGGCTGCGAGACATGGACACTGAACTCATTTACAAAAGGGAAACTTAGGACAGCAGAGAAAGCCATGGAGAGATCAATTCTGGGCTAGACGAGAAAGGATAGGAAAAGGGCAGATGACATCCGGTCTGTGACGAAGGTTAATCACATTTTAGAGGCAGTAGGTTCCTTGAAATGGCAGTGGGCTGGCCGCGTCGCAAGAAGAAAAGACAACAGATGGACGAAGCTAGTACTGGAGTGGAGTCCGAGAGAGCACCGGAGGCCTAGAGGAAGACCACCAGACAGATGGGACAAAGACATCAAGAAGATCGCTGGTAACACCTGGCAGAGAACTGCCGAAGACCGTCCCACTTGGAGAAGACTGCTGAAAGCCTACCTGAATCCACGACTCGAAGAGGCCACATCATTTAATAATTGAATTGGCTGATGATGATGACTTCTCGTGTGTTCTCGACAATAGAATGCAGTGCATTCTGCGCTACTCAACTAGCTTTGTTCCGCTACTCTAAATAAACACCAACAACATTTTGCTTACGAGATAATCTAGTCTTATAAGTAAAATACTCTGAGGTGACAAAAGTCATGGGATAGCGACATGAACATATACAGATGACGGTCGTATCGTGTACACAAGGTATGAAAGGACGGTGCATTAGCAGAGCTGTCATTTGTACCCAGGTGATTCATGTCAAAAGTTTCTGGTGTGATTATGGACGGACGACAGTAATTAACAGACTTTGAACGCGGAATGGTAGTTCGAACGAAATGCATGGGACATTCCATTTCGCGATTCGGTAGGAAATTCAATATTCCGAGATCCACAGTGTCTGTAGTGTGCCGAGAATTCCATATCTCAGACATTACCTCTCATCACGGACAACGCAGTGGCCGGCGGCCTTCACTTAACGACCGAGAGCAGCGGCGTTTGCGTAGAGTTGTCAGTGCTAACAGACAAGTAGCACCGAGTCAAATAACCACAGAAACCAATTTGGTACGTACGGTGAATGTATCCGTTTGGACTGTGCGACGAAATTTGATGTTAATGGACTATGGCGGCAGACGACACACACAAGTGGCTTTGCTAACAGCGCAACATCGCCTGCAACAACCCATCTGAGCTCGTAACCGTATCAGTTGGACCCTAGACGACTGTAAAATGGTAGCCTGGTCAGATGTGTTTGGATTTCTGTTACTAAGAGCTGATAGTAAGGCTCGAGTGTAGCGCAGACCCCGAGAAGCCATGGTTGCAAGTTGTCAAACAGGCACTGAGCAAGCTGGTGGTGGCTCCATGATGTTGTGGACTGTGTTTACATGGAATGGACTGGGTTGTCTGGTATAACTGAACCGGTCTTTGACCATTTGTAGCCATTCATGGACTCCATGTTCCCAAAAAACGATGAAAGTTTTGTGGATAACAGTGCGCTTCATTGTTGTCGATTGGTCTGAAGAAGGTTCTGGACAATGAGAGTGAAAGATTTGGCCACCCAGATCGCCCGACATGAGTCGCCTTGAACATTTATGGAACATACTCGAGAGTTCACTTCGTGCACAAAATCTTCCACTAGCAACCCTTCCAATTATGGACGGTTACAGAGGCAGCACGGCTCAATATTTCCGCGAGGAACTTCCAACGGCCTGTTGAGTGCATGCCACGTAGAGGTGCTGCACTACGCCGAGCAAAAGGACATCCGATACGATATTAGGAGGTATCCAGTGACTTCTGTCACCTCAGTGTGCTTCTTTCGCTGTGGCTTACTCCTATTTTACTCAGGATTTCGAACATCTTGCACCATTTTGTATTGTGGAACGCTTTTTCCAAGCTCAACAAATTCTACGAATGTATCTCGATTTCTCTTAAGTCTTACTTCCATTGTCAACGTCAGAACTGCATTTCTGATGCCGTTACCTTTCTGAAAGCAAAAGTGATCGTAATTTGACAGATCCTCTGGTTTAGTTTTAGTGAAGTACTGAATCGAACGGTGGAGAAAAGAAATTTGTGGCACAACTCGACTAAACGAAGGAATCCGTTGACAGGATGTGTCCTGAGGTTTCGAGGGATCACCAGTTTGGCAATCGTGAGAAGTGTAGATGGAAACCAAGGCTTGATCATGGAAGAAGGATGAAGTGGTTCCCGTTGCAGTGGTCATGTACAAATGAAGAAGATTGCACAGTGTAGACCAGCGTCAAACGCTGTAAGAGCCAGCCTTTAGACTGAAGAGCACAGCAATAACTAAATCGACGGACGTAAAGGTAATATCTGGAGTACCACAGGCAAATGTGATAGGACCGATACTGTTCACAATATATATAAATGATCTAGTAGAAAGCGTCGGATGCTCCTTAAGGCTATTCGCAGATGACGCAGTTGTTTGTACCAAAGTAGCAACGCCAGAAGATAGTAAGAATTTGCAAAACGTACTGCATAGAATTGATGAATGGTGCAGACTCTGGCAGTTGACCCTGAATGTAAATAAATGTAACATATTGCGCATACATAGGGAAAGAAATTCACTACTGTACAGCTACAGTATTGACGACAAAGAGCTGGAGACAGCGTCTGCCGTAAAATATCTGGGCGTAACCATCCAGAGCGACCTTAAGTGGAATGGCGATATAAAACAGATAGTGGGAAAAGCGGACACAAGACTCACATTCATCGAAAGAATGTAACTCATCCACGAAAGAAGGCGCTTGTTCGACCGATTCTTCGGTGTTGTTCATCTATCTGGGATCCGTATTAGGTAGGGCTGATAGAGGAGATAGAGAAGATGCAACGAAGAGCGGCACGTTTCGTCACGGGATCGTTTGGCTGGTGAGAGAACGTTACGGAGATGCTAAACAAAATCCACTGACAGACGTTACAAGAAAGACGTTGTGTATCACATAGAGATTTAATATTGAAATTTCGTCGGGACAGCCCTTTTCAGGAGGAGTCAAACAACATATTACTCCCCTCCCCCCCCCCCCCCCCAAACATATCAAACATTGATAACGAGGAGAAAATTCGAGAAATTAGAGCCGGCTTACCGACAATCACTCTTCCCACGCACTATTCGCGAGTGGAACAGGGTTGGAGGGATCAGATAGTGGTACCGAAAGTACCTCCGCCACACACCATTAGGTGGCTTGCGTAGTATGATGTAGATGTAGATGAATAACAACAACGTCTACTTGTTGGTTGTGACCACGAAGTTCTGAGAGGAATTCTCTTTACGTACAGGCAAGTGACAGTAGGTCAACATATGGGGCACAGGACAGTGGTGTGATCATCGTTGCACAACAGCAATTGTAATGTGACGCCACGGGAATCAATGCTTTTCTTGGTCACAAAATCAAAACCTTTTGGGAATCAGATAAAATTAACAATTCTAATTGATTGGGATAACTCAAATTCATTTCGTTTATAATGAGGTAGCATGTGTTTATAAAATACGTGAAACCATGGACTTCAGGTTTTACAAAAATATTGTATAATTCGGTGATAACTTCATAATTTCGTAGAATTTGTTGGTCAAGCTTTGGTTACGTCTTCTAGCAAAAGTGAAACAATCCCCAGCAAGGAACACCGATCAATACAGTATCGTCAGCGCATTTCTACATCTACATCTACATCTACATTTATACTCCGCAAGCCACCCAACGGTGTGTGGCGGAGGGCAGTTTACGTGCCACTGTCATTACCTCCCTTTCCTGTTCCAGTCACGTATGGTTCGCGGGAAGAACGACTGTCTGAAAGCCTCCGTGCGCGCTCTAATCTCTCTAATTTTACATTCGTGATCTCCTCGGGAGGTATAAGTAGGGGGAAGCAATATATTCGATACCTCATCCAGAAACGCACCCTCTCGAAACCTGGCGAGCAATCTACACCGCGATGCAGAGCGCCTCTCTTGCAGAGTCCGTCACTTGAGTTTATTAAACATCTCCGTAACGCTATCACGGTTACCAAATAACCCTGTGACGAAACGCGCCGCTCTTCTTTGGATCTTCTCTATCTCCTCCGTCAGACCGATCTGGTACGGATCCCACACTGATGAGCAATACTCAAGTATAGGTCGAACGAGTGTTTTGTAAGCCACCTCCTTTGTTGATGGACTACATTTTCTAAGGACTCTCCCAATGAATGTCAACCTGGTACCCGCCTTACCAACAATTAATTTTATATGATCATTCCACTTCAAATCGTTCCGCACGCATACTCCCAGATATTTTACAGAAGTAACTGCTACCAGTGTTTGTTCCGCTATCATATAATCATACAATAAAGGATCCTTCTTTCTATGTATTCGCAATAAATTACATTTGTCTATGTTAAGGGTCAGTTGCCACTCCCTGCACCAAGTGCCTATCCGCTGCAGATCTTCCTGCATTTCGCTACAATTTTCTAATGCTGCAATTTCTCTGTATACTACAGCATCATCCGCGAAAAGCCGCATGGAACTTCCGACACTGTCTACTAGGTCATTTATATATATTGTGAAAAGCAATGGTCCCATAACACTCCCCTGTGGCACGCCAGAGGTTACTTTAACGTCTGTAGACGTCTCTCCATTGATAACAACATGCTGTGTTCTGTTTGCTAAAAACTCTTCAATCCAGCCACACAGCTGGTCTGATATTCCGTAGGCTCTTACTTTGTTTATCAGGCGACAGTGCGGAACTGTATCGAACGCCTTCCGGAAGTCAAGAAAAATAGCATCTACCTGGGAGCCTGTATCTAATATTTTCTGGGTCTCATGAACAAATAAAGCGAGTTGGGTCTCACACGATCGCTGTTTCCGGAATCCATGTTGATTCCTACTGAGTAGATTCTGGGTTTCCAAAAACGACATGATACTCGAGCAAAAAACATGTTCTAAAATTCTACAACAGATCGACGTCAGAGATATAGGTCTATAGTTTTGCTCATCTGCTCGACGACCCTTCTTGAAGACTGGGACTATCTGTGCTCTTTTCCAATCATTTGGAACCCTCCGTTCCTCTAGAGACTTGCGGTACACGGCTGTTAGAAGGGGGCAAGTTCTTTCGCGTACTCTGTGTAGAATCGAATTGGTATCCCGTCAGGTCCAGTGGACTTTCCTCTATTGAGTGCCAGTTGCTTTTCTATTCCTTGGACACTTATTTCGATGTCAGCCATTTTTTCGTTTGTGCGAGGATTTAGAGAAGGAACTGCAGTGCGGTCTTCCTCTGTGAAACAGCTTTGGAAAAAGGTGTTTAGTATTTCAGCTTTACGCGTGTCATCCTCTGTTTCAATGCCATCATCATCCCGTAGTGTCTGGATATGCTGTTTCGAGCCACTTACTGATTTAACGTAAGACCAGAACTTCCTAGGATTTTCTGTCAAGTCGGTACATAGAATTTTACTTTCGAATTCACTGAACGCTTCACGCATAGCCCTCCTTACGCAAACTTTGACATCGTTTAGCTTCTGTTTGTCGGAGATGTTTTGGCTGCGTTTAAACTTGGAGTGGAGCTCTCTTTGCTTTTGCAGTAGTTTCCTAACTTTGTTGTTGTACCACGGTGGGTTTTTCCCGTCCCTCACAGTTTTACACGGCACGTACCTGTCTAAAACGCATTTTACGATTGCCTTGAACTTTTTCCATAAACACTCAACATTGTCAGTGTCGGAACAGAAATTTTCGTTTTGATCTGTTAGGTAGTCTGAAATCTGCCTTCTATTACTCTTGCTAAACAGATAAACCTTCCTCCCTTTTTTTTTATATTCCTGTTAACTTCCATATTCAGGGATGCTGCAACGGCCTTATGATCACTGATTCCCTGTTCTGTACATACAGAGTCGAAAAGTTCGGGTCTGTTTGTTATCAGTAGGTCCAAGATGTTATCTCCACGAGTCGGTTCTCTGTTTAATTGCTCGAGGTAATTTTCGGATAGTGCACTCAGTATAATGTCACTCGATGCTCTATCCCTACCACCCGTCCTAAACATCTGAGTGTCCCAGTCTATATCTGGTAAATTGAAATCTCCTCCTAAGACTATAACATGCTGAGAAAATTTATGTGAAATGTATTCCAAATTTTCTCTCAGTTGTTCTGCCACTAATGCTGCTGAGTCGGGAGGTCGGTAAAAGGAGCCAATTATTAACCTAGTTCGGTTGTTGAGTGTAACCTCCACCCATAATAATTCACAGGAACTATCCACTTCTACTTCACTACAGGATAAACTACTACTAACAGCGACGAACACTCCACCACCGGTTGCATGCAATCAATCCTTTCTAAACACCGTCTGTACCTTTGTAAAAATTTCGGCAGAATTTATCTCTGGCTTAAGCCAGCTTTCTGTACCTATAACGATTTCAGCTTCGGTGCTTTCTATCAGTGCTTGAAGTTCTGGGACTTTACCAACGCAGCTTCGACAGTTGACAATTACAATACCGATTGCTGCTTGGTCCCCGCATGTCCTGACTTTGCCCCGCACCCGTTGAGGCTGTTGCCCTTTCTGTACTTGCCCAAGGCCATCTAACCTAAAAAACCGCCCAGCCCACGCCACACAACCCCTGCTACCCGTGTAGCTGCTTGTTGCGTGTAGTGGACTCCTGACCTATCCAGCGGAACCCGAAACCCCACCACCCTATGGCGCAAGTCGAGGAATCTGCAAGAGGAATGACGATTCAGAGGCACTCCTTCCATTTGAGTCCATGAAACTCTGTATCACTTCCACGACCCAGAAACCAAATAGCAGTCAGCGTAATCGTGGCACTTTAATTCATCAACTTTTGTATAATATTTTACACCACAATTCTTAGTGAAGGTGATTCATCCACGTATTCCGGAGCGTGGGGGGCATCAGCCACAACGACTACTGTCTTATCTACACTGAAGAGCCAAAGAAACTGATACACTTGTCTAATGTCGTGCAGGGCACCGCGAGCATGCAGAAGTGCCGTTGCACGACGTGGCATGGACTCGACTGATGTCTGAAGTAGTGCTGGAGAGAAATGACACCATGAATCCTGCAGCACTGTCCATAAATCCGTAAGAGTGCGAGGGGGTAGACATCTCTTCTGAACAGGCATCCCAGATATGCTCAATAATGTTCATATCTGTGGCGTTTGATGGCCAGCGGAAATGTTTAAGCTCAGAACAGTGTTCTGGAACCACTCTGCAGTAATTCTGGACGCGTCGGGAGTCGCATTGTCCTGCTGGAATTTCCCAAGTCCGTCTGAATGCACAATTGACATGAATGGATGCAGGTCATCCGACAGGATGCTTACGTACGTGTCACCTGTCAAGAGTCGTATCTAGACGTATCAGAGGTCCCATATCACTCCAACTGCACGCGTCCCATACCATTACACAGCGTCCACCAGCTTGAAAAATCCGCTGCTGACATGCAGGGTCCATGGATTCATGAGGTTGTCTCCATACCCGTACACGTCCATCTGCTGTATACAGTTTGAAACGAGACTCATCCGATCAGCCAACATGTTTCCAGTCATCAAGAGTCCAATGTTGGTCTTGACGGTCCCAGGCGAGGCGTAAAGTTTTTTGTCGTGCAGTCATCAAGGGGACACGAGTGGGCCTTCGGCTTCGAGAGCCTATATGGATTATTTTTCGTTTAATGGTTCGCAAGATGACGCTCGTTGATGGGCAAGCATTGATACCTGCAGCGCAGCAGTTTGCGGAAGGGTTGCACTTGTGTCACGTTGAACGATTCTTTTCAGTCGTCGTTGGTCCCGTTTTTGTAGGATCTGTTTACGGCCGCAGCGATGTCGGAGATTTGATGTTTTACCGGAATCCTGATATTCACGGTACACTTGTGATCATGCCTGTAGAGAAGGTTCTGTTGGTGTAGATGAAAGTTAAAAGTCATTTGTCGATGACATTACTAAGGAGTCTCGCAACTAAAACCGGAAAGTGGAGTCCACTACAGATAAAATCATGGTGATTGGGCAATCACACATAAACATACAGCTGATAAGATTTATATTGCATGCTTTGCCAACATTTTCCGTGTATGCCACTGTTATTTATTGTTTCGTTATCGGCTGAAAGCTTCCAGACGCAGTACTGGAGCACTGTTCGTGTCCGTTCGTCTCGCTACCCTTCTCATGATCCTTCGACCCCAATAATTAAATCGACGGGCTGATAACCTGCTTGTAGACTCGGTTGCCCTTGCTGCTGCCTTCGCTCTAGGGCGTTGCATTGCTTGTATATGCAAGCCCGTGTTAGGTAAGAATTAACTTGGATAATTTCTGTTGCAGTATTCTGAAAACTGTGTATGCAACCACGTGAAAGTCAGCGTAGGAAAAGTTGATGGTCGTCGTCGTCGTAATTAAGCCCTAAGGTACACTTATTCTCCGGATCCAACTCCGTTAAGATTTCTACCTGTCCTTCAAACGGAAATCGGGGTTAATAGCGACAAATTCTGTAAGAAGGAAACTGTAATGCATTTTGTGGACATATTAATCTGAAGATACAGATAAATCGATCACGCTTGAACTGTGATCGAGAGCTATTCAAGAGTATGCTCGTCGCGGGTTGTAAACGTTGAATAAACTAACTTCGCCATTTGTGTACTTGCCATCATCACTGCCACCGTGTTGCCATAACTCCCACTTAATGCGTAATTGCCGTATTTCCGTAAAATGAAATGGCATTGCCACAACTAGTCCTTCAACTGTGCAACATAGCTTATTGGCCTCCCACCAAAGGTTCTTTGAGTCACTTATCATGTATTTAAAGTCCCATTCGCCGTTTATTATGCGCCGTGTGCCGACAATGATCCGGGACGTGGCTACCGTTTCTTCTGGGCAAGGGTTACGCCGCCGTTTTCGTCGTTATATGTCTGTCTGCCTTGGGCAGCCGCGGTCATCGTACATTTATCGACTGGATCCTTTGTTGTATGATTATATGATAGCAAAACAAACACTGGTAGCAGTTACTTCTGTAAAATATCTGGGAGTATGTGTGCGGAACGATTTGAAGTGGAATGATCATATAAAATTAATTGTTGGTAAGGCGGGTACCAGGTTGAGATTCATTGGGAGAGTGCTTAGAAAATGTAGTCCATCAACAAAGGAGGTGGCTTACAAAACACTCGTTCGACCTATACTTGAGTATTGCTCATCAGTGTGGGATCCGTACCAGATCGGTTTGACGGAGGAGATAGAGAAGATCCAAAGAAGAGCGGCGCGTTTCGTCACAGGGTTATTTGGTAACCGTGATAGCGTTACGGAGATGTTTAATAAACTCAAGTGGCGGACTCTGCAAGAGAGGCGCTCTGCATCGCGGTGTAGCTTGCTCGCCAGGTTTCGAGAGGGTGCGTTTCTGAATGAGGTATCGAATATATTGGTTCCCCCTACTTATTCCTCCCGAGGAGATCACGAATGCAAAATTAGAGAGATTAGAGCGCGCACGGAGGCTTTCAGACAGTCGTTCTTCCCGCGAACCATACGCGACTGGAACAGGAAAGGGAGGTAATGACAGTGGCACGTAAAGTGCTCTCCGCCACACACCGTTGGGTGGCTTGCGGAGTATAAATGTACATGTAGATGTAGATGTAGATGTAGACTGCTATTGGTGTCCTGCCTGCCGTGGGGACAGCAAAACCAACATTGTACTCACAAAGAACTGTGTTCGCCTTTAGTCCCATATAAAACTTCACGTATCTTCTTGGTGGATGCGCACATAGAAACATTGTCGATGGTTCTAAACTGTCTATATTGATTTCTGTTTTTCTTACGTCATTCGGTCTGCAACAATGACAGACATGTTATTTGTTTATTTGTTGTTTACTTTCAGTCTATTATCTAGTTTCTAAAACAGACAATACGTTAAACAAAACTGTATTATAGCATACAGCATACTTTATAAAATTTAAAACAGAGTTATGTACGCCAGCATTTTACTGTTTAAAAAAGGAAAATAAAAACTAGGAGATAACATACAGAGTAACTACATGTTAAATAAATCTACCTACTGTCGTTTGGCCCTTAAACATGCAGATATCTGATCGAAAGCCCCAAACACTTATAAGTGGTCATTAATATTAGGTGTATCCGCCATTCGCCTTTATGACAGCTTGGGATCTACTACGGATGCATTCTGTGAGCTGTCTGAGTGTGTCTACCAAAGGTGTCCCGTTGGGTTTACGTCGGGACTTCGGGCAGGACAGCCCATTTCAAGAACGTTACTGTCACCGATCCAGTGCCTCACGGGTGCTGCTTTATGACAGGGTGCGTTTTCAGGCCCGGTAAATTTAGAAGTGTAAGAGTTATCCTCAGGCAAGCGTTACCAGGTTCACTTAAGCCAAGTAAAAGCGGCATGACCTCTTCCGCGGTTCTTGGTTCCTTCTTTGTCAGTTGTGGAAACAATGTTTTGGCGCAGGGAGGAGGTATGTTCGTGTTTTTGGGGGCGAGATTGAGCCGTGGCGGGACTGGTGCCAGGGCTATCTTTGGTTAGGCGCTATCGATTGCCTCTGGCAGAAGTTTGTCTTTGGAGCCAGGGCCGGCTCAGGATATAGCGGGCATCACGGAGTGGAAGGGGAAACGTTGGGCATGGCACGCGGAAGTGCGCGCATTAGCGAGACGTTGGGGAGACGACAGCGAGCGCGGTGTGCCCGAGTACGGGCGGCAGTTAGCGTTTGATTGTACTGGGGTCAGTAACAGCGGCCGGCGCTGCGTAGCTATGCATGTGCTCGCTTCCGTGAAGGAACACGCTGTTACTGTCGGACTAAGCAACGTCTGGTGTCTTCGCCACATCGATCCAGCAGCTGGCATCAAGTTAAGTAATTCAAGTCCTACCAACGATTAGTGAAATGTAATGATGATTGCTCTTGAGGCAGCAAAGCGTTGCAAGGACTGTGATGTGATATTTCATGCCTCTTATTAAGTTTGTGCTTCGCTCCTTAACAGTATTGTTCTTACTTCAGCTGGCAAGTGTCTAAAACATTGGTACGTGTGCGCAGCCTTACCGAACGATCTATATTCCGTGTCTAAAGATTGCCGTGTGGTACCTTACAGGCCCACATAAGGTGCTCCATGTGATGCTTGGGATTTTAATGAGCCAGTTCCATTTTCATCATTCGTGTACGTGGTTCTGCTTAAAGGAATGAAATCAGTTTTATTATTGTCAATTTTATCGAATTAGTTTTCTGGTTCAAATGGTTCAAATGGCTCTGAGCACTATGGGACTTAACATCTGAGGTCATCTGTCCCGTGGACGTAGAACTACTTAAACCTAACTAACCTAAGGACATCACACACATCCATGCCCAAGGCAGGATTCGAACCTGCGACCATAGCAGCAGCGCGGTTCCGGACTGAAGCGCCTAGAACCGCTCGGCCACAGCGGCCGGCGTAGTTTTCTGTATAAGTTTGAGTATTAAGGTGAAGGAAGGGTTGTTTGGTTCCCTGTTGTCGTTTCTGATTTATGTTTCAAAGACCGGAAGCAGTGGGCCACCGAAGTGCAGAGCCTCCCCTTTCTAATTACTAGCGGGCGTACGGGCGGTGGACTCCGCCTTAGCTCGCGTGTGCTGTTTGGTTCCGATTTCGGTGTTTTGAACGGGGTAGAAGTACAAACGGAGTCCACATCTTAATTCGGAGATAAGTACTGAGTCGCCTCCACCGTTCGTGGCCAAGTCGCGGCCTCACGATATCGGACCTCAGTTATTGTAGAAGCAGCAGTTTTTTAAAACTTCTGGTGGCTGTGCAAGGTTCCCCGGGTTAAATGTTTTAAATATTTGTCTTAAGAATTTTGAGGGATTTCTAGAAGAATGTGTCTTAATTGAAATCGTTTTCTAAAATTGAGATGCAATTCAGCCTTAGTGGCGTATCTCAGTTTTGATGGGGAAATAACTAGGTTATTATTGATCAAACTGTCTATAACCTTGTAAAGTTGTCTGGTAATATCTCGCCCGGGAGGGGGGGGGTTTCAATCTTTGTGGAAATAATAATTGATTTCCTGGTTATTTGATGTAAAATTTATTTTAAATGATTTACTTGGCCTGAGTGGCGGTTTTTTAAATGTTTGCGAAGAGATTAATTCGCTAGTGGTTTTATATAACAAGCAGTTAGTAAAATTGGCCTGAGTGGCGGGTTTTTAAATGTTTTTAAAGAGATTAATTCATTCCTGGTTTTATGTAACAAGTAGTTTGTAAAGTTTGCCTGAATGGCGTTTCTTAAAGAAATTATTATCTGATTTATGATTGTAATTCTCTTAATGATTTATCTATGATGCAAATAAACATGTTGAAATGAAATGGTCACTGTATGGGTCAAGTCCTTCCACTCCCTTTATATTAAAGTTTAAGGAAATTGCAGTTCAAAATAGAAATAACGTACCAATGCCAGGTGACATTCTCCAGGCATTCGCTGAATCCAATCCGCCTCCTCCCCATTGCGTTGCCACAGTGTATTGTGAGGTTTACCACTCCAAATCATTCGTTTCCACTCATCTACTATTCAATGGCGTCGCTCATTTCGTCTGTTCTCAGCAATATCCACAGAAGTGTTTGCCTTGTGAGGAGCGGCTCGACGGTTGTATCCCATTCTTTTGAACTCCCTACACAGATTCGTTGGGCTAGCTGGTTTGCTGGTAGCAATTTTGAACTCACGAATGATCCCTTCCGCCGATTTCATGCGATCATTTAAAACCACTCCCTCGACGTTCCCTGTCCGTTAGTACATAAGATGTACATGGTCTTAGTTTATCTGTGGTTGTTCCTTCGCGTTTTGCTTCACAATCGCATAATCAAGAATCGAAGGGTTGAAACGTCCCTGACGGATTCATTACTCCGGTGACATCCAATGACTATCCACTTTCGAAGACGCTGACAAGGTGATCGCACCTATTCGTCATCACCGATTTTGTCCAAATTTACGGTACATTCCGGGCATGGCGTTTATTATACCACACTATAAAACTGGACAAAATCGGCGATGACGAATAGGCGCTGTCGCCTTGTGGGCTCTCCTGACGTATCCATTTTGCTGTTACTGCTTTTCTACTGACAACACATGAAACGTCCCCTTTGAACAATTATACATGACTGTGCTTAAACTGACACACAATATTTTGTTAGCGCAACGCAATCTGACTTTCAAAATTCCCTACAAAAGAATGGCCCTGACTAACATTAAACTATACCTTTCACAAATCACTTACCTCACAAAAATCTTCGCTGCTCAAGCTACTGCAATACAGCGAGCGCCACTACTGCCAGCTAAATAAAAGATTCAAACTATGGAAGGCACTAACTACTGATAGGGATAGTTAGCAAATGAAAGATATTAATAGAGAACAAACAATGTATTTACCTTGATATCATCATATATAAATATAGCAGTTCATGACAAATTTCAAAACTCCGCCATCTCTCTCTCCACATCCACCACTGCTGGCGGCTCACCTCCAACTGCGCAACGCTACGCGCTGTTCACATCCAGCTGCCGCTGCCCAACACTACAATGGCAGACAACAATGCAAACTAGCGACAGACTGCACACAACACAGCCAGTGATTTTCATATTGAGCGCTACGTAACGTTGCCAATAAGAAAACATAAACAGCCTACTTACATAGCCCCCATGCTCCCCACAAAAATTTTTTTACAAATGGTGTTGGGCACTGGCCAATACAGATTTGACAAAAATTTTTCACAATTACAGTAACAAAGATATAAAATGCACACACTTATTGATACAACGTTGGTCAAAAGCTCAAATTTTCTCACAGTCCCTAAAGACAGTCCTAATCATACATAACAGGAGAATAGCAGTGTTTGTCTCAAAGTCTGAGCAGTAAAAGAAAATGCACACGGAAGTAGTGGATTTCCATGCAGTCTTGAAGAAGTGGTGTTGTCCTTCCAATGGAAAGACAGTGCTGACTCTCGACATGCTGACAGGTAATGGGCCACAACAGAGCAAACCCACAGCAGAGTCATTCGAAGTTTGGAAGAATATTGGTAGGTAGGTCATCACAGAGCAGACCCACTGGAGTCCTGGTAGAGATTGTGGTATTGGTGGGCCACCAGAGGTGCAGACCCACTGCAGTCCTTGTAGAAATAATGGCGTTGGTGGGTCATCATAGATGCACAGCCATCTGTCGCGATTGTGCAGGTGCACATTCACCATCGAAGAGTCTTGCGGAGAATATAGCAAGTCCATAAACCACCACTTGTGCACTCACAAAGTTTTTGGAATTGTCCTTAGAACGAGCAATGCTGTTATCCAGTCCCTTGCTGAATCATTAACACACATGCAAACACTATCAGTCCCTACTTCTCACATATTGTCCATATACTATGACCAACAGAAACGTGTGCAGTGAAATGTAACTTAATTGGAAGAACTGGTAACAATTACAATTTGATAACATAAAAATACAATAACAAAGGTACAAAATACATCATTAAAAACATAATAATACAGATAACATCTGTAGTACAGGCTTTACAAAAGAATCGAACTAACATATACATCAGTGGAATTATGACATGAGTACATACATAAAAGATCACAATAATTTTTGAAACATCAACTTCACACATGAGCATTAAACAGAATAAATAATGTGTAAGCATATTTATAAGGTAAATAACATATTATTAATGCCAATTGTATTTGAGGATAAAAGTATTCCTCATCATAGTGAATGTAGCTTAATATTAAAAGAAGAAAAAAATTCTATAAAATTACACAGAGACAGGAAGAACACAAATACACAAGGGTACACACACACATAGTGGGATAACACCAATAGGAAAGGACAGGGTTCGTTTTCAGTGTAACATTTGGTACTGCAGTCCAACCCAAAACTTCATATATCTTTCTTCTTATTTCATCCTTTGTTTCCACCAAAAAAAATTCTAACTAAGCATGCTTTCTGTGTTTATATGTTCACACATCTCTTACCTCATTCTTATTTTCCATTATCTTACCTCATCATTTATTTCCAAGAAAATCCTACCTAAACCTGTTTTCTCAATGCATTTCTTCCAATTCATCGCAACTCATTCTCTTAGAGGCTACCCCCTCTTAAGCTAACTTACATCTACTGAGCTCAGATGCTAAACTAAGGGACGAGGCAATGCAGCAGCACAAAACATGTAACACAAACAGCAATGACCAAAAAAATGCAGAGTGCAAAGCAAGCAGCAGTAAATCTAATTTACAGATAAAATGCAAAATTACAACTAATATGAGCCAATGTGCAGCAACATGAAAAATCAATGAGTAGTAAAATTGGCTTAGCAGAGTAATGTAATGTGAAATTTAGTAGCACTATGCCTGGCAAACAGCAACAGCAAATGCAATAACTTATATCTAAACATGACATAGCTCAAGCAGAAAAAATATTACAGTAAAAACAACAATGCAGATAAGGGAAATGTATAATCACATCTTAATGTCTAAGTAATTAAAGTGGTGCACCACAAGAAGTTATTCTACCAAAAAGTTACCAATTACTTGAAAAGAAAATTATGAATGCAGTTACTAGTTCCTTCTTATTGTTCTTTCCTTTCCAAGTGCTCCTTTTTTAAAGAATGTGGATCATAAAATAATTATTTAATAGATCTGTTGACAGAAAGTGTTCACATTAGCAAATGCATTTTATTTTATAAAAGCAATGCTGCAACACAGCTGGAAACCAGATGTCAAATGAAATAAGCAATTACGCAAACCAAAGCATAAAAACATCATTAATAGCTATGTGGCATTTCGTAAGTCAGTAGCTCTCAACTCTCGTTAAGAATATTTCCAAGGATAATGGCCTCCCCTTTTTTTTTGTTCTACCTGTGCCGCTGAAAAGGGCTCGCAATAATGGCTTTTTCTCCAGGCGTCTGACACAGCTGGGTGCCCACGACGCATTATGTGTAGGTGGTCCGTTAACTTTCTTACGGAAATATTTACGACAGCAGTTTCCGCTACAGAGACAGTCGCATATAAAAATATTTCACAGGTCAAGAATTTGCGTTACAAATCTGTAGAAACAAAATGCTATTGATATAACAGTGTCCAAAAAATGTTCAGTGGCATTGTGATACATTCACACAAGATTCACACATGTCATAACTCTTAAAGTACGATTCTTGGTTTCCAACATCCTTTTTCACAAGTCAAGAGTCCCTACCCACTATTCATTACTCCTTACCTTATTACACATATACGTATCCATCGACACTCGTCAATATTTCGTCATTATAAATATGAAGCATATTCAAATAACTCATATAGCCTCAGCCTATTAATCATAAACATACCTCAGCAGCATAATACACATCGTCGTCGTAAAAATAACATCATAACACCTCAGTCAAATCTCAAAATCGTCGTAGCTTCCTCCAATAATTAAAAAAATTCTCTGCTCATGTCAAAAGTGTCATCTGCCTCAAACGTACTTTAAAAATCATGACCCCATACGAAATACGTCATTCAAAGCTCCCATAGTATCACAATGGTTCCGAAAAATATGAACATTTCACAAAGTACAGACAAAATACAGTTCCATAAGTGTGAAGTTACCCAACTGTGCATTGCGTAAACATCTGTCACTGATGTAATAAAAAGTTTATCTCTCAGTTACATGATCAGATAGCTGTGTAATTCTGTGTTTTAGAGAAATATGGTACCGATGTATAAAGTTGTATAAGCAAAATACCATATTAGCTAGGGTTCCTTGTGGTTGCCACACACATGGTACACAAAGTAAGCGTGTACCCCCCTGAGGATTAATGTAATTATACCCTCAGGTGTTACAGATTACACCAATGGAATGAAATATATCACGGAAAACTATCTTTGTAATTCAAAAATCTTTAAAAATAAATGTTTTAAGTACAAAATTAATCACTGAAATGCGTGTCCTGTAGCGCTAAATGTGCATCTTGTTGTAAGATAATCTCTGTGGAAGTGTCGTAGTTATTTTCCTCCGAAAGCTAAGTTCTGCAGAAGTCAATGTACTTACCTCATGATAAACAAAAATGAAATGCTTTGCGTATAGATATCGTAGTTATTATGCTTATTGGCGTGATGAAGAAAGTACTGTACAGTAACGTATTGTTATGCCACGAAAAAGGCTGTCTCATTGTTGCTATACTACAAAAGTTACTACTAAAACATATTTTACTTTGCAGAAGAATTCAGAAAACTGTGCAGATATAAAACAGAAACACCGCAAAATCAACATTGTAAATTGTCACTCATTAGTAGCGTCGTGATAAAATCATGTAGCTGTCACATAAACTAACTATTGTCTCATCTGGTATCTCACAGAAAGTACTTTAAATCCGGAATGTATTTTCAAGTGAACCAAAAGTTGCATTAAAATCTCATTAGCAGTACCAGTATGTGTCCTAAGTATGTAAGCCTGATAGTCGTTACGTAATCGTGCAACAAACAAGCAAGAATGTACACACACAATAACACTGTGACGTCTGTTCACTATAACAATGCATTCGTCATTTCTGTTTAAATAAGTTCTCATGGTTCTTGGCTGGATATTTAACTTCAAACATTGTTGCATGGTAACAGTTTCTAAAGCATACTAGTAACGTGAAGTGAAACGTTTTATTGCAAAGACAAAGTTAAAAGGCAGATTATCTGTCAATAAATGGTTTTACATGAGAAATGTGGTGTAAACCTTTACTCTTCCTAGTACGCAGAGTTTCAACTTCAACGCAATTATCATGTGGTATTCGTCCGTAAAGAATACTGGAATCTTGCTCAAGGTTAGCGTCAATGTTATTGTTCTCTGAGCCAGCCGGCGCACGCGGCTGCCTGCGGTGTGAGTCATTGTCTGTCTCTTTGTTGCCGCGCGTCGTTACTGGGATTAGGAGGCCTAACTTCCACAAATTCACCTCCTCGAGAGGGCCCAGCTCTGTTTAAAGCTCGCCAGTTCTGATGGAATTCAGGTCTGTCGTTATGTCGGTAGTTTACATAGTTTCTTGTTTGTCGGTCATGTGGTGGAGAATTTCCCCCTGAATCGTAACTGTGCGTCGAACTGTTGCGCCTGAATTTATTCTGCCTCCCTTGATAATAATTATTCTGGTTCCCATATTGTCTGTTACTCTTATTGTCTCTGTGATAGTCATTACCACGGAGAGGTGATCTTTCCCTGTAATTATTACTACTCTGCCAACGCTTGTCATACGGGTGGTGTCTGTTTTGGTCACGATATGTGTTGTGAGAATAGCCTTGTCGTGTCCAGTTATTACTTCTTTCATCGCGGAATTGCGACGGATGTGACCTGTAATTGTTGTGTTCCTCTTTCCGCATTCCGCGATTGTCAGTGTCAATTTCCAATTCTTGTAACAGTCCCTGAAAAGCTTCAATGTCGTCTTTGCAACGTCCTGCCAAAATAATATGTCGTAAATGTTCAGGTAATTTGATTAAGCAAATGCGGATGAGTTCTGAGGGGCTGTATGGGTTTGACAGGTACTGATTCTTGTGCAACATGTCTTCAAAATATTTCACAAGACTGGAGAATTCAGATTGTTCGAAATGTTTCATCATTATGATACCATGTTTTACCCGGTCTTGTGTGGCTTGAGACCAATATGCTGAGAGGAAGGCATGGTAAAATTCTCCTTCACTGTGGCAATCGTGAATGACCGACCGCATTCTTACAGCTGGTTCATTCTCTAAGTAGCCACACATAAATTCTAATCTGTGCTCTAATGACCAGTTGGGAGGAAAACAATGAGAGAATTGATGGAGCCATGCTTGTGGATGAATGTCGTTCCCAGAATTCTTAAATGTTTTGAATTTACGTGTAGTAATGAACAGCTTATAGTCAAAGTCATCATGTCGGCGAGTCGCATATCGGTCATTGTTATGTCGTTTCGGCGGTTCCATTTCAAAATTCGGTGCACCTTGCCAATTTCTTTCATAACTTCCGAAGTGTCCTGTGTTATTATTTTGTGGTTGTTCCGTATTTCTAAGTCCCTCTTCCCGTATTGGGGCGCGAGTATCCTCTGAAATACGTAATTCTTGTATTAACTGTGTCAGCTGATCTTGTACTTCCCGGATTTCTCTTTGGTGTTGCGTATTAATCTGATTCTGATTTTGTTTGAATTTCCTAATTTGTTCGCACTCTTCAGTGTCAGTGAAGGCTACAGGTCTTTTGTCATTCAGATCATCATCTACCTTTGTAGATAAGTTAGTGACCTGATCCGAAAGTTCGGCTACTTTCTCCGATAGTGAACACATTTCCTCAGTGTGTTTTTCTGAACCAAGTTTCAGAGTGTCCATTTGTGTTGAAATCGTATCTACTGTGTCCTTTAAGTTTTCCTGAGTTATTGCAAGTTGCGTAACCGAATCGGTAGATGCAACTGAGTCAATTTTAGCCCACAAGGTCTCATGATTTTCATGAACAATGGCTTGCAGTTCTTTTATGGCTGCTTCGTGATTCTGTAATGCATTTTCATGCCGCGAAAAAATAGGTTGAAAATGCTCACAAATTTGTGTTTTTACGTCATTACAGACTTTTTGACATTTCGATTCAATGTTATGTAACTCAGTAGTTAAATCTTCACGTGTTTGTTCAAGCGTGGTGTGAAGATTTTGTTCCATTGCGTCTAACTGTTGCTGTGTTTGTCTCTGGTGTTGTTCCATTGTGTCTAACTTTTGAAGATTTTGTTCCACTGTGTCTAACTTTTGCTGTGTTTGTCTCTGATTTTGTTCCATTGTGTCTAACTTTTGAAGCTTTTGCTGTGTTTGTCCCATTTGTTGTATTAATTGTAATAACAATGCATTGGTGTCTGAAACATGTTCCTCAGTGCTTTTCGGCAGTGAATTTACACCGGAAACATTCACATTTTGACAAGCAGAAAATGTGTCTTGACTTATTTGAGAAAACGGTGAGGATCCAAAACCTGAATCTACAGTATTTGCGAGATCGTGTCGTGTCATTTCGGCTTCCTGAGGCGAGCTATTGCCGACCGATCGATCGATAATGCTTCCCTCTTCACTAATTGTTTCACTGTCCACGCCATTGTTTGACGCCCGCTCCATTTCCCTGTGCACAGTTACCAAATTACTACTTTGAACATTAGTAAATTCATTACTCGGCGGCGCTGATAAGCTACGCTCGTCATCACTATTATTTCTCAGTTTAGTTTGGAGCCTAGTGTTACGTTTTTCACACGCCATTATTGTCACAGTATTTCACACGATAACAAAGAAAAGCACAATTTGAAGATCAAAAATAAGAAAACACATTAAAATAGCACTGAAAATAATATCTAGTTAATTGCAGCTGCGAAATACTTGGTGCAAATCTACATGCATGCCAAAACTGTTTTACTGTACAACAATGAAAGACTGCAACTACAAAGGAGATTCTCTCTACAATTACGCGCTAGCAATAAACAAAAGCTACACTAAATACACAAACTACAAGAAAAAATCAGAAGATTCCAGTGAGGTATCCTAGGCTAAGGGTCGACATATATAACGTCCCCTTTGAACAATTATACATATGACTGTGCTTAACCTGACACACAATATTTTGTTAGCGCAACGCAATCTGACTTTCAAAATTCCCTACAAAAGAATGGCCCTGACTAACATTAAACTATACCTTTCACAAATCACTTACCTCACAAAAATCTTCGCTGCTCAAGCTACTGCAATACAGCGAGCGCCACTACTGCCAGCTAAATAAAAGATTCAAACTATGGAAGGCACTAACTACTGATAGGGATAGTTAGCAAATGAAAGATATTAATAGAGAACAAACAATGTATTTACCTTGATATCATCATATATAAATATAGCAGTTCATGACAAATTTCAAAACTCCGCCATCTCTCTCTCCACATCCACCACTGCTGGCGGCTCACCTCCAACTGCGCAACGCTACGCGCTGTTCACATCCAGCTGCCGCTGCCCAACACTACAATGGCAGACAACAATGCAAACTAGCGACAGACTGCACACAACACAGCCAGTGATTTTCATATTGAGCGCTACGTAACGTTGCCAATAAGAAAACATAAACAGCCTACTTACACACAATACACTCCGCATTCTTTTACACCGGCAGGTCCTCCTCTCGCGACACCTAGTGATCAGTTTCATACTACATAGGCTTATCCGCATACTTTTAATCAGATAGTACGTACAGCCCATTTGAAGAGTCCTGCACATTGCGCATGCGCGATCTTTACAGTGACGTGATCAAGTTGAAATTCATGTTCAGTTGTTAGCGAGACGGTCGTATGCGTGTTTGCTGCTTCGCGTGGCTGTTTCGTGAATAATTCAGTTATAAAATGGAAGCTTAAACCGTGCCACGTTGCATTCCGCGTAGTGACCAGCGTTCCTACATCAAAGTCCAACTCTACGTGGACAGAACCCAATGGATATATACGACGCTTTGATGGAGGTGAATGGGAATATTGTAGTGGATCGTAACACAGTATCGCGGTAGCGTGCTCTTTTCTGTGAAGGTCGGGTAAGCACTGAGGACAACCCAGCAAGTGGTAGGCCATCAGATAGAAACAGTCATTGTTAGTGTCATTTTGACAGAGGATCGGAAACATGTGAGGAAACGGCTTATGGAGTCAGAATGTGTGGCACTTCAGTTTGCAAAATCATAACTGAAGAGTTAAAGATGAGAAAAGTTGGTGCTCAATCGGTTCCACATGATGTGAGTAAACAACAGAAAGTAGGTCGCAAAAGAATCGCAGAAGTATTACTTCAAAGTTATCGAACAGAAGGAGAACAGCTTCTGAAAAGGATTATTGCACTTGATGAAATGTGGATACGAAATTCTGAGGCAAATCTGAAGTCTCAGTCGTCAGAATGAAAAATTTACAACTCTCCACGCCCGAAAAAATTCCGCCGCCAACAATCAAAGGTGATATTGGTGAAGACATTTACGTAAGAGATGAATGAAGTCATAGCAACAAACAGAGAGCGCAGGAGCGTTTGTAACATGCACGTACCACAAGCCGTTTCTGCAAAATGTTTTGCGCCTGAAAATTCATCAAAGAAGGCCTGATATGCTTGCATTTGGTGTCATTTCTGCACGATAACGCAAGACTACATTTGCTCTACAAGAGAGAGAAACGTTCGACAAATATGGACAGGATATACTTCCCCACCCATCATATAGTCCTGATATGAGTCCATCAGACATTGACTTGTTTCCCAAATAGCAGAAACAATTCCGTGGAAAACGATACAACTGACGAAGCTTCCAGTGAGTGACCTGAATAATCACAGCTCAGCACTGAGTGTGTCCAGTTCGGGATGCAGAATGTGCCAAAACGTTGGGAAGCTGGCATAAGTAAGAATCGAGATTATACTGAAGGTCTGCAAAGGTATTTTGTAAAATAATTTTTGTTAAAATACTGTCTTACACACCCCGCTGAACTTTTGAAATGGCCCTCGTAATCACACACGAGATCTGTGGATGATTAACAAATGTAAACTGCAAATGTGGTCCTCATACACGAAACCAAGTGGCTCCCCCTTACTATATAGTTGCGCCGCAAACACTAAACAGCGCCATCAATGCTGCCAAACCAAGACTTCAGGCCATGCTCGCCAGAACTATTGTGTTTCTTAAAAGATGCTACCGAGGGTTCAGCGCGAGGCGGGACGGGACGTAAATGGCCTACTAAACCGGATCTTCGTTGGAAACCTGCGGTAAATAATACGCGAAATAACTGAATAGTGAAAGTTGCAAACATAGTGATCCAGACTCAACTGCTAACGCTTCAGGCATCTTTTAACAAACGTGGTGATCATTTAAGTATTTTACGTGACTGATAATCATCACAGTATATCGAAGTGCTTGTCGTTGGCCGTAGAGCAGCGGTATTGAGCTGCGGCCAACGGACTGCATGCGGCCTCTTTCGTGCGGCCCGTGGTTCGCACCCATATTCTGTAACGCAGCTAACAAATAACAGCCGAATTAAAAAAGGTCGACTAACGTTAGGAGCTTCTTAAGAATGCGTTTTCCTCGTTCAGTATTAAATAAAAACACTTACAGAGACAGTAATATTTAAACAACAGTTTAATTTTAATTGATGTTGGTGAATTCGGCCGTGATCTTACGTCAGTGGGAGAGCGGTACGTAGCGCGGTTACTCTAGAGTGAATAGAAATGAGAGGGGCATTATTTTTAATGCTGAAATAGACCACAGAGGGATAGAGAAACAATTAAAATCGCTCAGGAGAGGAAAGGGCGCTGGACCTAATGGGATACCAGTTCGATTTTACACAGAGTACGCGAAGGAACTTGCCTCCCTTCTTGCAGCGGTGTACCGTAGGTCTCTAGAAGAGCGTAGCGTTCCGAAGGATTGGAAAAGGGCACAGGTCATCCCCGTTTACAAGAAGGGACGTCGAACAGATGTGCAGAACTATAGACCTATATCTCTAACGTCGATCAGTTGTAGAATTTTGGAACACGTATTATGTTCGAGTATAATGACTTTTCTGGAGACTAGAAATCTACTCTGTAGGAATCAACATGGGTTTTTAAAAAGACGATCGTGTGAAACCCAGCTCGCGCTATTCGTCCACGAGACTCAGAGGGCCATAGACACGGGTTCCCAGGGAGATGCCGTGTTTCTTGACTTCCGCATGGCGTTCGATACAGTTCCCCACAGTCGTTTAATGAACAAAGTTAGAGCATATGGACTATCAGAACAATTGTGTGAATGGATTGAAGAGTTCCTAGATAACAGAACGCAGCATGTCATTCTCAATGGAGAGAAGTCTTCCGAAGTAAGAGTGATTTCAGGTGTGCCCCAGGGGAGTGTCGTAGGACCGTTGCTATTCACAATATACATAAATGACCTTGTGGATGACATCGGAAGTTCACTGAGGCTTTTTGCAGATGATGCTGTGGTTTATCGAGAGGTTGTAACAATGGAAAATTGTACTGAAATGCAGGAGGATCTGCAGCGAATTGACGCATGGTGCAGGGAATGGCAATTGAATCTCAATGTAGACAAGTGTAATGTGCTGCGTGTACATAGAAAGATAGATCCCTTATCATTTAGCTACAAAATAGCAGGTCAGCAACTGGAAGCAGTTAATTTCATAAATTATCTGGGAGTACGCATTAGGAGTGATTTAAAATGGAATGATCATATAAAGTTGATCGTCGGTAAAGCAGATGCCAGACTGAGATTCATTGGAAGAATCCTAAGGAAATGCAATCCGAAAACGAAGGAAGTAGGTTACAGTACGCTTGTTCGCTCACTGCTTGAATACTGCTCAGCACTGTGGGATCCATACCAGATAGGGTTGATAGAAAAGATAGAGAAGATCCAACGGAGAGCAGCGCGCTTCGTTACAGGATCATTTAGTAATCGCGAAAGCGTTACGGAGATGATAGATAAACTCCAGTGGAAGACTCTGCACGAGAGACGCTCAGTAGCTCGGTACGGGCTTTTGTTGAAGTTTGGAGAACATACCTTCACCGAAGAGTCAAGCAGTATATTTCTCCCTCCTACGTATATCTCGCGAAGAGACCATGAGGATAAAATCAGAGATATTAGAGCCCACACAGAGGCATACCGACAATCCTTCTTTCCACGAACAATACGAGACTGGAATAGAAGGGAGAACCGATAGAGGTACTGAAGATACACTCCGGCACACACCGTCAGGTGGCTTGCAGAGTATGGATGTAGATGTAGATGTTAACGAGCGTGCGCAGATAGCATCGATCAGCTGCTGTGATATAAATGTCAAATGAAACTAACATGGATTCGTGAATGTTCGTCATACCGACGGTCATCTTCAAATGTGTTACATGTTTGTAGCAAGTAATATAAAAACATTGAATAAGAAAGACGAATTAAGAGAACTAGAAAAAAGAGAGAGAAAAATACTAAGAAAAATTCTAGGTCCTGAGAAAAACAAGGAAAATAGGTGGATTAAAAGGAGAAATGAAGACTGATACAAAAATACAGAAAAGATCACAGATACAATGAGGAAGAGGCGGCTAAAATTTTATGGACATTTAAAAAGAATGGAAGAAACATGAATTGCAAAGAAAATTTTCATTACTTTAGTAATCTGAAAAAAAACTGTAGAATGGATAGAAGCAGTAAAGAAAGACGCCAACAAAATAGGTGTTACAGAGGAAATAATACGCGACAGGAATCACTTTAGGCTACTGACAGAAAACGCAAACTATGAAGAAGATGAGCCAAAACCTCGACCCAAGAGAGTGTGGACAGATGAGCAGTTGGGGAGAAAATGAAGAAGTACTGGGAAGAACGGAAGAAAA
Organism: Schistocerca americana; assembly: GCF_021461395.2. NCBI lineage: Eukaryota > Metazoa > Arthropoda > Insecta > Orthoptera > Acrididae > Schistocerca > Schistocerca americana. Next base: position 205,587,766 of record NC_060119.1, read on the forward strand.
AGAAACACCATAAGTGTTAAGTTGTATGCGGTCCATAGCTGGCCAAATTCATAAATAAAAAAAACAAAGAAATTAGGGCTGTTGTAATACAGTGCAATGAGTAAAAAAAATGATGTTCAAAACATTAGTAAATATTTGTGGTCGTGTCTCACGTTACATTTACTATTATTAATTAGTATAACCTACTAATTTATGTATATTACCAATTAATAGTCAGATCGGTAGAGGAAGGTGTGGTAAGGTGGTCTGGATGGGAAAAGTGGCCATTGGATATCTTTCGATCTGTACAGCGATGCTGCTTACCAAGAAGCGGTCAGACGAGTTCTAATATACTTCACCATTGTTGTGAGTGAGATTAACAGAGAAAGGTTCTTACAGTATTTTTTGGTAAAATCTTTTTTGTTTTTGAATCGCCTTACATAAAATAAGTCATTTATAGAATTCTTGTCACCTCACCGGTAAGATGAGTAATAATTTGTACTACATCAGTGTTTAAAAACGCCTTTTGGCCTACAAATTGTAGTTCCTTGTTATTTATTTCATTTTGTAGTGCCTTCTGTGCGTCCGATTTGGTAAAGTAACTACACTACTCGTCGGGAAAATCAGTCAAGGTGTTCACACCAATACGAGTTAGTTACGAGGGCTATTTGGAAACTGAGGTCCGAGAGGGTGCGAAATGGAAACCGTAGTGAAAACCCGATGAAGTTTTGCACAGTTGTATTGGGCTGTGTCTGTAGTACGCCTGTCGATCGCGTCACGACGCTCTTTTCAGTTCCGAGCGCGCAATGAACACGTAAAGATGCTTAGAACAATAGTGTCTCCCACAAAGTATGAGGGTCTGGTAAGAGATTTCGCCTGATGTCATGCAGCCCACGTAACATATCTGCATGCGCTTCCTTTTGAATGGCAGTTCTCGGCCGCACTCTGATGGGGCAATGAAGATTCTCGTGCAGCGTTTCCGATGGGAAGTGTTTGATCACCCACAATAGAGGCCGTAATTGACTCTCACTGAGTTTCACCTCTGCTCATGTGAACCGCTAGCTATGAAGACATGTGTTGGGCTGTGTCTCTAGCACGCCTGTCGATTGCGTCACGTCACGTCACGGTTTCCATTTTGCGACCGATCGGGCATTACTTTCTGAATAGGCCTTGTTCCAGATATCACGCGAAGTATTACAGATCAGACTTACATTTACATCAGTGACAATTTTCGATTCATAAAGTTATATTATTCAAACCCATCTCCCTTCTGTTACATTTGGCCTCATACAAAAGTCCGATTCGAAACTGTGTAATGCAGTCGCTTGCTATTCTTTCAGAAAGTAAGGAATGAAGACGTCTAGAAAAGGTGCCCGGAAATCAGAAGAAGAAACGCGGGATCAGCTGCGTTGGTACTGACCACAGTACCGGCTCACCTACGGAAAGATGGTCACCATGTAAGCCTTCAGAAATATGCATGTAGTTCCAATACCGATTCACCTTCCGATGCTGGTCAAGGTGTCGCTCTCCAACGTCAATATTGGGTCTTCCACTGCTTTAGAGACACATGTAAGCGTATTGTCATATCGCTGGCTTAGTTGTGGAGTATCTTTGCGGCTAGCCGCGTCTGTAGAGTCGAGCACGGGACACGGAACTGTTATGTTGTGTTGTGGGTAGCTCTGCATGTAAGAAGCATTGTTAGTATGGAGGTTGAAGTGTTGCTACAAGTGCTATTACGGTAAAGTGATGAAATATGGAAGTGAGTCAGAGGAAAGTGCGTCAAGATGTAATTAAAAATGAGCAGTGCGGCCGATAACGTATTTGTGTGTCCTCTCGTTGCGTGTCGTACCGTACAGCGCCGTGTTCGGTCTCTCAGAATGAACTAATGTGAATCAGCAAAAATTAGTTAGCATAAAAGAGTGCAAACAAGTGCCAGTATCATGCAGCGAGCGTGACGACGTGCGTTCGATCATCGCGTTTCCGCATTATCAACAATCAACCGCGCCGCGACGGTTACGCGCACGCTCGTACAACTGAGAACTGTGAACTGTAAATTTAACTTTGTGAACAGCGTTAAAATTTATTACTAGTGTCAAGGAGGACTGGTACCAGATATCTGTGTATGCGTGACGAGCGTAAGAACTTGCGTGCGATCATTCGGCTTCCGCATCATCAACAATCACCCGCGTCGTGTCGGTTACGCGTACGCTCGTCCAACTGATATTGTGGACAGATAATCATCAAGATTGTTAATTAGGATAAACATTTACGACTTAGATTGTAAATAGTGCAACCTGTGGTTTCTTATCATCTCACAATATAGTTGTTCATACCAGACGTAGAACCGTGTTGTGCTTTGACGTTGAGTGGCTCCCCTAACTTGCTTGCATATTACATACTTAATTTTAGGCAAGCCAGCAGCAGCGTGGAGCAGAACAATACGACCGCCGCGGAATTATCAGGTACGTGGTATGGACAGGGCGGACGGTCAAAACGACAAACAGTTAAAGGTATCCCCACCCATCTACCCCCGGGCGTACTACACACATACAGCGAATGTCCTTACCCATCATTCCACCACCCAAAGCTTGAGCTCCTCCAATGAGCTCGCCGACGACGGGACATTAAATCTTAACCTTCCTTTCTTCTTCATCTGAAATCCAGAAGGCGATTGTACAACTGTAGTATCCATCATTGCTACATCTCCGATTCTGTACTTGGTAATTTCACACTGTACTGCCTTACACTGCACTTCGTTTCAGCTCACTTCTTACACTACACTACACCGCTACAAAACTACCTATTTCCAGAAGCTACTTTTGTCATACACTACCCAATGCGTTTCAGTTATATGCGAGATTGACTCAAGTTTCTATTCAAATTACAGGGTGGTTCATTGATAGTGACTGGGTCAAATATCTCACGAAATAAGCATCAAACGAAAAAACTACAAAGAATGAAACTCGTCTAGCTTGAAGGGGCAAACCAGATGGCGCTATGGTTGGCCCGCTAGATGGCGGTGCCATAGGTCAAACGGATATCAGCTGCGTTTTTTTAAGTAGGAACCCCCATTTTTTATTACATATTCGTGTAGTACGTAAAGAAATTTGAATGTTTTAGTTGGACCACTTTTTTCGCTTTGTGATAGATGGCGCCGTAATAGCCACAAACATACGGCTCACAATTTTAGACGAACAGTTGGTAACAGGTAGGCTTTTTAAATTAAAATACAGGACGTAGCTACGTTTGAACATTTTATTTCGGTTGTTCCAATGTGATACATGTACCTTTGTGAACTTATCAATTCTGAGAGCGCATGCTGTTACAGCGTGATTTCCTGTAAATACCAAATTAATGCAATAAATGCTCAAGATGATATCCGTCAACCTCAATGCATTTGGCAATACGCGTAACGACATTCCTCTCAACAGCGAGTAGTTCGCCTTCCATAATGTTCGCACATGCATTGACAATGCGCTGACGCATGTTGTCAGGCATTGTAGGTGGATCACGATAGCAAATATCCTTCAACTTTCCCCACAGAAAGAAAACCAGGGACGTCAGATCCAGTGAACGTGCGGGCCATGGTATGGTGCTTCGACGACCAATCCACCTGTCACGAAATGTGCTATTCAATACCTCTTCAACCGCAAGCGAGCTATGTGCCGGACATCCATCATGTTGGAAGTACATCGCCATTCTGTCATGCAGTGAAACATCTGGTAGTAACATCGGTAGAACATTGCGTAGCAAATCAGCATACATCGCACCATTTAGATTGCCATCGATAAATGGGGGCCAATTACCCTTCTTCCCATAATGCGCATCATACATTAACCCGGCAAGGTCGCTGATGTTCCACTTGTCGCAGCCATCGTGGAATTACCCTTCCTCCCATAATGCCGCACCATACATTAACCCGCAAAGGTCGCTGATGTTCGACTTGTCGCAGCCATCGTGGATTTTCCGTTGCCCAATAGTGCACACTATGCCGGTTTACGTTACCATTGTTTGTGAATGGCGCTTCGTCGCTAAATAGAACGCGAGCAAAAAATCTGTCATCGTCCCGTAATTTCTCTTGTGCCCAATGGCAGAACAGTACACGACGTTCAAAGTCGTCACCATGCAATTCCTGGTGCATAGAAATATGGTACGGGAGCAATCGATGTTTATGTAGCATTCTCAACACCGACGTTTTTGAGATTCCCGATTCGCGCGCATTTGTCTGCTACTGATGTGCGGATTAGCCGCGACTGCAGCTAAAACACCTACTTGGGCATCATCATTTGTTGCAGGTCGTGGTTGACGTTTCACATCTGGCTGAACACTTCATGTCTCCTTAAATAACGTAAGTATTCGGCGAATGGTCCGGACACTTGGATGATGTCGTCCAGGATACCGAGCAGCATACATAGCAAACGCCCGTTGGGAATTTTGATCACAATATCCAGACATCAACACGATATCGACCTTTTCCGCAATTGGTAAACAGTCCATTTTAACACGGGTAATGTATCACGAAGCAAATACCGTCCGCACTGGCGGTATGTTACGTGATACCACGTACTTACGCGTTTGTGACTATTACAGCGCCATCTACCACAGGGCGAAAAAAGTGATCCAACTAAAACATTCATATTTCTTTACGTACTACATGAATATGTAATAAAAAACGGGGGTTCCTATTTAAAAAAAACGCAGTTGTTATCCGTTTGACCTATGGCAGCGCCATCTAGCTGGCCAACCATAGCGCCATCTGGTTTCCCCCTTCAAGCTAGACGAGTTTCGCTCTTTTTTGTAGGTTTTTCGTTTGATGCTTATTTTGTGAGATATTTGGCCCGGTCACGATCGATGGACCACGCTGTATATGGCTTTCTTCAATTATGAACCGGAAACTTGCGAAACCATTTACCGTGTGTATACTCGTAATACAGTAGAACTCTTTTATTTTACGTAAAGATACCACCTTAACTGTAGACACTGAGAAGCCTGGTTGTGTTGTTAAAATAGATGCCGCGAGGCAGGTCAGTAAAGTCCAGAGAGGTTAAGTCACCGGCAGGGCGCTCTTATGTCGGTACCGCGGCAGGCAGGCCTGCGTCCCCCTCTCTTACGCGCGTCCTCTCCTGCTTTATCTGAAATTGGAAACGTGACGTCGCCTGCGTTAGGAGCCGATAACGGGGCTGCGCCCAGACCCACAACTTGGCCACTCGCGTTACTCACAATGGACAAGCCGTTCGTAAGCAAAGTGTGAAAAAACATATGCGGCACACAAGTTTTAAACATGTGGGATTAAGTCAAAAAATAATGCTAAACAGGAAGGCAGAAACATATCAAGTCTTTATAACTTCTCTTTGAAAAAAATTGTTCCCCTTCTATTTTTCCTTTTGTTGTTTTCCTTAGGACGTTGTAACTTGAAGCACTAAAGATATCATGTAATTTTTTTCTCTTCAGGTTGATACATACTAAAATTAGTCAGTCCTTCATAATGTTTACATCTACATTTATACCCCTCAAGCCACCCAACGGTGTGTGGCGGAGGGCACTTTACGTGCTACTGTCGTTACCTCCCTTTCCAGTTGCAGTCGCTATGGTTCGCGGGAAGAACGACTGCCGGAAAGCCTCCGTGCGCGCTCGAATCTTTCTAATTTTACATTCGTGATCTCCTCGGGAAGTATAAGTAGGGGGAAGCAATATATTCGATACCTCATCATCCAGAAACGCACCCTCTCGAAACCTGGACAGCAAGCTACACCGCTATCACGCTTAACAAATAACCCTGTGACGAAACGCGGCGCTCTTCTTTGGATCATCTCTATCTCCTCTGTCAACCCGACCTGGTACGGATCCCACACTGATGAGCAATACTCAAGTATACATCGAACGAGTGTTTTGTAAGCCACCTCCTTTGTTGATGGACTACCTTTTCTAAGGACTCTCCCAATGAGTCTCAACCTGGCACCCGCCTTAAAAAAAATGGTTCAAATGGCTCTGAGCACTATGGGACTTAACATCTATGGTCATCAGTCCCCTAGAACTTAGAACTATTTAAACCTAACTAACCGAAGGACATCACACAACACCCAGTCATCACGAGGCAGAGAAAATCCCTGACCCCGCCGGGAATCGAACCCGGGAACCCGGGCGTCGGAAGCGACAACGCTACCGCACGTCCACGAGCTGCGGACCACCCGCCTTATCAACAATTAATTTTATATGATCATTCCACTGCAAATCGTTCCGCACGCATACCCCCAGATATTTTACAGAAGTAACTGCTACCAGTGTTTGTTCCGCTATCATATAATCGTACAATAAAGGATCCTTCTTTCCATGTATTCGCAATACATTACATTTGTGTATGTTAAGGGCCAGTTGCCACTCCCTGCACCTAGTGTCTAAGCGCTGCGGATCTTCCTGCATTTCGCTGCAATTTTCTAATGCTGCAACTTCTCTGTATACTACAGCATCATCCGCGAAAAGCCGCATGGAAGTTCCGACACTATGTACTAGGTCATTTATATATATTGTGAAAAGCAATGTTCCCATAACACTCCCCTGTGGCACGCCAGAGACTACTTTAACATCTGTAGACGTCTCTCCATTGAGAACAACATGCTGTGTTCTGTTTGCTAAAAACTCTTCAATCCAGCCGCACAGCTGGTCTGATATTCCGTAGACTCTTACTTTGTTTATCAGGCGACAGTGCGGAACTGTATCGAACGCCTTCCGGAAGTCAAGGAAAATGGCATCTACCTGGGAGCCTGTATCTAATATTTTCTGGGTCTCATGAGCAAATAAATCGAGTTGGGTCTGACACGATCGCTGTTTCCGGAATCCATGTTGATTCCTACTGAGTAGATTCTGGGTTTCCAGAAATGTCATGATACGCGACCAATAAACATGTTCTAAAATTCTACAACAGATCGATGCCAGAGATATAGGCGTATAGTTTTGCGCATCTGCTCGACGATCCTTCTTGAAAACTGGAACTGCAGACACGTGCAGTTCTTGCGATGGCGCTCGTTTATCCGTCTCTGTACGGTGTCTTAATGCAACACACCTTTTAAGCAGCATGTATGAAGCTTATTTCTTCTCAGTTTTGTCATAGGAATATCCTAAATTGATGAAAAGTGCTGTGTTGATGAACATTAATTTGATCAAGACAGTTTTCATTCTACGATATACAATATACACCAAACCAAAACCAACAAAATTAGAATCTATGTTGCGCTCAGAGTCATAGTCTGTTAAAAAACAGGTCATGTCTAGAAATACATGGTTGGGACCGCTGTGGTACATACGCATTGAAATTAGGTTTTCTTCAGTTAGGGTTTAGTGCTAATAAATCTTCATAATCGACTGGAGTACGAAAATAACAATAAATAAATATACAGAAACATTCTATCTGTGAGGTATGCATTTCCATTAATTAAACTTGTTGGTCTTTGTATTATTGAAAGTGCCCTGGTTCTTTTCATCACCTGAAGCAAGAATCTAGCCGCAAATTACACGAATTGGAAGACCATTATAAGACCATGGTTAATTTCATCTTCACTCATGGGGTGCTCCTTTCATAAAGGCCGAAATGCAACAGCTGATCATATATGACTCCCACTCCTCAGCGTTACAATGATAACTTGACACTTTCAAATCTGCGTGCGTCGAGAACTGAATGAAATTGCTTTGTAGAGGACTGTTGCTGACTGTCAAGTCCTCATCTGGCCATCACAATTTGGGATTTCTGTGGTATCGTTAAAATTACTCAAAACTAAAGCTGATGTGCTTCCTCTGAACACGCCATTATCGATTATCTCATCACCCTTATCCTATTAAGTTTGTGTAGTTAATGGATATATGTAAAAGATACGTTGTAAAAAAGCAGTCATGTTGACACAAGTAATGGTTAGCTACTAATAAAAAGTCATCATTGCAAAATTGTTTTGGTTTTGCTTATATTTGCAATTGCGATTGTAAAAAGCGTCATATTCCTTCCACATACACTACTGGCCATTGAAACTGCTACACCAAGATGAAATGCAGATGATAAACGTGTATTCATGGGACAAATATATTATACCAGAACTGAGATGTGATTACAATTTCACGCAATTTGGGTGCATAGATCCTGAGAAATCAGTACCCAGAACAACCACCTCTGGTCATAATAACGGCCTTGATACGCCTGGGCATTGAGTCAAAGAGAGCTGGGATGGCGTGTACAGGTACAGCTGCCCATGCAGCTTCAACGCTATACCACAGTTCATCAAAAGTAGTGACTGGCGTATTGTGACGAGCCAGTTGCTCGGCCACCATTGACCAGTCGCTTTCAATTGATGAGAGATCTGGAGAATGTGCTGGCCAGGGCAGCAGTCGAACATTTTCTGTATCCAGAAAGGCCCGTACAGGATCTGCAACATGCGGTCGTGCATTATCCTGCTGAAATGTAGGGATTCGCAGGGATCAAATGATGAATAGAGCCACGGGTCGTAACACTTCTGAAATGTAACATCCACTGTTCAAAGTGCCGTCAATGCGAACAAGAGGTGACTGCGACGTGTAACCAATGGCACTCCATACCATCACGCCGGGTGATACGATAGTATGGCGATGACGAATACACGCTTCCAATGTGCGTTCACTGCGATCTCGCCAAATACGGATGCGACCATCATGTTGCTGCAAACAGAACCTGGATTCATCCGAAAAAATGATGTTTTGCCATTCGTACACCCAGGTTCATCGTTGAGTACACCATCGCAGGCGCTCCTGTCTCTGATGCAGCGTCAAGGGTAACCGCAGCCATGGTCTCCGAGCTGATAGTTCATGCTGCTGCAAACGTCGTCGAACTGTTCGTGCAGATAGTGTTGACTTGCAAACGTCCCCATCTGTTGACTCAGGGATCGAGATGTGGCTGCACGATCCGTTACAGCCATGCGGATAAGATGCCTGTCATCTCGACTGCTACTGATACGAGGCCGTTGGGATCCAGCACAACGTTCTGTATTACCCTCCTGAACCCACCGATTCCATATTCAGCTAACAGTCATTGGATCTCGACCAACGCGAGCAACAATGTCGCGATACGATAAACCGTAATCGCGATCGGCTACAATCCGACCTTTATCAAAGTCGGAAACGTGATGGTACGCATTTCTCCTCCTTACTCGAGGCTTCACAACAACGCTTCACCAGGCAACGCCGGTCAACTGCTGTTTGTGTATGAGAAATCGGTTGGAAACTTTCCTCATGTCAGCACGTTGTAGGTGTCGCCACCGGCGCCAACCTTGTGTGAATGCACTGAAAAGCTAATCATTTGCATATCACAGCATCTTCTTCCTGTCGATAAAATTTCGCGTCTGTAGTACGTCATCTTCGTCGTGTAGCAATTTCAAGCAGCTCAAGAAAATTTCTGTATTCATCGTTCAAGAGAATGTATGTCCTCATATCGCCTGTATCCTCTGTGAAATCCAGGGAACATGAAAATGGCATACATCAGTCATAAGCTGTGTAAGGCCAAGCAGATGATGTAATCAGAGACGGAATTATCAGCAATGAGTCCAAAATTTTAAGAAATGTCGAGTTTAGGAAGCACTACCGTACTCAGCCGAAACATAACAAAACAGGCGAGCCAGCGGAACACACTCTCCTATGGGCCTTATTTGTCACCAAGTGACATTTAATGTCCTCTTACAGCTAATGAAGTTCTTTGTTCTGCATTTCGATGACATATAACTAGCGATGCTTGAACTATTATCATCTGCAGCAACATTCTTCTATAATGATACACAGAAATTGTTTCTGAGGAACAAGGGCATAACAATGGATTGAAAACGAAAAAGAGTAATTACAAATAAGCACCAGGCGATAAAAACAAAACAAATGTTGAAAAATATGACTTAAACAAAACTGTGCCTTCTTTCTTAATGGTCTTGCACTTGAAATTGAGTGGTTCAAATGGTTAAAATGGCTCTGAGCACTATGGAACTCAACTTTTAAGGTCGTCAGTTCCCCAGTACTTAAACTAACCTAAAGACATCTTACACATCAATGCCCATGGCAGGATTCGAACCTGCGACTGTAGCGGTCGTGTGGTGAAGTTGAGTGGTTTCTTTGAATCAACCAATGTCTCTTTTCTGCAATACCAATTGTAACAACTGTTATGAATACGCAATAGTAGTAGGAAAAACTATGATCTGGTACATTTTGTTAATGTGGGTTGCATATATTCAGGGGCAAGCATACATCCAGGGGCAACTTTCATTGATTTATGACCACCTTCCCCTCCATTTAACCTATTGCTTTGTTAATTGATTTATGACCCTCTGGGGATAATCCATCCTTCTGAGAAAGATCTCACCTATCCCCCTCCCCTTCCACCTCCCCAACCCCTCTGGGAAACACTCTCGCTGGTACAAGCACACCTTTGATATCAAATTAACTGACTAATTAATGAAATCGATAAATTAATTATCCCCTCCCCCCTTTTCAAAGTCCCCCAGCCCCCCTTCCTCCCCTACCTATAAATTGGGGGCGAAAAGACTCAGTCTGTGCTGGAGAGGAAGGATCTCAATACAGGAAAGTCAGGTCAATGTCAGTTACATGGCAAAGGATATACTGTTTGTTTATAAAATTAAATTCGTAGGGGTTGGATCTCTATTTGGTGGGAAAAGCTCATCAGGTCAGTTTCTTTGGGTAGGTATACTGGCCTTACTCAGTGGACTGTTTGAAGTATCAGGTGTTCCCTTTTTGCTAAGGTACTTTGTAAGGTAGTAGTCATGAAGTATTTGAGTCAATGTGAGGCTAACGGCTTCCTATCAATGTCAGTGTTGTGTTCCATGGAGAGTGTAGTGCAGGGCGAATAAGTAATACTTGAGACATTCGCGTTGCCACTGTAGTGTGTTCTAAAAAGCCTAGATTTACTTCTGAAGGAAGTTGAGCAGATACTACAACACACATAAATCATTAGATCAGTTTATTAAAACTTGAACAATCTGATGAACTTAACTTAGAAAGAACCCATGTCCACAAGGCTGATGTAATATGTATTTGTTACTGCTGCAGAGCAATAGTCTCTTCTCACTGTACAGTTGACTATTAACTTTGATAGGCAGTTCTGGATTCTAACAAAAGTCGCACTGCTGAAGTAAATCGAATCTGTCTTCGTAAGCGATGGCTGCAGACTACACTGAGTGGCGGTGCGCTCTGACGTAAGTACCCATCACACAGTGCGGTATATGGAAACTCTTGAGAGCGTGCCTAAGCCACCGTCTCTCATTCGTTGCTTTGTCAGGCAATGACTGTCCTTACCTTTGGTTCCGTCGTGAGGTACCAGCTTTGCCATGGGACCTCATTCTGTGGACAACACCACAAATAGATATGACAAAGCATCTGTGTTTCTATGTTGTTTGGAAAGCTGAAAGTTGTTGACATTGGCAGTAACTGTTCAAGTGCAGGATTCACTATTTGTAACCCCTTTTCATAACTGATGGTATATCGGTACTGATTTTTATGATACACTGAAGCGCCAAAGAAACTGGTCTAGGCATGCATATTCAGATACAGAAATATGTAAAGAGGCAGAATACGGTGCTACGGTCAGCAACGTGACACAAGTGCAACCCTTCCGCAGATTGCTGCCGATTTCAATGCTGGGCCATCAACAAGTGTCAGTGTCCGAACCATTCAATGAAACATCATTGACATGGGCTTTAGGAGAGGAAGGCCCACTCGTGTACCCTTGATGACTACGTGGCATGAAGCTTTACGCCTCGTCTGGGCCCGTCAATACCGACATTGGACTGTTGATGATTGGAACCATGTTCGGACGAGTCTCGCTTCGAATTGTATCGAGTGGATGGACGTGTACGAGTATGGAGATAATGTCATGAATTTACGGACCCTGCATGTCAGCAGGGGACTGTTCAAGCTGTTGGAGACTCTGTAACGCTGTGGGGCGTGTGCAGCTGAAGTGATACAGGACTCCTGCTACGTCTAGATACGACTCTGACAGGTGACACGTACATAAGCATCCTGTCTGATCACCTGCGTTGTCTAGAATAAAAATAAAACCGACCTCTTGTTAACAAATACGCTAAGTACACTTTACACACTTCTCACACTTTATTTTCGATTTATATTCAGTCATTGTATCACTTTGACTACTCACACTTCACTGTTTGTTTTTATTCACTAAGTGCACTACTTTTTCTGTTGCTCCCTTCGTCACTGATAAAAATCGTTCGAACCCACAACGGGTATTGCTTTATAAACCTGTACCAATGGCTAGTCGCACCAGTGACGAATTCCAGAACATGTCAAAAGGACTTCGAAAGATCCATAATGTTCCAGAACATTGCACAACGTTTGAGAGCGTTCCGGAATCATTCCTCAATTACGTGGTATGTTCCGGGATTCCCAAACTTTCTGGAATCTTGTTGAATGTTCCAGATTCTTCCCGAACATTCCAGAACATCTCAGATCATCATGGAACATTCAAGAATATTCTGGAACGTACCGGAATGCTCTCGAATACCGTCGAATGTGCTGGAAGTTCTCGAATACTCTTGAATGTTCTAAAAATTTGTAGAGGGCATCTTCAAAAGGACGCCCTTCAGGTAAAAACGGGAACCTTCTACATGGATAGGAGATAGAGGGCGATCACACCATATAACTACCTTCATTGAACCGGGGCTCATTTCTGAGTTTTAGCGGTGGTGGCATTGTACAGTTACCTTTATAATGTATATTGATTAATAATTACTTCCCGTATATGAAACTAAAATGGGAATATAATGCAGCTCTTTCAGATTACGTTGACGCAAGTTCCAAACTAAATGGTTTGTTAGTTTGAGACAGAACTGAATTAAATGTAAGATGACGGTTAGGCGTGTGTTGTATGAGACACGTGGCAATTCTTGGCCGTGCCTCCATGTGCGCCTGCCGAACTGTCAATCCTGAAATAATTTTGAATGCACTAGAGATATTTTATGCTTACCTGAAGTAAGCTACGTTTCCTGAATCAATTACGCACTTCGTTTCTTTTAAAATAATTTCATTAGACTGAGTGGGAGCCACAAGTTTCACGTACTAGACACACATTGCTGACGTCACCTAATAGAGCACAGGAAGTCCTGTATTTTTCATCCTTGTTTATCGAATAACAATTGGTGTAAGAAAACTGTTGTGAGATATTCGACGTTGTTTTGAGAGCTAGCCGCTGCACAGCCAAGAAAATCTCGCAGAGCTTCGTATGCAGGCAGCTTCCTTTCACATTATTTTTGCTACCGTGAAATTATTTTAATTGTGAACGTATTATGTTGGGTATAATTGTGTAAAACTTGGCAAGCAGAAGCTGAGATCTTCACACGATATGTTTATTTCTATGCCATTTCTCTCCTCTGTCAAAGTGGTAATGTGATATTCCTTCTCCGTGTATGTAGACGCCGTGTCACTGACATATGTGGAAGAACAGTTTCACCATATATCATGTAGCAAAGATGTCAGTCTACCAAAAGCGGTTTTAACTGGTGTAAGGTGGCGTGGTCTCCTGACGTTCATTTCTTACATATTCTGTCCTCACAGTCGTACTCTGCACATGAAGACGCTTCATTCGAACCCAAACTCGATAACGTAGAGTCAATTTTGTATGAATTCATGTAAGCGATATGCCAATCTAATAAGTAAAGCGCAAGTGTGCACCAAGGTTGAAAAAAGTCGAGGCTGGCGTCCACAACATGACAGCCACAGGAATTTTCGTTCTAAAGAGGAAACCAGCCCACTGGGTCAACAACATACCTACTTCAGCCGAAGCGACCGCCCAGAGAGAAGACAGTTTTTGCCGGAGGGGAGGGATAACGACCCCCATGTTCGACTTAAATGCAAATTCCGCTACAATGTGTGGGAGCGCCCAGAAGACGCATTTTTTCACGGACCGACTGCATAGTTACGGAGTTCTCATAGTAGGACAGTATACGCCTAATGGAGATACTACAGATTTCCGCATTGGTCGACTTAAACGAAACGCCATTCTCCCGTTTAAAAGAGCAATGCTGAGTGGCGAAATATTTCTGACGCAAAGAGTCAGAGGAGTGAGGGAAGGCAGCGAATGATATACCCTTGCAACTTTTCCAGAAAAAGGGGCCGTTCCGTTGTCGCTCTTGGAGTGGGAACACGTAATGAGAGTGAGTGCGCTCATACGTGTACGCCAAGTGTGAAGAACAAAGTCTCTCCTCAGTACTTCACTGGGAGAGCACCTCCGTCGTTAGTGAATCGGAGTGATACTCTATACTGAGTCACTCGTGATTAAGCATTGTTCACTGTGTTGGCCGACACACTTATTGTGCGGTGTGAACACAGACAGAGTACTAGTTAAACGCCTGCGAGCGAATATTGAGTGGCATCGCTGTGGGCTGGTTATCTGACCAGTGTACCACACCAATAGTTAGACTAGGGGCGGATAGGAGTCCTTGACTTCATCAAGGCGTAGGGAGAGTTTGATTGGCGAAGGACAATCCAGACAGAAAGAGATAGTTGTGTTATTTGTCAACAGCGAGCGGCGCAGACAGCAGTCGTCGCAGCTCACGGTATTGTGCGCTACAGCGTATACGAGCCCCATCTGTCCTCCATAACAGTTCACTCCACTGGATTTCTCACAGAACAGCCTTGACCATACCTAGAAAAGTTATTCAAGTTGTATAGGCACAGCTCTCAGCCATTCTGCCGAGGCCGGCTGCTGGTGGCCGAGCGTTTCTAGGCGCTTCAGTCTGGAACCACGCGGCCGCTACGGTCGCAGGTTCGAATCCTGCCTTGGGCATGGATGTGTGTGATGTCCTTAGTTTAGTTAGGTTTAAGTAGTTCTAAGTTCTAGGGGACTGATGACCTGAGATGTTAAGTCCCATTAAGTAGTTCTAAGTTCTAGGGCACTGATGACCTGAGATGTTAAGTCCCATAGTGCTCAGAGCCAACCAACCATTCTGCCAAGTAAATAACATTCTTAAAGAAAAAGGAGAAAAGAACTTTTCGATATTTAGTAAAATAATAGCATTCCTAACCATAAGAGGCAATCTACTGTTCCGAAATGAATCCAGAAATTTATTAATTTTTTTATATAAGAAAACGTTTCACTTGGTTTCTCAGAATTTTTGTAATAATTAATATTTTTCGTTCGTTTAATGTTTTTCTTACAGTAACTAGCAATACTCCCGTACCCAATTATCCCACTAGTTACATAAGAATATGTAGAATATTTTCGTGTCTTTTCCTTACAGCAGACGACTCCAGAAGATATTTGTTGCTGAATGTTTTTCAATCAGTTCTTGTTGGTACATTAGGAGCGTCTGTCTGACTTCTGTAGTAGTGTGAGGTGGAAATTGATTTTTGCAGGAGGCAAAGGGTGCTTGTTGGATCAATCCAATGCGCAATTTGACAAAATAAAACCCACACACTCACACTGGTTTTTAAGATTCGAACCTACAGTGATTACAGACGTTTAGTTACAGCTTTGGACCACTAAAGATTTCTTACAGCTACGACTGAAGCGAAACTGGCTGGTTTTCCATTATACCATTTTAAACTGTGGTTAACATTCGACAAGCGCTATTAAAAATTTTTGTGACTCGAGCAGACATTTTAATGAGGATGTTGTCATTTCCCGAGATGAGCACTGATGCGTACTCACTGCATACGATTACTTGACTGCTCGTCACCTCAGATATTTCGACGCAGTTATTTGCTGAAGCGTATCAGGAAAGCGTTCTTCGCGCGGTCCGCTGGAGATCGTTAAGTGAGATGGCCGGGGAGCAGTCCACGTGCAACTTACGGAAACGAATGGCCGCTCACGGCGGAGTGCCTCGATGGCCGGTGTAATTGCCGGATAAATCTTTGAGTGCGGCAATACGTCAGGCTGTTAGCCGAAACGCTCGTACATTTTTCAGCGCTCCCATCGTCCCGCCTCATGAAAAAAACAAAAGAAATATTGTGGTACGCCCAAACAGGAGCCGTGTCAATTGCGCCGCTGTTGATCAGTGTATTTAAAAAAGGGTATTTCAATTAGGGATTACAGCAAAGGAATAAGTGCTGACGTAGATTGGGGAGGGGGAGGGGCGTGTCAATTACATTTTAACGTGGCCAGAGCGATAGTGATTGCGTGAGAAGAGCCAATACTGCACTTGTCCCAGGACTCATTTGCAGTTCCTGCTCTGGTACATTTTTGCAGTTAAATAACGGTCGTTGCACATTCTGCGTTTATAGGATTGTTCCCGACACACTTACTAATTGTATGACGAAAAAAGCGTTGGAGAACCTTTAGGTAACATTTTAAAAGAAGCTAATGTTTCCTGCTTACATTACCATTACAAAATTTGTAACATTCGTGCCTAGTTTCTATGGTAATATACGTTAAGCATAGCAGTGAAAACTGGAAATAGAAAGCAAAGGGGATCGCAAACTGCCGGATGGTTACAATTAAAAAAATGGTTCAAATGGCTCTGAGCACTATGGGACTTAACATCTGTAGTCATCAGTCCCCTAGAACTTAGAACTACTTAAACCTAACTAACCTAAGCACATCACACACATCCATGCCCGAGGCAGGATTCGAACCTGCGACCGCAGCGGTCACGCGGTTCCAGACTGAAGCGCCTAGAACCGTACGGCCACAACGGTGTTGAGAGTACTGCAGTGCAGGCTGGATACATCGCAGGACGCTGAATGTACGTTCATTAATCGATGCGCTCGCGGAGTGTGCTGAAAAAAAAAAAAAAGTAGAAGTCCCACTTTCTGTCACCTAGTGGAGATACCGTGCGTTTATTAGGATATGGCCACAAGTTAAAACATGGTTTCAGTATTGTCTCCTGACTTAGCAACAGACTGTATCCGTAACATGACGTAGTCGACATTGCTCGCAGCATACCCGGTGTAATCAGAGCGACCTGTCATCGTATGCTATCCTTCAGATCAGGAAAAGTCCGGATACATCACCAATAGACGCGAACTTCGAGAGATCTCTGCAATCAGAAGCCACGTTGAGTTAGGTGAGTGGATGTGGAAGGCCGCACGTCCTGAAATTGCCTAGAGATGATACAGTCGTTACCGAAGGTTTCTCGAAGGAAATCTTTCACCTGGCAAGCGACATGTGGGGTCGCCGCATCTTGCATGAAAATAATGGTGTGGACGCAGTTGCGTTCTTGCAAATCTGGACTCATGTATTGCCCAAGGAGGTCCTCATAATGATGTCACTGTACAGCTAACAGGCTCGCGAGGTGTCATCTCCTAGAAGAAAAATGGATCGAGAGTGAAGGAGCTTGTGAAAGCACACCACACAGTTACGTAAGCTGAGTGTCATGGATATTCCTACACAAAAAATGGCAGAGTAGAGCCCCAAATGCTTCAGCTCTGTGGCCAGTAAAATTTGCCTCGTCCGTCCAAAGAATATTCCCTGGCCGCATATCACCAATTTCCTTGCGTTCCAAAAAACTAAGGGTAAAGTCACAGCTATGTAACCTATCTTGAGGCTTCATTTGCTGCACGTTTTTAATCTTGTAGGGATACCAGTTTAAAATGCGTCGCAAAATCTTTTGAACTATTCACCAGCGAAGAGAGAATTTCCGTGACACAGCTCGAGCGCTGGCTGCAGGATCTGAGGCATGTTTTGCATGGTTGACTAATAGCTAAATTCATCAATAACTACCACGGGAATGCGACGCCTCCCTATCCCTGCTGCATCACCTAACCCACCTGTTTATCCAAATTTCTTTATCATCATTTATTGACATGGGGCCTCTTCGCAGCTATTT
The DNA here is from genome assembly GCF_021461395.2 of Schistocerca americana. NCBI lineage: Eukaryota > Metazoa > Arthropoda > Insecta > Orthoptera > Acrididae > Schistocerca > Schistocerca americana. Next base: position 205,605,537 of record NC_060119.1, read on the forward strand.
CTGTCGGCGATATTCCCGCAATGCAGCGCTGCCATTGCTGCCATTCTGATATAACAACTTTACCAGCAGTGCACGGTCTTCCTTCTCAGTAGTCAATCCACTTCGAACCGGAAACTGTAACTCTCACTCTTTATACCAACAGTCTCCGGCCGGGATGGCCGAGCGGTTCTAGGCGCTACAGTCTGGAACCGCGCGACCGCTACGGTCGCAGGTTCGAATCCTGCCTCGGGCATGGATGTGTGTGATGTCCTTAGGTTAGTTAGGTTTAAGTAGTTCTAAGTTCTAGGGGACTGATGACCTCAGTCCCATAGTGCTCAGAGCCATTTGAACCAACAGTCACTTCATAAAAGAAAACAATACGTGTCGCCAAGCAACAAACAGCATATTGGCGTCAAAACAGGAAAAATTTCGCATTGAGACAGCTTACAGCGCTATATTTTCATAGCTGTTATTTTTTTCGGTATACTCCGCGAGCGCACCGATTAATAAACACACCTAGGACGTTTCTGCGCCCTGCGGCGTATAGGGCCCACATTGCAGCACTCGGAACTCCATCAGTTTAATTATGACCATCCGGCATACATGAACGTCAATATTCCCCCACGTTTGCCTCTGTGTATCCAAGTGGAATACTCCATACATCAATTAGACATGTGATGCAAAGATTATGAAATACGGTGGTGTCCAAAATTAAACCAACAAACCGCAGTTTCCCCGTCCTGTGTCTAATTCACGAATAATCACACAAATTGTCAACCAGATGTCCGTCCGTTCTATCATGTTCTGCACAGAAGATGGCATTCTGGTCAACGGACAACCATGCCAGCGATGACGTCATGGCACCTATGAAACGAGGTAGTATCTGCGGAGTTGCCCCACATCCACAATCGTTGTGTACTCAGTCACAGACGGTGCTCTATGACACACAGAAGATGCCTACCAGGCTCTGCGGTGGAGGGATAGAGATGGAACGGAAGCCCGATAGCTTAGTGTATATTTTCTCGGATGTGGCGACAGTGTATACAAACCGAAACTTATGACTTCGTGTGACTTTAGAAGAGAGGACAGTCATTTGGCAGTAAGGCCACAACAGTACCGCCTTAGTCTTGCACAAGAACTGGCATGGGTGCTCGGAGCATCCACTGGACGTGTTGTATCGCGGCAAACAGTGTGCAGAGGGCTTCGGCAGAGTGGCGTTTACTATCGCGGACTTGCTGTATGTATACATCTGGCGCGTCTTCACACAAGGGAACGTCTAATGTGAAGCCATCAGCACGTCACCTGGCCGAACAGTGGGCCATTGTTGTTTTCGCAGCTGAGTCTCGATTTCGTTGGAGAGTGATTCTCAATGGATTCGCATCTGGAGGGAACGTGGAACACGATTTCGCGACGCGAACATTGTGTAAAGAGCCCGATATCGAGGACGATCCCTGATGGTGTGGGCATGGATTATGTTTACCGTCATTTTTATCTGTTTTCCGACTGTCCTTTAGTTGCTCCAAATTCGTGGAGGTATGTACCGTCTATGCAACTAAATGAAGGTAGTTTGTTTGTTGCCATACGCGTTTCGCTTCATCAGTGGTCTGAAATACATGTTTCTTTTTATATCTACAATAAACGTATTGTGTGATAGATATAATATGCTGATATATTACATGTTGTCGTGTTTTTCTCGTGCATTTTACGTTAGAAGCAACTTTTGTAGCAGAAGTTTCGTATTGTGAATGTATCGTTCGGTGTTACGATTTCCAGTGCTGTTAACACATGTGTGTGTTCCTGGAGATGTATTTGTTAAGTCTGCGTAAGCAGAACAAACAAACAATCAAAGTCCGAAAACAAATTATTGGACTGTTCAATTAACGAAAACAAATTTTCCAAGTATAACACCAACACAAAACAGTGATCCGTCTTCGAATCAAAACTACACACAAGAATAATATAGAAAACAACTGAAATAAGTTCCTACTAGTCTCCGCCAGAGACTTCTCCGATATACCAAGCCTAATCCAGAGATCAGCGAGAGGATCCAAGCAGGGCTGCCGGGGCGGCAGCTATCCACGTCTTTTGGCGGTTGATGATGTGCGGCCGAGCGCCGGCCTTTATAGCGCTCCGGCGGATGAGTGCCTCGGAACTATTTTCCATCACGTGGTTTGACATCTGAAAATAGTTCCTGGATCTGCAGCGACCTCTTACTTATGTTTATGTGGGCCGGTAGTGGCCCCTGGTGGCCGCTGGTGTCTTTGCTGTGTTGTTGTTGTGGCCTCTCATCAATATTGCCTGTCGGTTGTGTAGTGCTTCGGTGTGCCTGCGATGTGGGCAACCCGCGGCTGCAGGCTGTCAGTTTGGTTGCTGATACTCTAGGCACCGTGATGTCTGGTGGAGAAGGCCACAGCAGTATTCGTTGGTCTTCCTACTCCAGCTGGCCGATTTCTGGCGTTGTTTCATACACACTTGTCACATCACATGTTTACCTTTCACTTCGATTTGGTGATCAACATATGTGTCTTTTCGGTGTGTAGTGTTGCCAACTGTTATTGTGTGTTTGTCTGTGTTTTGTTTCTGTTGTGTTTGGTGTTTTTCATTTGTTGTATAACTCGCGCATTATATGGTGACCGATGCGCAGTGACCAGTTTTCGTCCAAAGCGCTGGGCGAGTTCATTCGTTTGTTCAAAAGGGGAGGCCGCTAAGTGTTTTCCACTTTTCAGCCGGTAAACGATTTTACAGAAAGTATTCCATAAAAAAATGTCATTTTTGTTTTACTTGTACCTTTATATGTCAGGTTTATGATGATGTGTCCATCATTTCGTTAATGGTCATACTTATTGTGAAAATAAGAGACTGGGCGATGTTTGGAAACCTGTGCAATGGAAAATAGAGGTAGTTACGATTTTGAGTTTGTGCATATTATATATTATGTTGTTGTGCATGAAATTTTAGCATTTTGAATTTTTCTTTAGATATAGGCAGAGGTATCTATCTGTCACTGATCTCAAGAAAACTTATCTAGTGTAGCACACTTATTCGTGATCGCGCTGCGTCAGTGATAAAGCCAGAGCAATATATTCACAATACTCCTCATATTTCATAAACGGTTTCAGATACCGAAATGAGATTTTGGCAAATGATACCACGCGAAGAGGAGAGTATTTTACCATATCAATATTACGTCTAAGACTTACTATCACTGAGCGAGGTGGCGCAGTGGTTAGACACTGGACTCGAATTCGGGAAGACGACGGTTCAATCGCGCATCCGGCTGTCCTGATTTACGTTTTCCGTGATTTCCCCAAATCACTCCAGGCAAATGCCGGGATGGTTCCTCTCAAAGGGCATGGCCGACTTCCTTCCCTAATCCGATGAGACCGATGACCTCGCTGTCTGGTCTCCTTCCCCAAAAAACAACAGCAACAACTTATTATACATATTGTTATTCCAGTAACAGACGTTTTTCAAGGGAGACTGTAATTTTTAAGGGCAACCAATATCTTGTGAAACGAGAAATGCTATGGGTTTTGGAACAACATATATGAAGACATTACACGTTTTTTTGTACCGAGGATGTGCTTTTTCATAAGCTACTGACCTTTCCTTTTCTCAGTTTCTCACTTAATAAACCACTGTTTCAGAATTCTCTAGCAGTTATTCCTACACAACATGTTAGTGAGGTGAAGCAGTGTAAACTCTTCTGTCTTTTGACAAAAGAAGCAAATTTTGACATGGCAACTGGAGAAATAGGTAGGTTTTACTCAAAATTCGCCATTCGGGTGCTTCTCTGGAAGTTACAAATGATTAACAGGCCAGGCGAAAACAAATAACTGTAAATAGCTGTATTTGTGCTGGAATCCTTTTTAGATACTATCGAAATCAACAGTGACACTAGATGTTTCTGAATGGTCACCATGCAAGTGTGGGCGCGAAGGGTCTCCTCTGCTTAATAGTTACAAAAGATGTGAGCGTGGGCTTCAGTTTACAACGGCACCTCCCCTCCAGCGATCGGCATTTCCCCTACAGTGCTCTGTGCGACCCCCACCACTGCCGCTCTCCAGATGCTGCCCCATCCGACTGTGCATCTAGCGGCCACGGCATTTTGCGTGCACTATACGTGTGTGTGTTTGCACATGTGCTCGCGCGCTTGTGTGTGTGTATTCTATTGCTTTTTTTCAATAAATGTGAGTAGGTGTGTGTGTGTGTGTGTGTGTGTGTGTGTGTGTGTGTGTGTGTGTGAATGTCTCTGTGTGTGTGTAATTTGCTGTGTGCAAATGTTATTATTATTATTATTATCATTATTATTTTAAATAAATGTGAGTATGTGTGTGTGTGTGTGTGTGTGTAATTTGCTGTGTGGAAATGTAATTTTTTTGTTAAATAAATACGAGTATGTGTGTGTGTATAATTTTCTGTGTGCAAATGTATGTTTTTATGTAAATGTGTGTGTGTGTGTGTGTGTGTGTGTGTGTGTGTGTGTGTGCGTGTGTGTGGGTGGATGTATTTTGCTGTGTGCAATTTTTTTTTATAATAAATATAAGTTCATGTCTCTGTCTGTGTGTTGGAGAGAGAGAGAGAGAGAGAGAGAGAGAGAGAGAGAGAGAGAGAGACAGAAGATTCATTAATTATTTATCCTTTTTTATTGTTTTAGTGGCTAGCATGCTCAGGGAGGTATTGTTTATATGTATTTGGTCACTGAGTACCTTCTTTTCCATTGCAATGGCTCTTTGTCACTGAGTACCTTCTTTTCCATTGCAATGGCTCTTTAAGTTTCCTTGGAATGTCAGGAGCTTTTTGTTGTGATTATTCACTCTCATAACTGTCATGTCACATTCGAAGTTGTCAGGCCTATATTGCTGCCAGAGGTGGTCACACCCCATACTGAGCACGTTAACCAGTTGTCGGAATGTCCATGCAAATCTGTTAAGTCGGAAAAGCAAAGAACATTTTTGTCTACCGTTATGCATGTTGCATTTGTTTACATCCTGTAGTCTTTACATTGCTTCTACTTTATTATCACATGTTTATACTGTTTTGTGCCAATACAAACGGAGTAGTCTCTTGATGAAGTTCGCAAGTATGCGTGATACAATTAGCCTTTTCCACTATTGGCTGTCATAGCATTTTGACAATTTAGTTTTTTGTTGTTTGGCTTTTGCATACAGTTCCAGTAGCTCTGTATATTGGTACTTGTGAACTTTCACACTGAACTATCTTCGTCTATTCACTGTAGGGAGAGGTTCGTGTTATAAACATAGTGTTTCACACTTCCTATTACAGGCTTCTTGGGGCGCCAGACAGGGCTAAGTAGCAAATGTTTTCGAGGAGGAGCTTCCATCCGCATACGGTTCATTAGTATATGAAATTACAGAGCGTACCACTTCCGTACCCTCCACTTCCTTTTACAGTACATAATCTCTTAATGATCTACCACCCAGGTCGGAAACGTTGGCCCGGATTGCATCAACCCATAATATACCGTTTTAGTCCGACTAAACGACTGCGCGAGTGTTGACTGTGGCGCACCACGGACGCGCATGAACGTTTTTAAACAATGTGTTCGAAAGCGTGAGTCACACATGCAGCAGGCTCGCCACCTGTAGCAGTTGCTGTAGAGCACAAGGATCCGAACTAGTTGTCTCCGCTGTGTGCCTGCTGCGAAGCAGGAGATCCGAAAATGATCCACATTGTAACTTATTTTGTATTCAACCAGTCTATTTTCGGACCTTCCTCATTAAAACTTCCTCTAGAAAGTCCCCTCTATAATTCCCAGAAGCCTGTTACAGGGATTAAGAAACATATTCTAAACAGGGATGACCGCCTCCGTAACTTAGTGGTCAGCGTGTCTTCGGGGGATACGGGTTCGATTGCTGGTACTGCCAGAGATTTTTCGTTGGTGTGAGGACTGAGCCTCGTGAGGAGCTACTCGAGTGAGAAGTATCGGCTCCCGACAAGAAAGTCGAAAACGGCAGGAAGAGGCATGTGCTGAACCCACACTCGTCCATAGCGCTTCCGCTGACAGACATTAACAGGGGATGACGCGGCTGTCGGTCGGTGTCTATTGAGCAATTAGGACCAGAAAACAGACATTTACTTGTATACAAAGATGTAGGCAATCAGTGGATTAAAAACTTCACCCCCTTCAAATAAAAATGATCTCATGTGTGTGACCTACTGTTCCTCAAAGTATGAGGGGCGTTTGAAAAGTCCGTGTAAAGTCCGAGAGATGGCACCACAGGCGTGTATCGAGGTCATGTTTAGTTAGTAGCATCTTTGGAATGAACGCACACCAAGTTTCAGCCATATTGGTCAATTTCTTTGTGTTTGGCATTCGTGTGAATCAAGGAAGTCGAGTGATTGTCAAAAACTGGACGAAAAAGAACTTCGTGTGGTGATTAAACATTACTTTATGAAAGGGAAAACGCCTCAGGAGACTAAAGAGAAAATTGATAAACATTACGGTGACTCTGCACCTTCCATTAGAACAGTTTATAAGTAGTTTAAAAAATTTTCGGAGTGGCCATATGTGCACAAGTGATGCTGAACACTCTGGACGCCGTGTGGAGGTTACGACTCCAGAAATCAAACGATAAAATCCATGATATGGTTCAAAAATGGTACAAATGGCTCTGAGCACTATGGGACTCAACTGCTGAGGTCATTAGTCCCCTAGAACTTAGAACTAGTTAGACCTAACTAACCTAAGGACATCACAAACATCCATGCCCGAGGCAGGATTCGAACCTGCGACCGTAGCGGTCTTGCGGTTCCAGACTGCAGCGCCTTTAACCGCACGGCCACTTTTTTTTATTTTCAATAAGGATCATTGTGTTAAAAGGAACATATAGACCATTTCATCGTATAGTATGTGCATTACATAGTGAGTGGTGAGAGAAGCGTGAGGTTCATCATCAGCTGTCAAATGTGCACACCGTCTGCACCCGGCACATTCCAACTGCGTGGGGGGTCAATGAAGACTGCCTGAAGATAATTGGCAAAGGTTTTCCGATAGTGTGACCATCTATGAACCTCACTGTGGGCTTGCTGCAAGAAATACCAAAAGTCAAGTCGCGACGTGGCAGTATCCCCATAGAGGTACGCAATCGTCCAACCTTTGATCCAGATGATCGACTGTGATTTAGTCGCCGGAAAGTAGTCACTCTCCGGATGTAAGAAGGAAGCAGGTGTAATATGTTGCGGGGTCACACGGAGGTAGCAAGCCACCATCTGTCTTCCTAGGAGCCAGACGTCCTCCACCGCGATACAAGTTAAGCGGTGATGGTCGTCATCCACTTGGTGACATTTCGGGCATTGTGGAGTGTCCACTAGTCCAATTGCATGGAGCCGTTGGTGGGTGTTGAACTTGCCACAGGCGACAGAGAACCACAGTGCCCGAACGAAGGTAGGAAAGAATTTTTGGTGCACATGTCTCCAAATCTTCGGCCAATGCAACCTGGGGTGTTTCAGTTCAATTACATGACAACTTATCCGTCGTAGCAGCCAAACATAAAAATCCTTCGCGCATGGCGGTCTCGTGCGCGGAAGCTCGTCTCTGATATAACTAAGTTCCACGATAAATGTTGAGACATGCGCAAAATGTGGCGTAATGTTGCCCACCGCCACCGGAGGTGTGAGGGACGCTGGAACCAGGAGATCCAGTAGGCGGGATGTAAGGGAATCACGCCCGCTACGCCATTGCTTATACATTGTGCCTAGAAGGAGCGCCGTCGCACGGCAGTGAACATTCGTAAGTCCGAGTCCCCCCCTTGTCCGTAGGGAGAGTGAGCGTTTCGTATCGCACCTTGTGGGGCGATCCAATCATCACGAAATAGCCTAGTGCTGATTGAAGTCGACGTCCGAGCGTGAGTGGTAGGGGCAGGATCTGCGAAATATGCACCATTCGAGAAACCACATAAGTGTTCAGGTACTCGACTCGCTGCAAAGGATCAAGGCGCCGTAGGAGATGTTGTCGGACCATGGTACGTGTTGTCTGTAAAATACGTCGGTAGTTAACTGCTGCAGTATGTTTTACAGATGAGGTAAAGTCTATGCCGAGATAGCGGAATCGTTGCACATAAGGAAACGGACTGATTTCTTCCGGGGTAAGGCCCCTTCCCACCGGCATTGCCGCCGATTTGTTCATGTTCACTGAACTACCCGCGATCACACTGTGGTCCAACAACAGTTCAAGGACCGTCTTCACCTCTTCCTCAGAACGAACGAGCAGCAGGAGGTCGTCCGCATAGGCACGACATTTGAAGGTGTAGCCCCGTAGTTCCATCCCAGAAAGAGAATTGGTGAGCTTGCCAATTTATGGTTCCAACGATATCGCGAACAGCAGCATCGAAAGAGGGCAGCCCTGGCGAATGGATCGTCGAATTTGAATGGGCCCTGCTATACGCCCATTAACCTGTACCAAGGATTGTGCGCCCCCGTAAATCCTTCTAATGAGACCAGTAAAACGGTCTGGAAAACCCATTTATTCCTGTACAGCATACAGATAGTTGTGGCGCACCTTATCAAAAGCACTGTCAAAATCAACCGCCACCATCGCCGCTTTAAGCCGGAACTCCTCCGCCAGCGCTATCACATCACGGCATTCGCCAGTAGCTGTTTGCACATTCACCGATCCACCCGGTACCGTCTGTTCTGGAGAGAGAACGCTACGAATTAACATACGACATCGGGACGCTAGCAACCGTGCAAGGATCTTATAGTCGGCATTAAGCAGGGTGATGGGGCGATAATGTGTGACCGTAATTCCTGGCTTCGATTTATGTACTGGCACCAGGAGACCTTCCATAAAAGCCGGTGGAATAGGCGCATCGGAATTTAACATCTCGTTGTACATTTCCGTCCATCGCGATGCCATTTCGTTGCGAAATTCGCGATAGAATTCAGCAGGAAGCCCATCAATGCCTGGGGACCGATTCAACGCACCTTGTGCGATCGCATCATGTACTTCCTCACAGCTAATGGCTTCCAGTAAGGTTCCCGCAGCTTCCACCGTCAGTGTACGGGAGACGTACGTGGCTATACGGTCGAGGTCATCGAAAGAGGCTGCTTCTTCCCGATAGATGTGTTGGTAATGGTCGACAAATGCAGAGACAATGTCCGCTTGACGCGTCACTCTTCGGTCTTCGCAGGTGATTAACTCCCGTACCAAAACACGTCGTCGGTGCTTTCGTTCATTCACGACGTGGTGCATGGAAGGAATCTCGTGCCTTATCGTATCGTGACATCTGGCGCGCACCATGGTTCCCTGATGTTTCCGAGCTAAAGCCACTAGTTTAGCTTTTATCCTTTTGCGTTCGATCCAGATGTCCTGTCCCGGCGGGCCATCATCCAGGTCGAGCAGTGCTGCAAAATAAAAGTCGGTGGTACGGCGGCGTCATTCTGCCATTTCCCTGCTATATGAGATGAACGTACGGCGAAGCGCCGGTTTAGCACAAGTCAGCCACCAATCAAGCTTCGTCGCATACCTTCCAACCCTTCGCTCGCACATCGTCCATGTCTGACGGAACCGTTGACGGCATTCAGGATCATGTAGATGTTGAATGTTTAGTTTCCACGGGGCCTTACTGTTCCACACCCCTCTACGGGGAAGAAGCACCGTACAGATGTAAGCGCTGTGATCGGAAAATGCCAATGGCCAGCGTTCCGCGTCCTGGACATCATTTGCATGAGCCCGTGAGATATAAATGCGATATAATCTGCTCGCCGAATGACTTGTCACATAGGTGTATCCCGGTGCAGCTCCATGTCGTAATTCCCACGTGTCACTAAGTACAAGGTCGTTGACAACGATTCGCAACTCCTGGCTGATGTTTGCTTGCGGCCATTGGTCTTTCTGGCTGAGAACACAGTTGAAATCTCCACCAATTATTACACATTCAGAACGTCCATGGAATAGTGGAGCAATGTCTTCTGCATAAAATCGCGCCCTTTCCCGCCGCTGATTGTTTCCCGACGGTGCATAAAGATTGATGATGCGTGTCCCAAACGTCGTGAAAGCCATTCCCCTGGCCGACGGAAGATAACACACGTTTTCCACTGGGAAGCCATCTCGCACGTAAACTGCCACCCCACTCCCATTGTGATCTCCATGTGACGAATAGGATTGGTAGCCTGCGATGTATGGGAGTGCAGCTATGTGGACTTCCTGCAGCAAAGCAATATCCACATCAGATGCCCAAACCGTTTCCTTCAATAGGTGTATTTTGGCCGGTGAACGCACGTCATTGATATTTAATGTCGCAATACGGCTCGCATGGCGTTGAATCCCACTCTGTCGAGGCGCAACAACATCTCCCTGCACCGGCGCCGGGGGCTGAGTTACAAGACGTTCTCTCGCCCCTCTCCCTTCACCTTCAGCAATTATTAGCCCGTCTTCGTGAGTGCCGGCTGCCTCTGTATGACGTCCGGCGCCTCCTCAATATCCTCATACCACATCTTTTCAGGCTGCGATATATTCGTGTCCATAGCCACAGCATCTGCGTCTGGAGAGCCAACTGGCTGTGATTTCTCTTCAGCATCACCAAATCCCGGTACCGTCAATGTGACAGACCGCTGTGGGTCGGATCGAACAGTTCCCAGTGCCTCATCCTGTTTCGTAGAGGCTGTTGTGTCGTCTTGGTCCACAGGCACATCGTCGTCGGGGCAAGGGGAGTCATCCCGAGGAGATGTCGTGCGACGCCGCCGTTTCCTCCTTTTCGGGGAACGCTGTTTGCGTGATCTTCCGTCCGTGTCCTCAGATTGCAGGGAATCACGGCTGCCCGACAGAAAAGCATCCGTGGGAACTGGAAATGTTTCGAGTCCCATCGTTGAACTTGGCGGGAGTTCGGTCGAAACTAATGATGTCGTCTCTGAGTGCGTTTCAGACGGAACAGCATCCGTAGTGGCTGGAACTGCTTCTTGTACTATCGGTGTGCTGGGTGAGAGTTCGGTCTCATCTGTTGTTGTCGCCGTAGATTGTATGCTCGACGGAGCAGCATGCTCTGTCATCCCGACGTCTGCGACAAGGTTTCTGAGAGTGCCATCTTGATCTTCCACCGAGGCTGTGTCCTTTCGGTCATCAGCGGACGCAGTGAGGGCTTTGGCATAGGTGATCGGTAGTACTGTCATCGCCGGCGACGGCTCCCGCACATCTGAAGGCAGTTGCGTAATCCGCCGTTGCATACAGTTCGACCCTCCTGGCCACATCCAGAACATGTGCGTGGTTGACCATTGTAAATCACCACCGCCCGACAACCACCAATTGTCAGATAGGACGGTACATGCTTCTGAAGATCAATAGTGATCTGCCGCACTCCGTTAAGAACGGGGTATGTGGCGAATTGTGTCCAGCGTTCTTCTGTGTGACCATGTACTGTGCCGTATGGCTTAAAAGCCTCGATAACTTCGTCAGCCGGGAGCTCAAATGGCAGCTCAAAAACACGTATTGTCCGTACACCCAGACCAGCATGTTCTACAGTTACCGTGCCGACATTCCCGTCACTATGGCAAAATCGGAGACCTACTTTTGTCGCCTGTAGAATTCTCTCACACGCCGCGTCATTTACCATCTTAACATACACCGTGGGACTAACGATGGATAGGTGAATTCCGATAATATCGTTTGGCGGTACCTTGACGTCCTCTCGAATGAATCGTTCCACTGCTAAAGCCTTTGGTCGTTCGTAGTCTTTGCAGAAATTGAATCGTAATGTAGTATTCCTGTACTTGTTCGCCATGATCGGTGTTACTAGCCCGCGTGCAGACTAAGTCCACAAGTAAACAAACACTCACACACGCCGCACAGGCGGAAGTATCGGACCTCCGCTTCGCACGGCCGCTAGCGCCGAACTGCCACTTCGGCCGGCCCATGATATGGTGATGGATGACAGAAGAGTTAAGGTGCGTGAGATTGCTTGTACTGTGGGCATCTCGAATGAACGGGTACATAATATTTTGCATAAACATTTGGACATGAGAAAGCTATCCACAAGATGGATTTCGCGATTGCTCACGCTTGACCAAAAACGGAATCGTGTGAAGTGTTGCAAGGACGGTTTGCAGCAGTTCAGGAAGAATCCGCTTGACTTTAAGCGTCGTTTCGTCACTGAGGGTGAAACATGGATACATGACTATACACCTGAGACCAAAGATCAATCTAAACAACGGGTTACCAAGGGAGAACGTGCACCAAAAAAGGCGAAGACCATTCCTTCGGCCGGAAAGGTTATGGCGCCTGTCTTTTGGGATTCGCAGGGGATAATCCTCATCGACTATCTGGAAAAGGTAAAACTATTACAGGTGCATATTATTTATCGTTATTGGACCGTTTGAAAACAGAGATGCAAGAGAAACGCCGGCGATTGGACCGCAAATAAGTCCTTACGCATCACGACAATGCACCAGCACACACCTCAGCAGTTGTGGTCGCAAAAGTAATGGAAATAGGATTCCGTTTCCCATCCCCCCCCCCCCCCCCCCCGTATTTCCAGACTTGGCTCCCTCGGACTACTATTTGTTTCCCGATTTGAAGAAATGGCTGGCGGGACGAAGATTTTATTCAAACGAGGAGGTGATTGCAGCAACTTATAGCTATTTTGCAGACTTGGACAATTCCTATTATTCAGAAGGGATCAACAAATTAGAACAGCGTTGGTTGAAGTGTATGAGTCTAAAAGGACACTATGTCGAAAAATAAAAAGGGTTTATCCCAACCACGTAAGTAGTTTTTATTTTTGCACGGAATTTTCAAACGCCCCTCGTATATATGAGTGAGGTTCTGAAAAAAATTTGTAGGTAATTGTCTACATGATGAAGTAACGCCGAATTTTTATATCTCGCCACACAGACCCCAAATGTGTCGCGACTATGGAACGATCAGCACGACTGCGTACGTTGCGTGGCGCTCGCGGAAAGCTGTTGAACCATAAGCAGGTGCGTAACACCAGCTGTTCAGCGGCGCAGCTGTGTTTTTGTTTGTAGAGCTATCGGACGGGAAACACAGCTCTATGCCGCAAGCGACCTTCCGCTGCGTGCAAACTCTACACGTATTCGCCAGAAGAGCTCAAAGACAGTCATCATTTTTGTTCTTTCCCAGGAACGAGGTTTGAGTGCAGTGGTGCTTAACAATATCTGTAGGCACTATTTACTTTCAGTTACCTCACGGACGTACAAGTTTAACTCAGAGCCAGTTACTAGTCCTGCATCCCACGTGCACAACATTGGATAGTAATGGTTTCGTCAAAGCACACCGTGGTCACTTGAGGTTAACCAACGAGTCATTTTATGTCTTCATATAAAAAACAGTCGCCTGTAGATCTATAAGCTCTACTGCCAACGCTGACCTCCACTGATAAAAAGTCGAGTCAGTCTTACCACACGTCATGCTGCCATATGCACAGATATGAGTGACAGGCACGGGCAGTGCTACGTATGTTCAGGAGGTACTACTGTTACATGCGTGGCCTGTAGCGACAGGTCTTTCGGGAGGAGTCTCTAGCAGGCCAGTGGACATCCCCCCACAGCTGGGATGTAAAGGAATTTCTACTTCCATGTATTGCCAAGTCATGTTGGGCAAATCCTTTAGAGCTTTACATAGTCGGCGCTCTACAGCTCTCGCGAAACTCAAGAGCTTAATTTGTTTATGACTGGAATGTCGACACTTGCTTCATAGAATGTGTTTTGCACTAGCTGACAAGGACCTGCTTCACTTTGTAAGTAGGCTGTTTAGGTTTTTATGCTGGCAGCGACACGTAGCGTTCTGTATGAAAATTACTGACTGTGCTATGTGCAGTCTGTGGCTGGTTGGCATTGTTGGAATATTCGCTATTGTAGTGTTGGGCAGTTGGATGTGACCAGTGCGTAGGGTTGTGCAGTTGGAGGTGAGCCGCCAGCAGTGGTGGATGTGGGGAGAGAGATGGCAGAATTTTGAGAGCGGACGATCTGGACGTGTGTCCGTCAGAAAAAAAAAAAAAAAAAAAGGTAAGTGATCCATGAAAGGTATAGGTTATTGTTAGTCAGGGCCATTCTTTTGTAGGGATGATTGAAAGTCAGATTGCGTTCCGCTAAAAAAAAATATTGTGTGTCAGTTTACTGTTGATCAGAATAAGTAAAGAGAGAAATGTCTGGGTACGTTCAGTTTTGCTCAGCTGTCTGAAAATCAAATAACGTCAGAGGTTTACCACCACAGTCATTCTTAATTTTTCTAAGGGGTTGTTTCAACTTGGTGTTATTCCCATTTGTTCACAGAATTGGAAAAATATGCAGCAAATTATTTCATCCGTACAGTCTGTAACTTAAGCACATCCTTACGAACTACATTTGGTGCTGTGCTTTCTGGTGCAAAGACGAATGAGTTTTCTGGCTGCCCAACACGCGAACACCCTGCGGGTACTTGACCGTGCGAGAAACACGATTCTTTAATTCACTCTGCACCAATGAAATGTTTGCCCTCGTACTTTATTAATAGCCACACTGGACGTTAATTTTACTGGAAATTGGCGCCTTTTGTAGCTGAACTGTAAGTTAGTTGAAATGAGTGAAATTCGTGGTATGAATGCTGATTTGCCTTTTTCCCTTCTGCTTCCCGTTTGTCGTTTAGGTACTTCATTGCGAAGGCATACCAGGACCTCTGAGCGAATTTTACGAGAGGCTGCCCACAAGGCTGAAGTGCAGCCCTATGTTCTGCGACGTGTTCACACCGCCATTGCGTGATCTCCTACAGGGGAGTCAGATCGTATAGAGAATCGTTGCGAATGCAGATAACTGGATAAGCACTGTATTCTGCTCTAATTTAAAGCTGGAATATTAATGCAGTGATTCTCTCGCGGTTTCATAAAAATACGTCAAGTTGTACCGAGATAGGACATGTACATATTACGAAGCAATTTCATACACTGGAGGTCTTGAGTGCACGCATGTGGGCATAAATATTACAACTTACACCTGTTAAAATTTTGTGTAGAATACAGCGAGGAATAGTTCTGAGGGTCGCTGTGACTCACAAAATTTCGCATACAGAAACTCTAGCCAGCCGCGGTGGCCGTGTGGTTCTAGGCGCTGCAGTGCGGAACCGCGGGACAGCTACGGTCGCAGGTTCGAATCCTGCCTCGGGCATGGATATTTGTGATGTCCTTAGGTTAGTTAGGTTTAAGTAGTTCTAAGTTCTAGGGGACTGATGACCTAAGATGTTAAGTCCCATAGTGCTCAGAGCCATAGCCAGAAACTCTAAAGATAATCCTCTGTCACTGTCATGCAGGAAATACTCTTATAGGGGCTACATAATGGTCGGCCGCTGTGGCCGAGCGGTTCTAGCCGCTTCAGTCCGGAACCGCGCTGCTGCTACGGTCGCAGGTTCGAATCCTGCCTCGGGCATGAATGTGTGTGGTGTCCTTAGGTTGGTTAGGTTTAAGTAGTTCTAAGTCTAGGGGGCTGATGAGTTAAGTCCCATTGTGCTTAGAGCCATTTGAACTATTTTTAGCTGCATGATGGATACATATGTGTCACAGGCACATAACGAAGTAAATGACCAGAACACTTCACAGCAGTTCTTTGCCCGTCTAGATGGCACCATGAGTCTTGATCAGCTACCTCCAGGTGATAGCGAACAGAAAAGAATAAAGTACTAAATTCTGACAAGAGGAACGATTCATAGCATGACATGGGAAGAACATTATGCCACATAACTACCCTGAATTGAAGTGTGACAGAATAATAGGTGCCATAATGATGCTATTGGTACAGTACAACACGAAACATCGGACTTCAGGGAACTGGAAACCAGTGATGAAGTACACGACAAAATTATTATAGGTCACCGCGCGGAGTGGCCGCGCGGTTTGAGGCGCCATGTCACGGATTGGGCGGCCCCTCCCGCCGGAGGTTCGAGTCCTCCGTCGGGCATGGGTGTGTGTGTTGTTCTTAGCAGAAGTTAGTTTAAGTAGTGTGTAAGTCTAGAGACCGATGACCTCAGCTGTTTGGTCCCTTAGGAATCCACACACACACATATTATAGGTCTGTGTGTGTCTCTAAACACAAATTGTCGGAACCAATTAACATAACAAAATAGTGACCCCGCACAATATTCAACGAGGGAGCTAAAAAAAAATATTTTAATTCCAGAGTAAACAGAAGATGATAACTGCAGGTTATTCACTGTGTAGTGAAAAGTATCCCGAGACATATTAGTGCACATTAATAAGGGGTGTCTCCACTCTTCGCCTTTATGAAAGATTGAACTCTGCTGGGGACACTTTCAGTGATGTATCTGAATTTCTGTGGAAGAATGGCAGACAATTCTCCCTCAAGAACCGAAACCAGAGAAGGTAGTGATGTTCGATGCTGGGGTCTACAGCGAAGTCGTGGTTCTAACTCTTCCAGAAGGTGTTCCATTGAGTTCATGTTGGGACTCTTGGCAGGACAGTCCATTTAAGAAATGTTATTGTCAACAACCCGCTGCCTCACAGATGCTGCTTTATGACAGGGTGCATTGTCTGGAGTGTTCCTCTACTGTATGTAGGACACAATGGCGTAAAATACGTTTACGTCCTTCCGCATTTAGCGTTTTCTTAGGCTCAAATGGGACCACCCCCTAACCACTAAAAACATGCCGGCCGTAGTGGCCGAGTGGTTCTAGGCGCTTCAATCTGGAACCGTGCGACCGCTACGGTCGCAGGTTCGAATCCTGCCTCGGACATGGATGGGTGTGATGTCCTTAGGTTAGTTAGGTTTAAGTAGTTCTAAGTTCTAGGGGACTGATGACCTCAGATGTTAAGTCCCATAGTGCTCAGAGCCATTTGAACCATTTGAACTAAAAACATCTTCACACCGTTGCACAACGTCCTCTGCATTTCGTCCGCAGCTCATGGTATCGTGGTCGCGTTATCGCTTCCCGAGCACTGGGTCCCGAGTTCGAGACCCGGCGGGGTCAGGGATTTTTCACCTGCCTCGAGGTGTTTGGGTTGTCCTTGTCATTTCATCGTCATTCATGAAAGTGGCGAGATTGGACTGAGCAAAGGCTGGGAATTTGCACGGGCGCTGATAACCGCGCAGTTGAGCGCCCCACGAACCATACATCATCATCCTCCCGATCATCATCCTCTGCATTTCAATATTGGCTCTACACATGACAGGCGACATCTCCAGGCATTTCTTACGCCATTCGATAGCGTTGCCTCTGGATATTGTGTGATTTACCGCTCCAAATCAGTCCTCTCCACTCATCTATTGCTCAGTCCGCCCCCAGTAGCGGAGTGGTCGGTGCGACAGAATGTCAGTCGTAAGGGCCCAGGTTCGATTCCCGGCTGGGTCGGAGATTTTCTCCGCTCAGGGACTGGGTGTTGTGTTGTCCTAATTATCATCATTTCATCCCCATCGACGCGCAAGTCGCCGAAGTGGCATCAAATCGAAAGACTTGCACGCGGCGAATGGTCTACCCGACGGGAGGCCCTAGTCGCAGGACATTCACATTTATTTACTGCTCAGTGGCGTCAGTCTTTATACATCACATCAAGCATCACTTACCACTGACCACAGAAGAGTTTAACTCATAAGGAAGAGCTCGACCATTATACCAATTCTTTTTAACGCCATACGCACAGTCATTGTGCTACCTGGTCTGCTGGTACCAGTTTGGAAGTCACAAATGATTGCCTCCGCCGATTAAATGCGATTTTTTACAGTAATCGATGGTCCCTGTCTGTCAGTTAATCAGGTCTGCCTAGTCTTGGTTAACCTATGGTTATTCCTTCGTGTTCTTACTTCACAATCGCCTTCAACCGTCGAAATGGGAGGGTTAGAAGGGCTGAAATGTACCTGATAGATCTGTTATTCACTTGACATTCAGTGACTAGTCGATGTTCGAAGTTTCTGAGCTCTCCTTACCGACCCATTCTGCTGCACTGCCGCCTGTGGGAGCTACACCACGTACTAATATGGGTTCCCGCATCGTCTTATACTGGTGGGTTCGACTCGAGGCGCTCGAGGAAGACAGGCCGCGGCCCGTACGTCACGAAGCCAGGCCTGTGCTCGTTCGCTCGCTTTAACTCAGCGGACAAAATGCGTTTCTACACCTGTGAACTCGCGACTGGGTGGATACGTGCTAAAGAGAATTACTTTGAAACGTCCCCTTTGGAAAATTATGAATTATTGTGCTGGTAAACCTCTACGTTATTTGACACTAAGACAGCTGAGTAAAACTGAACGTTCTCAGACAGTTCTCTCTTTACTTATTCTGATCATCACTGAACTGACACACAATTGTTTTTTTTAGCGCAACGCCATCTGACTTTCAATAATCGCTACAAAAGAATGACCCTGACTAACAATAACCTGTACCTTTCATGAATCACTTACCTCACAAAAATCTTCGTTACTCGAACTACTGCAATACAGCGAGCGCCAATACTGGCAGCTAAATAAAAGATTATAACTACTGCAGGCATTAACTACTGATAGGCATAGTTAGCAAAGGAAAGATTTTGATAGAGAACAAACAATAGATTTACCTTAATAATGTTCAAAAGTAATCATATATATATATAGCTATCATGTCATGACATCCATCTTTACAAATTTCCTTTTTCTGGTGGACACACGTCCAGATCGTCCGCTTACAGTAATTTGCCAAAACTCTGGCATCTCTGCCTCCCCACATCCACCACTGCTGGCGGCTCACTTCCAGCTGCCCAACGCTACGCGCTGTTCACATCCAACTGCCGAACACTACACAAGCGAATATTCCAGCAATGAGTCCAACCAGCCACAGACTGCACACAGCACAGTCAGTGATTTTCATACAGAGCGCTACATGGCGTTACCAACATAAAAACCTAAACAGCCTACTTATAATTTCTACTGGAATCTGCTATTATGAAGTCACACTGATTACTAGTCGTATAACAAAATCTAAGATAAATTCTCGACATAAATCGTATAAAGGCTTGCTTGTAGCGTTTAGTCTCTTCTGCGTAACAGTCCTCATTCCACACAACAGTAACTATTAGTAGGTCTATGCACTTTCTGTCATCGTAAGACTAATAACAGTAAGATTCCATGATAGTGGGTTCCAGTAGAAGATACAATTCTCGTTTGTACGTACACACCCAGTTACGAGTTAACCGCTGCAGAACCGCAGTTTGTCTGATGAGCTGAGTTGAGCGAGCGACCGAGCGAGTCCGGCCTACTTTCGTGAGGTACACGCCGCAGCCTGTCTTTCTCGTGGGCGTTGGCTCGCCTACCGTGACGTGTAGTGGTCATTTCCGGCCCCCGTGA
Source organism: Schistocerca americana (assembly GCF_021461395.2). Taxonomy (NCBI): domain Eukaryota; kingdom Metazoa; phylum Arthropoda; class Insecta; order Orthoptera; family Acrididae; genus Schistocerca; species Schistocerca americana. The sequence continues at coordinate 205,624,785 of NC_060119.1, forward strand.
CATCTAGTGGTCAATGCCGCATTACATCGGGGCATCCTGATACATTTAAACATATGGCGTATAAATGAGCACGTCCGCGCAGAATACAAGTATACACATTTAAAAGTTACATTGTTCATACAAATGTATTATTAGCCCTTTCACCCCTTTGTCTCTATGCCTGTCTGTCTGCCTCTCTCTCTCCCCCCCTATACCTCTTTCCTATCTCTTCTACTGTTCCGACGAAACAAAATTTATTTTAATATTAGAAGTAACTGCTGATAAACATATTTAAAAATAATATTTGGCAGAAACACAACGAAATTCGTGTAGTGGGTTTCATTTGTCTCTCTTTGTTCCTTCTTCTAACCTTACAGAAATAAAAGATTTTTTTTGTAACAGTCGCATGACTACGGAAAACTTTACGTTTGCATTGCGTCGAGATGTAGTAACTAGACAGACACTTAACGCTAGAAATAACTGAAGTGAAAGTTATGCTTCCATTAATCACGTCAGTCCATACCAATCAATCACATGCTGTATGAAATATTTATAATTTATATGACAGCCTATTATATTACCCTTCTCAGTTCAGTATACAGGGTGATCAAAAAGTCAGTATAAATTTGAAAACTTAATAAACCACGGGATAATGTAGATAGAGAGGTAAAAATTGACACAAATGCTTGGAATGACATGGGGTTTCATTAGAAACAAAAAAAAAAAAGAGTTCACAAAATGACCGACAGATGGCGCTGGACAGCAAAACTGCTACCGTGACGGGTGCGAGGTACGCCGATATGTTACAGAATCGCAACATCCCCAGCCTGGCTGATAAACACCTGCTGGAACGTACGATGTTTATGAAGGACGGCGCTCCACCCCATATTGCTAGACGCGTGAAAGATCTCTTGCGCGCGTCGTTTGGTGATGATCGTGTGCTCAGCCGCCACTTTCGTCATGCTTGGCCTCCCAGGTCCCCAGACCTCAGTCCGTGCGATTATTGGCTTTGGGGTTACCTAAAGTCGCAAGTGTATCGTGATCCATCGACATCTCTAGGGATGCCGAAAGACAACATCCGACGCCAATGCCTCACCATAACACCGGACATGCTTTACAGTGCTGTTCACAACATTATTCTTCGACTACAGCTATTGTTGACGAATTATGGTGGACATATTGAGCATTTCATGTAAAGAACATCATCTTTACTTTGTCTTACTTTGTTATGCTAATTATTGCTATTCTGTTCAGATGAAGCGCCATCTGTCGGACATTTTTTGAACGTTTGTATTTTTTTCGTTCTAATAAAACCCCATGTCATTCCAAGCATGTGTGTCAATTTGTACCTCTCTATCTACATTATTCCGTGATTTATTCAGTTTTCAAATTTATACTGACTTTTTGATCACCCGGTGTATCACAGGTGCAGTGATTTTTACGTTTTACAAAAGAAATTTCTCCATTTTTGTGTAGGTCGCTTTAAGATGCGTTTTGAGTATATTAACACAAAAAATAGAAAGACAAAACTCGCAGTACTGATGCGGCTCTTTCAAATGAGATCACAGGTAATTTATTTCAAAATACTCCTGATACTGAATGAATAACACTTTTTCTCAAATTGCTTTGTTGACGACAGACGTTTAAACTACAATACACCATACTTATTTTGCGACTCGGACGGTTTAAGTTACTCTGGAAAGCGGGAAGATACTTCTCGTGGCAAATACGGACTAACAGATATGATGAATACTTATTTATACACTACCAGAAAAAAATTAGTACACCCTTTTAGAGATTTCCAGTTCAACAAGATTTATTCTTGTAACAATGAATGTTGTGTACATGCAATGATTACATTTACAGATCAATAGGACAAGCGGTTCTGAGGTACCAGATATCGAATCATGCTGAAACACCCGTATTAGTACACTACTGGCCTTTAAAATTGCTACACCAAGAGGAAATGCAGATGATAAATGGGTATTCATTGGACAAATATATTATACTAGAATTGACATGTGATTACATTTTCATGCAATTTGGGTGCATAGATCCTGAGAAATCAGTATACCCAGAACAACCACCTCTGGCCATAATAACGGCCTTGATACGCCTGGGCATTGAGTCAAACAGAGCTTGGATGGCGTGTACAGGTACAGCTGCCCATGCAGCTTCAACACGATATACAGCTGATCAAGAGTAGTGACTGGCGTATTGTGACGAGCCAGTTGTTCAGCCACTATTGACCAGACGTTTTCAATTGGTGAGAGATCTGGAGAATCTGCTGGCCAGGGCAGCAGTCGAACATTTTCTGTATCCAGAAAGGCCCGTACAGAACCTGCAACATGCGGTCGTGCTTTATCCTGCTGAAATGTAGGGATTCGCAGGGATCGAATGAAGGGTAGAGCCACGGGTCGTAACAAATCTGAAATGTAACGTCCACTGTTGAAAGTGCCGTCAATGCGAACAAGAGGTTACCGAGACGTGTAACCAATGGCACCCCATACCATCACGCCTGGTGATACGCCACTATGGCGATGACGAATACACGCTTCCAATGTGCGTTCACTGCGATGTCGCCAAACACGGATGCGACCATCATGATGCTGTAAACAGAACCTGGATTCATCCGAAAAAATGACGTTTTGCCATTCGTGTACCCAGGTTCGTCGTTGAGTACACCATCGCAGGCGTTCCTGTCTGTGATGTAGCGTCAAGGGTAATCGCAGCAATGATCTCCGAGCTGATAGTCCATGCTGCTGCAAACGTCGTCGAACTGTTCGTGCAGATGTTTGTTGTCTTGCAAACGTCCCCATTTGTTGACTCTGGGATCGAGACGTGGCTGCACGATCAGTTACAGCCATGCGGATAAGATGGCTGTCATCTCGACTGCTAGTGATACGAGGCCGTTGGGATCTAGCACGGCGTTCCGTATTACCCTCTTGAACCCACCGATTCCATATTCTGCTAACAGTCATTGTATCTCGACCAACGCGAGTAGCGATGTCGCGATACGATAAACCGCAATCGCAATAGGCTACAATCCGACCTTTATCAAAGTCGGAAACGTGATGGTACGCATTTCTCCTCCTTACACAAGGCATCACAACAACGTTTCACCAGGCAACGCTGGTCAACTGCCGTTTGTGTATGAGAAATCGGTTGGAAACTTTCCTCATGTCAGTACGTTGTAGGTGTCGCCACCGGCGCCAACCTTGTGTGAATGCTCTGAAAAGCTAATCATTTGCATATCACAGCATCTTCTTCCTGTCGGTTACATTTCGCGTCTGTAGAACGTCATCTTCGTGGTGCAGCAATTTTAATGGCCAGTAGTGTACGCGTTGTAGCCTGTACGAGCGGCAATGCAGGCGCTAACTCTGGCATCCAGTCGTTCGTACAGAAGGCGAATACTGTTCGGAGACACGTTATGCCACCCTTGCTCGACCTTTTCTCTTAGTTCCTTAAGAGTTGTTAGTTGACTAGTCGCATGAGTCACTCCTCGTCCCATCATATCCCACATGTGCTCGATTGGAGACAAGTCCGGAGATCATGTTGGCCAGGGAAATGTGCTGCAGGTCTTGCAGAGCACCTGAGTTTCACGGGCAGTGTATGGGAGAGCATTATCCTGTTGGAACAACATATCACGTTCCTGTTGCAAGGAGGAACAACACATCAACTTCCTCATGTAAGAACGGCAAAAGAACAGGTCTAGTAATATTCTGCACACTCCAAGTGCTGGTTAGCGTCTTCCAGAAGCACCAAACGCGAACGAGAATTGTAGCTTATTGCACCCCAGACCATAAGGACTGGGGTGTCTTGGAGGAATGGATTCCACGAGACAGCGCACGGTAGGTCTACGTCGCACGTGCATACTTCCACGTGGTCCGCTGACGGCACCAGTCGAGCCGTGCACGTCGATACTCTGACGTGATTGGAAGAAGGGCTTGAGGTGTCAGTGCACGTGGTCCCACCTCAAATAGTTCGCAACAGTCCATGTTGAAACGTCTTGCCCCAGAAGCTCTCTTATCTGTGCTGTTGCAGTTGTGCAATCTATAACTGCTGCCCATAAAATAAGACGATCCTGCGCGGCGTTTGTACTGCGTGTACTTTCAGAACCTCATCTACTCGTGGGACAATGGTTACGTGACCACCGACACCAGCGTCGTTGCACAACTGACGCAGCACGTTCAACTTGTGCTGCAATTCTGCGCAAGGACCATCCCGCCACTTGGAAGGCCACAGCGAGATCCGTTTCAAACTGGCTTTGTTCGCTGTAGAAAGCACAAGTGCGTCTCTGTGGCATAATTGCCTGCTTGCTTCTCATATTTGCATCACGCTCAGCCTCCTTGCTGCGAGCATTCCACGTTGAATGGTAGACACAGATGGCGCTCTGGTAGCTATGCCACTACGCTGTCTGTTGGCGGACGACCTTGAAACTATTATCATTACATCTACTGTCCCCCAGGTGGCATATGCCGTTATCGGTTCAAAATCTACATCGTCTTTCCAAGTGTAATTATTTTGCCGGCCGGAGTGGCCGACCGGTTCTAGGCGCTACAGTCTGGAACCGCGCGACCGCTACGGTCGCAGGTTCGAATCCTGCCTCGGGCATGGATGTGTGTGATGTCCTTAGGTTAGTTAGGTTTAAGTAGTTCTAAGTTCTAGGGGACTGACGACCTCAGAAGTTAAGTTCCATAGTGCTCAGAGCCATTTGAACCATTTTTGTAATTATTTTTTCCGGAATTGTGTTTTACGTTTCACAATTTTTTTCCTTTTGAATGGGAGGGGAGTTTATTGGACTTGACACGTCAGGACGTAATTACCGTAGCCATCTTCAGTAATTTCTCGCTATGCCTTAGTCAAAAATGTTTTGTCCATTTCGAGTTGCAAAAATTGTTCAGTATTATTGCCACCAGCTTTTTTCTTGAAGGTACGGTTGATGGTGGATCGACTGTAAGCAGTGATAACGACTCAGAATGTTCTTCTTTATCCTGTGGCACAAACAGATTAATAGGCCAAAATTCCTGAGATAATGTCATGTTGCTATTCGTTTCAGTTGCAACTGCTGTAGTTGTGCTGTTAGGTTCCTATCTAATCGCAAAAATGGTTCAAATGGCTCTGAGCACTACGGGCCTTAACATCTGTGGTCATCAGTCCCCTAGAACTTAGAACTACTTAAACCTAACTAACCTAAGGACATCACCCACATCCAAGCCCGAGGCAGGATTCGAACCTGCGACCGTAGCAGTCGCGCGGGTCCGGACTGAGCGCCTAGAACCGCTAGACCACCGCGGCCGGCTAGCTAATCACACCCTCGGTGATCGCGACATAATCGGAATAACAAGCAAAAGTATTTCTGACAAGCAAGACCAGAAATATAACTTCTGTTTGTTTCAATTGCAGCAATTTGAACTTTCCTCTTCGGTTGCTGCCTACTAACACCCTTGGAAATTGCGATGCTGCCGCTGCAGTCTTGGACTGTGCGGATGGTCCCGGTGGAGGTTCGAGTGCTCCCTCGGGAATGGCTGTGTGTGTTTGTCCTTAGGATAATTTAGATTAAGTAGTGTGTAAGGTTAGCGACTGATGACCTTAGCAGTTAAGTCCCATAAGATTTCACACACATTTGAACATTTTTTGAAATTGCGACGCACTCAAAATAAACAGCAAAGCATTTGTAACAAGCTACAATACAAATATAATTGCTGTTTGTTTCACTTGAAGCAGTTTCACTTTTCGTTTTTTATTCAGACTGAAGTGACAAAGTCGAAGAAACTCGTTCCTGAGACAACATGCTGTATATGTAAATAATATTGAACATTGCGGAACATACTTCTATTACATGAATAAAAAACGATCAGAATATGTTACTAAACTAAACTCTGTCCGAACAGGCTTTGGAATGCCCAAAGGTACCACCGGCGCCATGTCATCCTCAGCCCCCAAGCGTTACTCGACGCGGATATGGAGGGGCATGTCGTCAGCACACCGCTCTCCCGGCACTATGTCAGTTTACGAAATCGGAGCCGCTACTTCTCAATCAAGTAGAGTATCAGTTTGCCTCACAGGGCTGAGTATACCCCGCTTGCCAAGAGCGCTCGGCAGTCCGGATAGTCACCCACCCAAGTGCTATCCCAGCCCGACAGCGCTTAACTTCGGTGATTTGACGGGAACCGGTGTTACCACTGCGGCAAGGCCGTTGCCTCAGAATATGTTACAAACGCGACAAATGTGTTTGCCTTAGTATTGTCTCTCATGATGTCCGCTGATACGCCATTAAACAGCTTTTAATTGCAACAAATTGTACCAAGAATTACATTTTAATAAGTCTACGATGCACCACTGCCTTCAAACGACATACTGTCATCTACATCTACATCTACATCTACACGGATACTCTGCAAATCACATTTAAGTGTCCGGCAGAGGATTCATCGAACCACCTTCACAATTCTATATTATTCCAATCTTGTATAGCGCGCGGAAAGACCGATCACCTATATCTTTCCGTACGAGCTCTGATTTCACTTATTTTATCGTGGTGATCGTTTCTCCATGTGTAGGTCGGTGTCAACAAAATATTTTCGCATTCGGAGGAGAAAGTTGGTGATTGGAATTTCGTGAGAAGATTCCGTCGCGACGAAAAACGCCTTTCTTTTAATGATGTCCAGCCCAAATCCTGTATCATTTCAGTGACAATCTCTCCCATATTTCGCGATAATACAAAACGTGCTGACCTTCTTTGAACTTTTTGATGTACTCCGTCAGTCCCATGTGATAAGGATCCCACACCGCGCAGCAGTATTCTAAAAGAAACCAATAAAACGCAGTCTTTGGTTAGCCTTCCCCACAACGTTTTCTATGTGTTCCTTCCAATTTAAGTTGTTCGTAATTGTAATTCATAGGTATTTAGTTGAATTTACAGCCTTTATATTTTACTCATTTATCGTGTAACCGAAGTGTAAAGGATTCTTTTTAGCATTCATGTGGATGACCTCACATTTTTCGTTGTTTAGGGTCATCTTCCAATTTTCGTACCATTCAGTATCTTTTCTAAATCGTTTTGCAATTGTTTTGATCTTCGTCGGTAAACGACAGCATCATCTGTAAAGAACCTAAGACAGCTGCTCAGATTGTATCCCAAATGGTTTACATAGATAAGGAACAGCAAAGGGCCTATAAGACTATCTTGGGAAACGCCACAAATCACTTCTGTTTTACGCGATGACTTTCCGTCGGTTACCACGAACTGTGACCTCTCTGACAAGAAGTCACTAATCCAGTCATGTAACTGGGACTATATTCCATAAGCACACAATTTCACTATAAGCCGCTTGTGTGGTACAGTGTCAAAAGCCTTCTGGAAATACAGAAACACGGAATCGATCTGAAATCCCTTGTCAATAGCACTCAACACTTCATGCGAATAAAGAGCTAGTTGTGTTTCACAAGAGCGATGTTTTGTAAACCCATGTTGATTGAGTGTCAGTAGACCGTTTTCTTCGAGGTAATTCATAATGTTCGAACACAATATATGCTCCAGAATCCTGCTGCATATCGACGCTGATGATATGGACCTGTAATTAAGTGGATTTCTCCTGCTACATTTCTTGAATATTGATGTGACCTGTGCAACTTTCCAGTCAGTGGGTACGGATCTTTCGTCGAGCAAACGGTTGTATATGATTGTCAACTATGGAGCTAATGCATCAGCATACTCTTGCACACAATATATATTCCAGAATCCTGCTGTATATCGACACTGATGATATGGGCCTGTAATTAAGTGGATTACTCCTACTAACTTCCTTGAATATTGGTGTGACCTGTGCAACTTTTTAGTCTTTGGGTACGGATCTTTCGTCGAGCGAACGGTTGTAAATGATTGTCAACTATGGAGGTAATGGATCAAAATACTCTGAAAGGAACCTCATTGGTATACAGTCTGGACCAGAAGACTTGCTTTTATTAAGTGAAGTTGCGTCACTATTCCGAGGATATTTTCTTCTATGTTGTATTGTATCGTATTGTATGTTGACCTGGGACCTAGAAACGACGGAGAGGCTCCGTTCCCGCCGCAGCCGCAGTGGTCCACAACCCCACGACGACTACCGCAGTCCACTTCACCCCCCTCCGCCGCCCCACATCGAACCCAGGGTTATTGTGTGGTTCGGCCCCAGGTAGACCCTTCCCCCCCACCCCCCCCCCCCACCCCCCAGGGAACGTCTCACACTAGACGATTATAACCCCTATGTTTGCGTGGTGGAGTAACGGTGGTATACGCGTACATGGACAACTTGTTTGCGCAGCACTCGCCGACATAGTGTAACTGAGGCGGAATAAGGGGAACCAGAACGCATTCGCCGAGGTAGATGGAAAACCGCCTAAAAACCATCCACAGACTGGCCGGTTCACGGGACCTCGACACAAATTCGCCGGGCGGATTCATGCCGGGGACCAGGCGCTCCTTCCCGCCCGGAAAAACTGTGCGTTAGACCGCACGGCCAACCGGGCGGGCTTTCTTCTACGTTACTCGTGTTGGCAGCTGTTCTTGATTCGAATTCTGGAATATTTACTTCATCTTCTTTTGTGAAGGCATTTCGGAGTGCTGTGGCATGATGCGCATGTTATGACACAAAAAGAAAGGAAATGCGGTGAAATCCCATATGGAATCCAAATGCCGTGAAATGCTATTGGTTATTTTTGTTTCGGGCCGAGCTGTCCTAAAAGCTAAGCGCAGTTGCGAGCCTGCCTACACGGCTTACGCCGCAGCGGATTGCCTGCCCGTACAGCTATGGCGCTATGGAAGTGGCGGAGACACAGCGAATCTGTATTCTGAGGCAACTCTGCGCCAGCCGGTGCGATACGCTGCTTACCTTTGCGTCTGCTCTGCAGTCTGTCTCACTGGTACGATACACGAGCGGAATACTTCCATAACGTGAGCTGCGCGGAAAATGGCCGCGGAGCTATAGCGCTCGGGGTGGAAGCACGAGTCCACACGAGGTGTAACGTCTGCAGCTGCGGAATTTCGCCGCTTACCAGCCGCATCGTCGATAGCGAGGATGGAAATCGCGCGGCGGCAGCCGTAGTGCAGTGGGCCACGACAATCTCTTGGACGATTCACACGAGCGGTTCGGCTGGTGTGAGAAGAAGGACCAGCTGCAGGCAGGCAGAGCTGGGAAAGGAGTTGCGGTTGACGGCAGGCAGTGTTGCGTACTTCGTTGCGTCCGCGTAACTACAAAGCGACTACTGCCACAATGTTTCTTCTAGACATGAGAAAATTTAAACGGAGATTTTTATAACTGAGGTGAAGAGGCCGTGTATTTGGGATACAAGGACGGTGCAATATAACGATCGAAATAAGGTACAGCAAGGAATGAAATTCGCTGTGCATCGCAGGTCATTCAAGTACAGGATAAAATCTGTTAGACTGCCAAGCCTACGATGTTTTGTTGTCGCTTGCGTTATCGCCTTCTTTGTTTATTGTTGACACCTGTTACCGATAGGTGTTGGAAAATCCTGGATCGCGCCTCGTGAACTACATACCTGTTTTCTCCAGTACGGTACCGTATAGCTCAACTTGTATTCACACGAATGTGTCATTTTTTATTTTCCCGAGTTTGATGAAATTGTTAGTCGGTCCATGGAGGAAGGTGTCATTGATATAGATCAAGAAACAAACGAGAAAGACGAAGACTTTAGATTAGCCAGTAATCACAGTACTGCTAAAAATGGTTCAAATGGCTCTGAGCACTATGGGACATCTGAGGTCATCAGTCCCCTAGAACTTAGAACTACTTAAACCTAACTAACCTAAGGACACCACACACAGCCATGTCCGAGGCAGGATTCGAACCTGCGACTGTAGCTGTCGCGCGGTTCCGGACTGAAGCGCCCAGAACCGCTCGGGCACAGCGGCCAGCACGGTACTGCTATCGAACAAGAGTAACCAGTCGAAATGATGGGCTTTTGAACGATAAAAAGTAAAATGCTGCAGGTTAAACTAGAAACATTTAAACAACACTTAAATAATTGTGGAAATAAATGTTATATAGCATAAATTAAAAGTTTCGAATGATTTTTACCTTAAATCTCAGTTTAAACATAGGGGTCCCATAGACTCCCTCATGGTATACGTTATAGAAGAGTCACCTCGCGAGTTATGGCTTAGTAAGTGTTTCATTTCACTTCGTCATTATTATCATAATTCTTTCGATTAAACGATCTGTCGGAATTGCAACAGCATTAGCAGAAAGTTACATAATTTTATTCAGAGATTCCGCAACCGTGGTAAGTACTGAGAAACTCCTACATTCCTCTTATTATTGACACGCTACACCTCGACAATGTAACTGGTGTCACCGCCAGACACCACACTTGCTAGGTGGTAGCCTTTAAATCGGCCGCGGTCCGTTAGTATACGTCGGACCCGCGTGTCGCCACTATCAGTGATTGCAGACCGAGCGCCGCCACACGGCAGGTCTAGAGAGACTTCCTAGCACTCGCCCCAGTTGTACAACCGACTTTGCTAGCGATGGTTCACTGACAAAATACGCTCTCGTTTGCCGAGACGATAGCCTTCAGCTACGTCATTTGCTACGACCTAGCAAGGTGCCATTATCAGTTACTATTGATATTGATTCATGTACCGTCAAGACCGACGTTCTTCATTAACGGATTAAAGTTAAGTATTCCACCAGCTACGTCCGTTTTTCTAAATTCTAATTTCCTTGTCCTGTTCCAGACCTCACGCCAGCCTGCGTGAGCTAAAACGCGTGCCTTTCGGCCTCCTTCTAGTAACACGGTGTTGGCTCTCCTGCCAACCAAAACAGTAACAACAATGCATAAGAGTAACGAAAGAAAATTACAGTAAATTTATGTAAAAATCGGCAATAATGATATCGATTTTTTTGCGTCACATCGATTAAGGACATGATCGCCTTCGACAATTTTGATATTGGATATAGTGGTACATCACTAAGAATACAACATGCAACAAACCAGGTTCTGTAAGCACTGCTCTCAAACGGGTTCTAGATAGTGTGGGAAATAGTCGATAGGAGCAGATTAGTTTGTTGCATTATGTCTCCGGCGAATTTACAGATGCAACTACCGATAGTAACAACATGTGACATACACATTAATAAAATTGTACATATAAAGGAAAATACATATGACAGTTGCATTGTGCTCTATGTAACACCTTAGATTTTGGTGCCCTGTAAAGGCACCTTACCAGCCCCACTTACAAAATAATTTGCCATTACATCTCTGTTTCTTGTGACTAAACACACACACACACATTTCTTCTTCTTTTTTCATCCAAGTTTGTGGCAGACTCAAATCCTTTAACAATAAATGTGTCTTCAATTTGGTGTCCATTTCCCTCGCGTACATAATTACGCACAACACAACATGTTTCTGTTATGTCAACAACAAAATCCAATTTCACATTCATGGATCGATGGAACACGCGCCATTTGTTCGACAATATGCCCAAGGAAAATTCAACATACCTACGTGCCCGTGCCAAACGGTAGTTGAACATTCTTTTCTCGCACAACAACATTTTACCTCGAAATGGTCGTTGTACGTGTTCTGCGAGCCCAAATGCTTCCTCACCAACAAATACTTAACGGTGTAACTATCTCATTGGCATTGGTTGGCCAGGGAGCTCTAGTATACTCAATGTATTTTCGTTCAGGCGTTTCGGCAAGGTTTATTTTTCAAAAATTCTGCTGTCTGAATCTTTTCCGAACAAGCATTTGTCACGAAAAACAATCTATAATCTGAGTCTGTCACTGCTAGAAGAACAATGAAAAAAAAGTCCTTGTGATTGTAAAGCAGTGACCCACTCATCTTTGGCTTCATCAACCGAATGTGCTTAACATCGACTGCCCCGGTGTGGTTTGGGATTTATTTGCAATATTCTTCCGCTCCTCTGTCGGCTGAGGCAGACACTTGTCACGCAGAATTCCAAATCGCACAGCACTCTGTTCTCTCCATCCCACTGCCTATTGACTTACCAATTCTGTATGTAAAGCTCAGCTCAATTAAGCAACAACTACTATCCAAATACTTAAAACCAAGGCCATAAAAATTTGTGGTCAATATTTAGCCATTATTTGTTGACGTAAAAGATTTTAGAGTTACGTTAATTTTCTGTTTCATTTTTCACGCATGTAAGCTAGAAGGCTCAACGAAATTGGCGTAACATTACAGACTATTATTGGAAATGTACAAAGAAAGTGAAGAGATCTGTTTCAGAGGCAGTAATAACATTAACATACGTATATGCTGACCAGCAAGGGTTCTTGGCACCTGCTTTAGAAACAAGAGATTCAGTTAGAAGTCTACAGGAAGACAAGATACAGCATTTGGAAATCCTCTGGCATTTTCACTGGCAGAAGACAACACCGGCAGTCCAGTAAGATCAGATGGCGCTTCAATATCTTTGCAGTCTTCAGTAGGCCCACAAAAGAAAGTGACAGTGAGAAATGTGAAACCTGATTTTGAAGCTAAATTGTGCACAGTTCTTGATAGTCTTCCAATTCTTCTCCGCCTCCTGAGGACGAAGAGAAATCGTTTTTCAATTCCTTGTTGACCACTTAGCGTAAGTTTGATACGGATCAAGAACTGGAATTCCTTATGGATGTTTTACGCCTACTTCAGTGCAATCGAAACGCAAAACGCACATTTCATGGTTGTTACGTAGCGTGTCAGCAAACCATGCAATATAAACCAATGCATTTAGGAAGCCCAGGACATTTTCAAACGTTTCTTATATCAGGAAACGTTTACAGCCAGGGCACAGCTCCGCAGTTAGGGCAGATGCAATCTCAGCTGTATCAACCTGAAAAAAACTGTGACATCTATAGAACAATCGCCTCCGATTTCTTCAGCGTTTGTTGACGCTGACGCAGAGTTAAGTATTTTTATAGAAAAGTGGACTAAAAGGAGTTACTCCGCTTCTCTTTTCGCATATCCAATCTGTCAATTTAGTTTAAAGTTAACTGATGTTTCTTATCTTGACAAAAGACATATTTATATGTAAATTTTCATTCAATATCAGTAAAGAAAAGAAAATTAAAGTTGTTTGTTTATTGGCCTAATAATTATGCTTCTCAAAAAAATAGTAATGGACATTTCTGAAAACTTTAATTTTAAGTGAGATAATTTTTGGCTCAGACAGACTACTAACACACTAGAATTTACTTGCCTTAAAGTTGTAGCCCATGTTTCCATTCAAAGCAAAATTAGTCTCATGTTCTTGACCTGTTTCTGTAAATCGTTTTTAAGGGTGTGATGTGATATATCGAAGGTTAAAAAAGACATTCCGAAGTAGCTGAAACATTTCAGTTTATCCTCTCGTAGCTTGTTACACAAAACGCAACACGCTCTTTGTAGTAACCGACTACTCACTGCTGGGTGCACCCAGTACATTCGGCGTATTTTTCTGTTCTCAAAAATTTTTAACCTCATATAAGCTTCTGCTGCTGTCGAGAATCCATCGCGACTACCAGCTTGAAAAATAGAGGAAATAATCAGGCAACTTGCTAGGCCTCCTCGCGGCTGTGATGCGAACTGTCTTCATTTTAATAACTTTTCTTACTGTTGTAGAATGAAGTGTATATTTCCTTTCGTGGTTTGAATTTCTGTTGTCATTTAATCATAAGGTAAATTGTTATTGTGTCGGCTTTCTTAATTTTTAAAACGTCATTGTTAGCCACAATCGTTACTGAATGTTTAGTGAGTAAAACTGTTAGTGCAGACAAGGAAAAAAAGACACATATAGTCTGTACCTTCCTTTGCCCCTGTATCTGCGAACGCGAATGTCCATGAGTACATCCAAAATCAAAAACTCATAATGCAATGTTAACATAAACTGTGACTGTAACTGACTTTATAAACGACATACGAAGGAGAAAAACGGCACAACCCGCATAGCGAACAGCTTTAGTAGTGCTAGTTAATAGTTTTTGTTCAACGGCCAATACTGACTTCGTGGAGTGGCACCTCGGGCCGCATACGCATCGGTATTACACTAAAGCGCCACAGGGACTGGTATAGGCATTCATATTCAGGTGCAGAGTTGTGTAAACAGGCAGAGTATGTTGCTGCGGTCGGCATCGCCTGTATAAGATCACCAGAGTCAGGCGCAGTTGTTGGATCGGTTACTGCTGCTACAGTGGCAGGTTATCAAGATTTAAGTGAGTTTAACATGGTGTTGTAGCCGGCGCGCGGCGGATGGGACACAGTATCACCGAGGTAGCCACTAAGTGGGGATTTTCCCGTATGATCATTTCATGTGCGTGCTTTGAATATCAGGAAACCGGTAGAACATCAAATCTCCGACTTCGCTGCGCTCGGAAAAAAAGATCGCGCAAGAAAGGGACCAACGACGACTGAAGAGAATCGCCCAGCGTGACTGAGGTACAACCCTTCCGCAAACTGGTGAAGATTTCAGTGCTGGGCCATCAACGAAACATCATCGATATGGGCTTTCGGAGCCGAAGGCCCACTCGTGTACCCTTGATGACTGCACGACACAAAGCTTTACTCCTGGCCTGGGCCCGTCAACACCGACATGTAGCTACTGATGACTGGAAACATGTTGCCTGGTCGGACGAGTTTCATTTCAGAATGTATCGAGTGGATGGACCCTGATTGTCAAAAAAAAGGTTCAAATGGCTCTGAGCACTATGGGACTTAACTTCTGAGGTCATCAGTCCCCTAGAACTTAGAACTACTTAAACCTAACTAACCTAAGGACTTCACACACATCCATGCCCGAGGCAGGGTTCGAACCCGCGACCGTAGCGGTCGCGCGGTTCCAGACTGTAGCGCCTAGAACCGCTCGGCCACTCTGGCCGGCCCCCTGACTGTCGTCAGGGGACTGTTCAAACTGGTGAAGGCTCTGTAATGGTGTGAGGCGTGGGCGGTTGGAGTGATAAGGGACGCCTGATACCTCTAGATTCGACCCTGACAGATGACATGTACGTAAGCATCCTATCTGAACACCTGCATCCATTCATCTCTATTGTGCATTCCGACGGACTTGGGCAATTCCAGCAGGACAGTGCGACACCCCTCACGTCCATAATTGCTACAGAGTGGTTCCAGGAACACTCGTCTGGGTTTAAATACTTCCGCTGGCCACGAAACTCCCCCGACATGAACATCACTGAGCATATCTCGGATGCCTTGCAATGTGGTGTTCAGAAGATATATCCACCTCTCGTACTCTTAGGGATTTATGGACAGTCCTGGAGGATTCATGGTGTCATTTCCCTCAGGCACACTTCAGACATTAGTCGAGTCCATGCCACGTCGTGTTAAGGCCCTACACCCTATTAGGAAAGTGTACTAGTTTCTTTGGCTCGTCAGTGTATTATCAATTGATAACCCACATAATTTAGTATGTTATGACCTCACATTGGACTAGCTATAATGAGGTCACGATAAGTTTGCCGTCGATCCTTTAGTACTGATCGTTAAAAGTCGGCTCCATTCGGAACAGTTCGTATTGACTGTGGTCTGTTCACATAGCTACCAACCTCAGCGATATATTAGATACGACAGTATAGTCGTATGCTGAAGCGTTGATCGTTTTACTGTGTGTGCGACTGACTTTGATTAATAATAGTATTAGTAATTATATTTAAATGCAGTATTACATTAGAGATAAATCTAAAACGTTTGATAAATTATTTAAATGCCAGTACTCCTCTACTCGCAACATCGTATTACAACAGTGTTAGTTAATATGATTTTGCTACAAATAAGTACCGCATTTGAAGATGACCGTCTCTACAATGCGCACTCACGAATCCATGCTACATCCGTCCCCAAATTGATACGTTAGCAGCTGGTCAGTGCGACTCGCAGCCGCAAGTGAGTTGTCAGTATTGGAAGACAAGCCATAAAGCATTGCCCCTCTCTTATCCTGTAACCCCGCTGTAGCGCCCCTACTTACCCCTCTGCCCTGAGGTTAACGAAGTTCAAGGGCAAATTCACCAACGTCAGTTAAAACTAAACACATCTTAAAATATTACTGTCTCTCTAAGTATCTTTAATGAGTAAGGATACTATATTTTTAAGCAGCACCTAACGTCAGTTGACGTTTTTCTCTTCGGTTGTTAGTTGCTAGATGGCGATTATTATAAAATATGACTGAGAACCGCGGAAAACTCGAATACTTGTTTCGGGCCACTTGCGGCTCGCGAGCGCAGTTTGACGACCACTTACCTATAGTCTCGATATGACGCGTCGTTCGAGTGTTAAAAACAATTCTGACATGTTAGCTACATTTCGTACTCGCCAACATGGGACCTAAGAAGCACCGTCCGATGTGGCCGAGCGGTTCTAGGCGTTTCAGTCTGGAACCGCGCAATCACTACGGTCTCCGGTTCGAATCCTGCCTCGGGCATGGATGTGTGCGATCTGCTTAGGTTAGGTTTAAGTAGTTCTAAGTTCTAGGGGACTGATGACCTCATATGTTAAGTCCCATAGTTGTTAGAGCCATTAGAACTATTTGAAACTAAGAAACACAAAACAAATTGATCAGCAACTACATTTTTCATTGCAAACTTTTCGACAGATGAGCGATATTTTTCATATTTTGGAATATCGCGATAACAATGAACAATTACGAAAAGGAAATCAGTTCATTAACAGGCTGCAATAAAAGACTAGACACTGATGAGCCAGAACATTATGACCACCTGCTTAATAGCTTGTTGGACCATCTTTATAACGGGATACAGCACCGCTTCTGCGTATCATCGACTCTACAGGTCGTTGGTATATTTGTGAATGTATTTGGCACCAGAGGCCTACGCACAAGTCATGTAATTCCCGTAAATAATTGGCCGCTGATTTGCGTACGATGTGACGACGCCCGATAACGATTCAGATGGGTTCCATCGGATTAACATCAGTCGAACTTGGTAGCCAAGGCATCGACGTAATATCTCTGTCATGCTCTTCAAACCGCTGTAGCACGATTGTGGCTTAGAGACACGGACAATTGTGCTGGTGAGAGATAACGTCGCCGTCAGGAAAGACATCGAGCATAAAGGAATATAAGCGCTCCTGAGCCGAGCCCGGCTCGTGTTCGTGCTGTTTCTTGCTTGACAGCTTCTCTTTACGGAACTGTCGCCCGTTTCTTAATTGCTTTACTGGCGTCTCTAAGTTACTGGCTTGCCTACCCGTGAGTGGCAGCAGCAGCGCATATCGATAAGAGCACTGTCGTATTATCTTTGAAACGACCGCTCGTATTTCCGGTTGGTCGTGTGTCGGGGGTTCAGTCGGAACGTAGCGGCAGTGACGTGCGGACAGCCAGTACTCGCCGACCGCTTGCGACACACACGCACTGTCCGACGGAAGGAGACTGGAGCGGGAACGACCGTTGGTTGGTCGTTCGGTCGGTCGTCTCATCGGGGGATGTACGCGGTGCATTCAAGTTCTAAGGCCTCCGATTTTTTTTATCCGGACTGGAAAGAGATAGAAACATGCGTATTGTTTTAAAATGAGGCCGCGTTCATTGTCAATACGTGCCACAGATGGCAGCACCGTACGGCAGATGGAATTTTACCGCCAGCGGTGAGTATGAGAACTGTTTTAAATACTTAAAATGGTGACGTTTTCCTTACTTAACAGCGTGCACTCATTCGTTTTCTGAATTTGCGTGGTGTGAAACCAATTGAAATTCATCGACAGTTGAAGGAGACATGTGGTGATGGAGTTATGGATGTGTCGAAAGTGCGTTCCTGGGTGCGATAGTTTAATGAAGGCAGAACATCGTGTGACAACAAACCGAAACAACCTCGGGCTCGCACAAGCCTGTCTGACGACATGATCGAGAAAGTGGAGAGAATTGTTTTGGGGGATCGCCGAATGACTGTTGAACAGATCGCCTTCAGAGTTGGCATTTCTGTGGGTTCTGTGCACACAATCCTGCATGACGACCTGAAAATGCGAAAAGTGTCATCCAGGTGGGTGCCACGAATGCTGACGGACGACCACATTGCTGCCCGTGTGGCATGTTGCCAAGCAATGTTGACGCCCAACGACAGCATGAATGGGACTTTCTTTTCTTCGGTTGTGACAATGGATGAGACGTGGGTGCCATTTTTCAATCCAGAAACAAAGCGCCAGTCAGCTCAATGGAAGCACACAGATTCACCGCCACCAAAAAAATTTCGGGTAACCGCCAGTGCTGAATAAATGATGGTGTCCATGTTCTGGGACAGCGAGGGCGTAATCCTTACCCATTGCGTTCCAAAGGGCACTACGGTAACAGGTGCATCCTACGAAAATGTTTTGAAGAATAAATTCCTTCCTGCACTGCAACAAAAACGTCCGGGAAGGGCTGCGCGTGTGCTGTTTCACCAAGACAACGCACCCGCACATCGAGCTAACGTTACGCAACAGTTTAACTCACCTGACCTGGCTCCTAGTGACTTTTGGCTTTTTCCAACAATGAAAGACACTCTCCGTGGCCGCACATTCACCAGCCGTGCTGCTATTGCCTCAGCGATTTTCCAGTGGTCAAAACAGACTCCTAAAGAAGCCTTCGCCGTGGAATCATGGCGTCAGCGTTATGAAAAATGTGTACGTCTGCAGGGCGGTTACGTCGAGAAGTAGCGCCAGTTTCATCGATATCGGGTGAGCAGTTAATTAGAAAAAAAATCGGAGGCCTTAGAACTTGAATGCACCTCGTATATTTGGTCTTTTGACCGTTTTTAGGCCTCGTCAGTTGGTCATCTTGCCGGACGTGGGTCGGTTCCTTCCTTGTGCAGAGATGTCGGGTGGCCAAGGCCAATGTGCAAGCGTTCCCTCTGCATGGTTGGATCCGAGCCAGTGCGCCCGGATCGCCGTGTCTCCGAGTTCCGAACTGACATGGAGTTGACTAGGGATGGAGCTGCAGTGAGGTCCGGACAGCCAAGACTCGCCCGACTGTTGCTAACACACATGACTTGCGTGGGGACGACCTTGGTTGGTCGTTCGGTCGGTCGTCTCATTGGACGACGTATATTTGGTCACCGACCGCTTGGGTTCTCTTTGTGTGTCGACTTGTCATTCGTCCTGGTTGTTCCACAGTAATTGGTTTTACGATTGTTCGAGTTCTTGTGGAAGTGTTTTCGTGGAAGTGTTTTCGTGGAACTGTGCCTAGTTTGTGCAGTTTCGACTGAGCAGTTATGTTAATGCTGTCTGCGCACTGGAGTGGGCAGTCAGTCGGTTGGGACAGTGCAGCGAGGAGTCTCCGCGGCGATGGCATTAGCGTAGTGTTCCACAGTGTGTTTTTCCTCGCCGTGTTGATACTGTCCGTACCGCGTGTAGTTCGACAGTCTTTGGTGTTGTTCATATTTATGAGTGGTTGTTGTGCCTTGGTTGGTCATAGACGCCAATTTTGAAGACATAGTGATGCTGGTGTCTTCGTCCTCTGCTGATATTTTCCGTTGTCGTGCCGTTGGTCGGCGCAGCGGAATTGGTTAGGTTGTTGGGCGGTCCTTCAGCCGTCCCTGGGTCGGGATGCCATCTGATAATTTAATCTTATTCTTGGCTGCCTATCTCACCTAAACTTACGTTAGAGTTACCTCTTCAGGGCGACCCTTGGAACGCTTCTGAGCACCATTGTTCTGTTGTTTTTAGATTTTGATTTTTGTCTCAAGTACGGTGCGAGGCCTTCAGCCGCCTATTAATTTAGTTTGTTTTAATTTTAAAATAAGGCCTTCAGCCGTCTTAAGTTAAAACTGCAGATTCTTGTTTGAACTAAATTTTTTTTAAAGAAAATAGGTGAATTTTGCTCTATTGCAAATCCTTGCTATGCAGGCCTTAAGCCGTGAGTTGTCCTATCTTCGGTATGTGGCCTTCAGCTGAGCTTTTATGTCAAATATTTTTAAGATAAGGCCTTCAGCTGTCTTAAATTAAAATTTGAAAATCACTTTTTTAAAGCCTTTTTAAATTTTCACGTCTATTGGAAATTCTTGCTATCCAGGCCTTAAGCCTCAGTTCTTCTGCGTCCAGTGTGTGGCCTTCAGCCAGTATTTACGTAAGATTTTCTTTTTTTTTAGGTAAGGCTTTCAGCCGCGTGTATTCCTTAAAGCAATTGTAATAACTTGTGTTCGGGCTTTAGCCGTATTGTTTTGAATCCTTCTAAGGGCACGTGTGATTAAGTGTTTTTAGGAAAATTAAGTTTGTGCCTTTTGTGCAACTGACAGTGACTGATTTTGACACCCTTTCACAACCATAACCTGATCCGCTCGGTCCTGGGAAAACAGATTTCAGGTCCACAGCAGAGATGATGAATTCGATTACTACCACAGGTCCCATGCAAACTCATACTATAACACTACTCCCACGAGAGTGCATCCGTAGTGCGGAGCACGTTTCGAGCCGCCTTTCGCCTGGATGAGGGAGATTGTGGAGACCTGGTCTAGCAGGAAAAGTGATTCATCTGTCCAGGTGACACGTTTCCCTAGATCCACAGTCCAAACCCGCTGATCCCGTGCCCATTGCAGTCGTAAATGACGACGACGTTGGGTCAGCATATTAACGGGTACCGGTCGTTTCCTGCAGAGCCCAATGATCAACAATGTGCACATGTGCGCTCCGAAACACATGTGCGTGCACCATAATTGTGACATTCCGCTAGTGGGGCTAGACATTCTCACTTACAGAACAGAGAAACCTCCGAACCCCACGTTCTGTGATGATTCGTGGGCGTGCAACCATTCAGCACCTAATGGTGGTATCATTATCGTTCTACCACTATCCATAGATGCTCACGACTAGGCACGTGAACATTCGGCCAGCTTCACAGTTTTCGAGATACTCGTTCACAGGCTGCGGGTAATAATAACCTGCCTTTTGTCAAAGTCGGTTATGTCATTGGATTTCCCCATATCGTCCCTAGAATGATTCTCCATGCGTCTTTCATCCACTATGAACGCGTAGGGGTCGTTTCCTGCACAGCCCAGTGTCCAACAATGTGCGCTGAATGTGCGTTCCGAAACACATGTGCGTGCACCATAATTGTGACTTTCCGCTAGTGGGGCTAGATATCCTCACTTACAGAACAGAGAAACCTCCGAGCCCCACGTTTTGTGATGATTCGTGGGCGTGCAACCATTTAGCACCTAATGGTGGTATCATTGTCGTTCTACCACTATCCATAGATGCTCACGACTAGGCACGTGAACATTCGGCCAGCTTCACAGTTTTCGAGATACTCGTTCACAGGCTCCGGGTAATAATAACCTGCCCTGTGTCAAAGTCGCTTATGTCATTGGATTTCCCCATATCGTCCCCAGAATGATTCTCCATGCGTCTTTCATCCACTATGAACGCGTAGGGGTCGTTTCCAGCACAACCCAGTGTTCAACAATGTGCGCTGAATGTGCGCTCCGAAACACATGTGCGTGCACCATAATTGTGACTTTCCGCTAGTGGGGCTAGATATCCTGACTTACAGAACAGAGAAACCTCCGAACCCCACGTTCTGTGATGATTCGTGGACGTGCAACCATTTAGCACCTAGTGGTAGTATCATTGTCGTTCTACCACCATCCGTAGATGCTCACGACTGTAGCACGTGAACATTCGGCCAGCTTCACAGTTTTCGAGATACTCGTTCACAGGCTCCGGGTAATAATAACCTGGCCTGTGTCAAAGTCGCTTATGTCATTGGATTTCCCCATATCGTCCCCAGAATGATTCTCCATGCGTCTTTCATCCACTATGAACGCGTAGGGGTCGTTTCCTGCACAGCCCAGTGTTCAACAATGTGCGCTCCGAAACACATGTGCGTGCACCATAATTGTGACTTTCCGCTAGTGGGGCTAGATATCCTCACTTACAGAACAGAGAAACCTCCGAACCCCACGTTCTGTGATGATTCGTGGACGTGCAACCATTTAGCACCTAGTGGTAGTATCATTGTCGTTCTACCACCATCCGTAGATGCTCACGACTGTAGCACGTGAACATTCGGCCAGCTTCACAGTTTTCGAGATACTCGTTAGCAGGCTCCGGGTAATAGTAACCTGCCCAGTGTCAAAGTCGGTTATGTCATTGGATTTCCCCATATCGTCCCCAGAATGATTCTCCATGCGTCTTTCATCCACTATGAACGCGTAGGGGTCGTTTCCTGCACAGCCCAGTGTTCAACAATGTCCGCTGAATGTGCGCTCCGAAACACATGTGCGTGCACCATAATTGTGACTTTCCGCTAGTGGGGCTAGATATCCTCACTTACAGAACAGAGAAACCTCCGAGCCCCACGTTCTGTGATGATTCGTGGACGTGCAACCATTTAGCACCTAGTGGTGGTATCATTGTCGTTCTACCACTATCCATAGATGCTCACGACTAGGCATGGGAACATTCGGCCAGCTTCACAGTTTTCGAGATACTCGTTCACAGTCTGCGGGTAATAATAATCTGCCCTGTGTCAAAGTCGCTTATGTCATTGGATTTCCCCCTTATCGTCCCTAGAATGATTCTCCATGCGTCTTTCATCCACTTACATACTTACCTTACCTTAATGACGAACAAACACGAATCTGAGTACTTTGGTTTTTAATTTTTTACGCGAAAAGTAAAAGTTTTAATGGGAAACTAACTAACTGGAAGAATGTAGTTTTGCTTCATCTGCACACAAGATACGGGGGTAAGTCAATTATTATCCGCAAAGTAGTTATAAAATTTTATTGTAATCAAATACGAAACTGACAAGAATGTCATTTTTCGACATAGTATACCTGTGTTTCAACGCACTTGGTCCATCCTTGTACAAACTTCCTGATGCCCTCATAAAAGTAGGTTCTTGGTTCAGCTGCGAGCCAGGAATGCACCGCTTCTTTCACTGCTTCGTCCGAGGCAAATCGACGGCCCCTTAAAGCCTGTTTGAGAGGACCAAACAAGTGATAGAAGGGGCAAGATCGGGACTATATGGAGGATTAACCAGTACTTCAAATATGAGTTTCTGGAGCATTTCTGCAGTGTGGGCAGCAGAGTGCGGACGGGCATTGTCGTGCAACAACCCAACACCTTTTGACAGCAATCCTCGGCGTTTGCTTCGAATTGCAGGATTTAGCCTGGCGGTAAGCATCTCATTGTAACGTACACTGTTGTGCCCCTTTTCTCGTAATGTTCCAGTATTGGACCTTGTGCGTCCCAAAGAACCGTAAGCATCAGTTTTCCTGCGGACGGTTGGGTCTTGAACTTTTTCTTGCACGGCGAATTTGGATGTTTCCATTCCATACTCTGCCGTTTACCCTGTGGCTCGTAATGATGGATCCATGTTTCGTCACCAGTAATGATCCTGTCTAAGAAGCTGCTCCCTTCGCTACCACAGTGATCCAGATGTTTTTGCAGATGTCCAAGCGTGTTTATTTATGCAACTGTGTTAGTTGTTTTGGGACCCATCTTGCACAAACATTATGAAACCCAAGTCTGTTGTGGATGATCATTTGTGGCAGTAAACGGTCGTCCGGCTCCTTCATCGTGCGTAACACTTGTGCGACCATTTCGGAATTTTTTAACTCATTCGTAGACTCTCCGTTGTGGTAAAACACTGTTCCCGTACTATACCGAAAGTCTTCGATGAATTTCGGCCCCTGATACGCCTTCTGAACACGAAAAATGGATCACTGAACGTTGCTCTTCTTTGGTGCAAATAGACAGCGGAGCAGCCATGATTGCCAGCACGGCACCGATAACGAAACTAACCTAGCAGGTTGAAAATCGCAAACACATACCAACAAAAAAACAACGGATGCGTCATCAACGTAAAAGGACAGTACTACCAAAATAAACAAAAATATAACTAAATTACGGATAATAATTGACTTACCCTCGTAATTTCTTCAGAAGCACGATAGACGCCTCCATATTTGGCTCGCCGCACTTCATTCCGCATTTCTTTCTGCAGTTAGCCGCATGTCTACAGAATTATGCGTCTCGTCGCAGTACTACTTCGTTGCGGAAACACTTCTCTCGTGTGGCCCGAGTGTGATGACATTTATCCGGCCGTTGTGGCCGAACGGTTCTAGGCGTTTCAGTCCGGAACCGCGCTGCTCCTACGGTGGCAGGTTCGAATCCTGCATTGGGCATGGACGTGTATGATGTCCTTACGTTAGTTAGGTGTAAGTAGTTTTAAGTTCTAGGGGACTGATGACCTCAGATGTTAAGTCCCATAGCGCTCAGAGCCATTTTGTAATAGCATTTCAACGATGCGATCTAGCCGTTCTGAATCAA
The DNA here is from genome assembly GCF_021461395.2 of Schistocerca americana. Classification (NCBI taxonomy): domain Eukaryota; kingdom Metazoa; phylum Arthropoda; class Insecta; order Orthoptera; family Acrididae; genus Schistocerca; species Schistocerca americana. The sequence goes on from NC_060119.1 coordinate 205,649,028, forward strand.
CGGCGCACGCCGTACCTATAAACGACGTTCTGTGTTGCCAGGCCTAACCTTGCTCGTAGTGATACGCGGGCATAAGGATCACGCAGGTGCGACCGCATAAAAACGTGATTGCGAGAACTCTGCGACCTACAAACGTCCCAATAATTATATGCTGCTACACAGATACCGTTCGATGAGTTGCAAAGTTCCTAGATATTTCAATAAACAGACAAAACAATAAGCAACCGTGAAACAGGCTATCTCACTTGTTTCTTTCTTTTTAATTTCCTGCCTTTTTACTCTGGCTTATGTCCACTGAGACGTCATAGTGTTGGTCATATGGCACGGCCATACTGACGAATAAATTATAGCGATAAGAGCAAACTGGTTCGTAAATTACAGCGATAAAGTTCCTAAATATACAATCACAGCCCTCCTAACAGGATAATAAATTATAGAGGTAAGGGTAATAAATTGGATCCTAAGTAAACACCCTTCCTATCCAGCAGGATAGCCACCACACTAATTGGGTCATAAATCATAGCAGTAAGGATAATAAATTGAGTAATAAATATCAGCGATACGAAGCCTAAAACAACATCCACAGCCCGCCATAACTGCGGTGATAAATTTGATGCTAATAAATAGAGGGTGAGGTGAGGAGGGGGAGGAGGAGGAAGCGTCTAGATATTCAGCGTCAGCAACCCAACCAATATACTATCAGCGCACCATGTAAAAAAAAAAAAAAAAAAAAAAAAAAAAAAAAAAAAAAAAAAAAAAAAAAAAAGCTTACACCAATGCAAGGAAAAAATTTCTGATAAACATGGGCTCTACAATGCATGCCTTAACAGCTATGAGCACTTTTTCACCTCCGATACTTGAAACACATCTGTTCTACTGCAACGACATTACTTTGGGTATTTTGGGAGGAGGTAGTAACGACCATACCAAGAAAAAATATCCAGTAAACATGGCGTCTAAAATGCATACTTTAAGGGCTATGAGGACTTGTTCATTTTCGCTAATGTGAAACACGTCTCTTTTACTGAAAAAAAGTGCTCACAGCTCTTAAGATATGCATTTTACAACATATGTTTACTATTTTTCTTGTTTCCGTCCTTACTACCACCTCCCAAAATACGTAGAGCATAGTGCTCGGAGTATTTCATAGTATCGAAGACGCACAAGTGCTCTCAGCTCTTAAGGTATGTATTTCAGAGTCCATATTGACTGGACTTTTCTTCTTGGTTTGTTGTGAGGAACTTGTCCCTAAAGTTCGTCGGTGTTTTTATGAGACACACTGTATACGTAGGACAGTTGACCTACAAGGAGAGGACAGAGGGCGGGGGAGAGGAGAAAGTCATAAGTCATAATGGACCCTCCTGACGCAGACATAGATAGGATGAAAACTCTGCTCAATCTGGTATAGTCTCCACGTTTGAGGCACCCGAAGCCTCCGGTGGCTCGCTACAGAGTAATAATGTAATTGTGACCTATTTGGTTAGTTACCGCAATTACAAACATTCACGAGGTGGAAGCTTATCACACGGAATCATTCTAACATACACTGAAGAGCCAAAGTAACTGGCACACCTGCCTAATATCGTGTAGGGCCTCCACGAGCACGCAGAAGTGGTGCAACACGACGTGGCATGGATTCGACTAACGTCTGAAGTACTGCTGGAGGGAACTGACAGCATGAAACCTGCAGGGCTGTCCATAAATCCGTAAGGGTACGAGGAGGTGGGGATTTCTGAACAGCACGTTGCAAGGCATCCCAGATATGCTCAATAATGTACGTGTGTAGGGAGTCTGGTGGCCAGCGGAAGTGTTTAAACTCAGAAGAGTGTTCCTGGAGCCACTCTGTAGCAATTCTAGACGTGTGGGCTGTCGCATTGTCCTGTTGGAATTGCCCAAGTCTGTCGGAATGCACAATGGAGATAAACGGATGCAGATGATCGGAGAGGATGCTTACGTACTTGTCACCTGTCAGAATCGCATCTAGACGTATCAGGGGTCCTATATCACTCCAACTGCACGCGCCCCATACCATTACAGAGGCTCCACCAGCTTGAGCACTCTACTGCTGACATGCAGGGTCCATGGGTTCATGAGGTTATCTCCATACCCGTACACGTTCATCCGCTCGATACAATTTGAAACGAGACTCGTCCGACCAGGCAACATGTTTCGAGTCATCAACAGTCCAATCTCGGTGTTGACGGGACCAGGCGAGACGTAAATCCTTGCGTCGCGCAATCGTCAACGGTACACGAGTGGGCTTTCTGCTCTGAAAGCCGATATCGATGATGTTTCGTTGAATGGTTCACAAGCTGACACTTGTTGATGGCCCACCATTGAAATCTGCTGCAATTTGCGAAAGGATTGTATTTCTGTCACGTTGAACGATTATCTTCAGTCGTCGTCGTTTACTTTCTTGCAGGATCTTTCTCCGGCCGCAGCAGTGTCGAGATCTGACGTTTTGCAGGACTCCTAAATTCACGGTACACTCGTAAAATGGTCGTACTGGAAAATCCCCACTTCATCGCTACCTCGGAGATATTGTGTCCCATTTCTCGGGTGCAGACTTTAAAACCATGTTCAAACTCACTTAAATTTTGATAATCTGCCATTGTAGTAACAGTAACCAATCTAACAACTGCGCCAAACACTTATTATCTTATATAGGAGTTGCTGACCGCGGCTCCGTATTCTGCCTATTTACATATCTCATATTTGAATACGCTTACCTATACCAGTTTCTTTGAGGTTTCAATGTAGAGGGATTTGGTCAGTCAAAAGCGCCCACGTTCAGATGCAAAGTGTTTGCTGTCGCTACTGGAACAGGTTGAGCCGTGCACGGCTCGTGTTCATGCCATTAATTGTTTGTCAGCTTCTATTACCGTGAGAGGCACCCACATGCCTCGCTCATACTGTGGCATCAAGCAGTCAGGCCTGCAAGATGAGTGGCCTGCCAAGCGAGTGGATTCATTTTTTATTTATCAAGTAACATGAACTCTAGTACTCACAATTAAGTTAAAAGTTATACTCCTGCTTGGATATTACGCAACGGAAACGCACATCTGACCATTAGTAATTTACAGAACTCTGACTGTTCACTACTCACTGGCAATACCACATTTTCTTTCTTATTTAACGGCTTTGAACAACACGTGGCCATCGCACTGAATATGAATGGCGCACACATTGTAAATTCTGGGTATCATGACAACATACTATTCGAAGGAAAAGGCCACCAATCTTTTTCTTTTCACTATCTTATTTATTCCGCTAAATTCTATAACCTAAACACACAAATTCTATAACCTACAACAATAACACATGAGAAATTCCGCCCAGTGGGCATGGCTTTACATTGGTGATTCTCTATTTTATGGTCTCGTAATTATTTAACGCTACAGTGCACTTTCTGGATAGTATGGTGGATCTTTTGCTATATCTCACACTTCGACTCTCACAACCATCATCACGAAACTTTCCTCAAGACCGAGCGGTACAAAAGGAACACGCATAACCCACTACCTCTGAAACTACCTTGCTACTCTCCCATGCAAACCACACATACTCAAATTACATGACATACACCGCACTACAACATGAAATACAACACAGGGAATAGTCACAACATTATCACTTTCAGCTTTCCCACTTCAATTAATATTTATCCCAGTTTCACACGACACTGCCCCACTTCGTAATTCTACTTTCCTACTATGAACTCTGGAGATATATGCACGTCTTCCTGGGCAATGCAAGCCAAGTGGCGTTGCTGGATAGACGGCTGACTCACCTTGTTTCTCTCTCAGAGTATTATAGTTTGAATCCAGTGTCACACGGAACCATATCACGCAAAGTAATATTAAGAACATATTCATCACACGCACGAGTCCTCAACTGATACCATGGACGAGTACTTCTCTTTATCCTTTGTCTCATACACAGATTGAGACTCACACAGTACTCACCACGTGGAAGTACTCGCCTCTAATTTCAAGTCCCACACACGCTATTTCTTAAATATTTCAACTTATAGTACACACGCTAGTAATTCAGCTTAACTTTAGCACACGGAAGTATTTCAACTTATTGCTACACGTGGTTTCATTGTGACCGTTGGTCACTTCCGAAGATTACTACGATCCCATTAATATTACCTGCCTGACGTTTAATTCTCCCCACAAAAGTTCCTGAAATAGAGAAATTATTATTTCAAACTACTCTTAAGTATTCCACATGCATACCATGTCTCCACTCTTTTGTCCTTACGGAGCACGCCTAAGACAGGTCCTAACGGCACAAGGTCCAGCGGCAGAGTGCTGAAACATGGCCGTTCTTCAGGTCATCTCGCACCTCTGTCGAAGTGGGGGAGCACCTTGCTACCGTATTGGTCAGCCACATTTCAGGCGCTCAAAGCTCAGGTAAAGTTCATCTCCTTGGTCCCACCAAAGGTGACCCAAGTACCGTCTCAAAGATGATCATATATTCACATTCACTATCTGCGGTTAGCAGACGACCATACATTCATTTATTTCACAGATCTCACCAAACTGGATGCAGGGATTTATTTTGTGGGAGTGCACATGTGATCAATTAAATAAATAAATTGTCATTCTTTCCCACACTGGTATCCGGCTTCGCTGTATTAATTGAAATTGAGTTATTTTACAAAAAAATGTGTTGTTCTGACAAAAATAATGAAGTATGTTGTACCTATTTTCAATGTCGGGCGGTACTGCCGCCTCGTTTTTTTTTTAAATTCCATTTACTGGCGTCACTGATTTTCTGCCTTACTTGCCCGTGAGCGGCAGCAGCAGCGCGTATCGATAAGCGACCGATAGTATTTCCGGGTCATTGTGTGTCTGGCAGTCAGTTCGGGATGGACCAGCAATGCAGTCGGGACGCAGCAGCAGTGAAGTCGGGGACGGAGCGACAGTGAGGTGCGGACAGCCAGTGCTCGCCGACCGCTGGCGACACACATGAACTGTCTGACGGAAGGAGATTGGAGCGGGACGACCGTTGGTTTGTCGTTAGGTTGGTCGTCTCATCAGGCAACGTATACTTGATCCTTTCACCGATTCCGGGCCGGAGCAGTCGGTCGGTTGGCGTGGAGCAGCGAGGAATTCTCCGCGGGACGTGGTTTGGCCGGGGCCACTGGCGGTCTCTACGCGGTGTCTGGAGTGTGTGGGCCTGTTCCCATTGCTACGAGGTCCGTGGCTCACCGACCCTGGACACGAAAGTTGAGTTCTGATTTAATCTACCAGCAAGCCAAGACTGTTCACGTTGTGTCGTTTGGAGTTCGTTGTCGGCTGTTGGGATATTCCCGCGAGCAACAACGAGGTTTTCAAGTCGCAAAATTCTAGCCACCCTCCGGTGGAGATTCACTGTACTTGGTTATTTGTGTTGAAGTGCACCAGCGGAATCTTCTGCCTTATGGCCGTTAACGTTCCGGTTGCCTGCCCTGGTAGTTGACGTAAATTTCAGACAGTGTAGTTTCCTCATCGTGTTGTTGCTGTCCAGCACAGTGTGTAGTTTGACAGCTCCATGTATGATTGGTTATGAGCGCCAATACCTTCTACGTTGTTCCGTTGAACTCCCTTTTGTGCCCCGGTCGGGTTGTTGTAACCGCAGGAACAAGCCAAGTCTAATTGCAGTACCTTGAGAATAGTACGTAGGAAGAAGTTAAGGTTGTATCGCTGGACGCCAGGCGTGGCCGAGGGGTCAGCCGAGGCGGCAGTCAAACTGCGGGGCAGCGGCGCTTGATAAGAAAGCAAACAGCCAGCAGATACAAACGAAGGTCTGTGTAGGGACTCATGATAAGCAATCAATTAAGAAGTATCAACAGTAAGCATTCCTGGCTAGAGAGAGGGGTGTGGGAGTGGAGAGAGAAAGAAAGAGGGCCCTTGGTGGGGACAGCGCTACGTCATGAGGAGCCAATGAAGGGCTCAGGACGCAGTGCGTGACCATATAGGGAGAGGCGCCCCTATCCCTCCACTCAGCCTCTGAAGAACAATAGCAGCAACAATGTTTTAACGATACCAAATAAGGACAAGTTGCCTTCGACGCTACGTCATGCCAAGCGCTGGCGGGGTCGAAGGGGAAACGCTAACAAAACCCGAGAGCACGCCGCTCTGAGGGTCTTGTCGGGTCTCGTCTTGCGGTTCTTCTTGTCGAGTAGTTAGAGAGTGATAGCAGCAGCCGACTTGGGCTGAGGGACGGGCTGTAGGCAGGCAGCCGGAGATGGTCGCTGGAGAGCGTTAGGGCGTAGCCGCGGGACTCTAACGTAGGGCGCTAAGAAATATTGCAGAGCTTCTAGTAGGCAGTCGGAACGGTGGATTCAGTCACCGTCTCTGTATTAGACTTGACCTTCCTGTGAATGCAACCACCGCGTAGTTAGGGTGAGCTGTATTCATTCAGAATAAACTGCAATTTGTTAAAGTTATCAAGACTTTAATTCTACCCGCTTCCTAGCCTTGTACCTTCACACCAGGGATTTCTACATCTTAGCCAGATCAAAAAGTCTCCCTCTCACTAAGGTCAACCGGCTAAATCCCATCCACGAACCGTGTCGCTCAATCCCTCGCAATACCCACGCTTGGGACGCGACAGGGAGAAGTGGAAATTATCTTGTTGGTGGGCCCATTGACTGTCGGTCGATTGGGTTGTCGTCGGATCGTGAATAGTTGGGCCGACTGCCTGTCTCACCTAAGCGAACGTTAGTGTTTGAATTCCAGGCCGACTCTCGAACAGCTGAGCGCCCTTGGTGTATTGCCTTTTTTTTATTTGTTCTTGTTGCTTGTACTTGTATGGCTTTTGGCCTTTTTTTAAAAAAAATTAAGGTTGTTTTGCCCTTAAAGCGTAAGATTCTTTAAGCCTTCAGCCTAATTTAAAGAAGTGTTTCACGTAAGACCTTTGGCATTTTAAAGGTTTTAATGTTGTTCAATTGTAAGTGTTTGGCCTTCATGAGTTTGAGTTGTTTTGCTCTTAAGGCCTTCAGCCTAAATTAAAGAACTGTTTCATGTAAGGTGTTATATCCTAGCCAGTAATGCCCCCGAGCCCGCTGCCAAAAGGTTGGCAGCATCAAAGTCCGGACGCCGTCCGCATAAGCAGCGCCAGCGAGACAGGAAATCGCCGCAAGTCTGCGCGCGCCACCGCTGGCTTCTGGTTTCTTAAGCGCTGGAGTCGCGAGCGCTAGGACAGTTCTGTATTCGCCGCTCAGTTGTATACCGCCACCGAATTGTGTACTTGCTAGTCAGTTGTGTGTTCATCGCAGCAGAGTTGTTGTTTGTCGTCAGCCGACGCTGACCTAGCCGCTCCGACTCGAACTAGACAGATCTCTGTAGACACGGAGTTCACTACGGTGTTTCTGTATCTTCGTTAATAAAGATAAGTACCGACTTTATTTAATCAGAGTGTTTGGGTTTTCATCTTTCTGTTCACTGTTCCAGCGGACCGGTCGGCCCGCTATTAAAAGTGTGGCGGTGACTTCGTAAGCCGTTTCTACAGCGAATTGTTTGTCGCTACGAACGCCGCCACAAAACTGGCGACGAGGACTTCCGAACTCGTGTGCAGGGCTGGTTCAACTTGTTTCTGGTTATACTAATTATAGTGATAACATTTTGGGGGCTGGTTTAATTTGTGTTCACTATGTCTGCCGAATTACAACAGTTGATCATGTTACAGAGTCAGCAAATACAAAGTCTGGTGGAAGCAATCGCCAAACAAGCGGCTAATCCTCCAACACAAAAGGAACAAGCACAGGCAGCACCACCTTTCCGTGCTTTTGATGCATCAAGAGAAGAATGGCGAGAATATTTCGCGCAGTTGCAGGCGCACATGACAGTCTACAAAATCACAGGTACTGAGCGGCAGCTTTATTTAATTTCCACTGCAGGCGTGGAAGTCTATCGACTACTTTGTAAGTTGTTCCCGGAATCCCAGCCAGAAGCTTTAGACTATGACGTTGTTGTTAACAAGCTTGCTGAGTATTTCGAGTCGCGAGTTCATGTGGCAGCAGCCAGATTCAAGTTCTTCAGATTAAAGAAACTGCCACATCAATCTAATAAACAGTGGTTAACAGATTTAATTGCCGATTTAATTGTGTGTGTGGAGCTTCCTACAGTGATGTCATGTTACGAGACGCTATTACTCAAAACATTGCAGATTCTCGTATTCGTGCTGCTATCTTAAAGTTGCCTGACCCGTCATTAGAGACTGTGATGAACATCATTGAAGCCCAAGATACTTTTGACTATGCTGAGTGTGAGTTAGATCAGCCATGTATTTCTCAAATTGCCTGTGCTAAGCAAGTTATGTCACGCCCGCGGCCCAACCGGCAGAGTCAGACTGTAAACACTAGCCGGCCGCGTCATGTTAAACACATTCGTCAGCCGCGTGTGCAAAATGATAGAGTTAAGTCTTGCCCTAAGTGTGTTCTTGCTCATCCTCGTGAACGTTGCCCGTTACGAAACGCAGTTTGTCACTTTTGTCAAAGGAAAGGACACATCCAGACTGTTTGTTTGCGTAAACGCAAGAACAATTCTAGTGCTGCCCAGCCCATGGATATTCATGTTCTTCAAAGCCAGCCCGCCCAGAAGGTCGCGTTTAAAGACTCTTCCACGGTTCGTGTGGGTAATAAACTTGTTCGCAATAAGCCACCCACCCAGCCCTCTTCTATGCGACCCAAGCGTAATTCAAACGCTGTAAAAAGTAATGTACAGACTGCAAGTGAAGCGGGAGTTGTTGTTCCACCCGCCCAACCCACGAGTTGTCGTAAGCAGCGAACACGCGCTACACGCGCTGATTTTGTGTCTTCCGCCTCCACTGCACCGATCCAGAGACAGTGTAATAAACTATTTGTGAAGCTACGCATCCAGGATAAGACCTTCAATTTTCAATTAGACACTGGTGCGTCAGTGACTCTCATAAATAGTGCTACGTATGCGGCTATCAGCCGCCCTAAACTTTCAGCGGCAAAACATTCTTTGGCTACTTATAGTGGAGAACAAATTCCTGTGTTAGGTGTATGTAGCGTGCCAGCCACATTCCGTGGCAATACAAAAACAGTTTCATTCACAGTGCTCCGCGCTACAGACAGTGTAAACATTTTCGGATTAGACTGTTTTGACTTGTTTGGCCTGTCTATCCAAGACAATGTGTTGCAAATTAATTCTGTTGTTGTTCCTCAAGACAGCATAACCGATTTGTGTAAATGATAGTGACATATTTAAAGACGAACTAGGTTGTGCTGCGAACTTTGCCGCTCATATTACGTTAAAAGATAATGCTCAGCCTCGATTTTGTCGTGCTCGTCCAGTGCCTCACGCCCTCCGGGCACCTGTAGAAGATGAACTTCGTCGTTGGCAAAACAACGGTGTTATTCAACCCGTTTCAGCGAGCCAGTGGGCTTCTCCCTTAGTTATTATAAAGAAACCGTCTGGCAAGTTACGTTTGTGTGCTGATTTTAAGTCGACAGTTAATCCTCAGACTGTCATTGATTCTTTTCCTTTGCCTAGACCGGACGAGCTGATGGATAAGTTAGGGGAAGCTCGTTTCTTTTCCAAAATTGATCTCCGTGAAGCATATTTGCAATTGCCCCTCGACGAGCAATCACAACAGTATTTTGTCATAAACACGTCGTTGGGGTTGTTCCGTTTTCTGCGTTTGCCTTTTGGTTGTGCGTCAGCTCCAGCTGTTTTTCAGCGTTTCTTGTCACAACTTCTGGCTAATGTGCCATCGTGTTGCAACTATTTAGACGATATTGTTGTGTCCGGTCGGACGCCTGCTGAACATTTACGTAATTTGGAGTGTTTGTTTAAAGTGTTGTCTCAGGCAGGCCTACGTTGCAACATCGATAAATGTTCATTTTTCCTTACGGAGATGGAGTATCTGGGACATGTTATTAATGCTCAAGGCATTCATCCCTCCCAGTCACATTTAGCAGCTATTCGTGATTTGCCCGCCCCTCGCAATCTGAATGAATTGCAAGCAGTTCTTGGCAAATTGACATATTATATTAGGTTTATACCTAATGCATCACAAATTGCTGCACCGTTGCATCGTCTCCGCCGTAAGAATGTTCCGTTTGTGTGGTCAGCTGATTGCCAATCAGCCTTTCAGCAGCTTAAAGAGGCTTTATTGAATGATCGTTGTCTGGTCCATTACGACCCTAACAAGCCTCTGGTGTTAGCTTGTGATGCCTCTTCTTTCAGCCTCGGTGCTGTGTTGTCTCACCGAGTCGGTAACACCGAACGTCCTATTGCGTTCGCATCTAAATTGCTCAACAAAGCTCAGTGTAATTATAGCCAATTGGACAAGGAAGCGTTGGCTATTGTGTTCGGTGTCACAAAATTCCATCACTACCTCTATGGTAGACCATTCTATTTAGTAACAGATCACAAGCCCCTGACGTCACTGTTTCATCCGTCTAAACCAGTTCCTCAGCGGACAGCTCAGAGACTACAACGTTGGGCTCTTTTGTTATCACAATACCAGTATGAGATACTGTATCGCCCTACAGCTCAGCATGCAAACGCTGATGCGCTTTCTAGATTGTCGATTGCTGCGGATGATGTCTTCGATTCCTCTGACGACTCTTGCCATCAGATTGACGCCGATGAGCATCAATCCCTCCGGGATTTTCCGATTGATTATCGTCAGGTGGCACGTGAGACAGCTACGGATCCTCATCTGAGTTTACTATTACGTTTTGTTCAACGTGGTTGGCCGTCCAAGGCAAAGGACATATCGGATCCTGTGGTTCGTCGCTATTACCCGCAACGTCATCTGTTGTCTGTTTCGCACGGAGTTTTGCTGTTACGCACCGAGAATGACCAGCTTCGTGTAGTGGTTCCCCAAGTCCTCCAATCCAAGGTCATCGACCTGTTGCATCAAGGTCATTGGGGAGTGGTCCGCACCAAGCAGCTTGCCCGCCGTCATTGTACATGGATCGGCATTGATAAGCAGATTACGCAGATGTCTACAGATTGTTCGACGTGTGCCGAACACCAAGCTGCTCCGCCTCAACGCTATTTTGAGTGGGCACGCCCTGCCGGTCCCTGGCAGCGAGTACATATTGATTTCGCTGGTCCATATTGGAATTCTCGTTGGCTCATCGTGATAGATGCATTTAGTAATTTTCCGTTTGTTGTGCCCATGCAGTCTACAACGTCTGCACAAACTATACAGGCGTTGACTTCAATTTTTTGTATTGAGGGTCTTCCAGAAGTTTTAGTGTCTGACAATGGTCCACAATTTACCTCTGCTGAATTTGAAAGTTTTTGTTCTGCCAATGGCATTCGCCATGTTCTTACTCCGCCGTTCCACCCTCAATCGATTGGTGCAGCGGAACGTTTTGTACGCACATTCAAGGATCATATGGACCGCCTTCGTGCTACGCACTCTCGTCAGCAGGCCCTCATCACGTTCCTGTCGTCGTACCGGACCACGCCACGCGACGGCCCTTCGCCTGCGGAGCTTCTCCACGGCCGTCATCATCGCACCCTACTACGGTTGTTGCACCCCCCGGATCGACCCGCCGCTTCTGAGCATTGCACGCGTTTTCAGCGCAACGACGCCGTTTTTTTCAGAGTTTATCACGGTCGCCGTCGTTGGGAACGTGGTACCGTGATAAGTGTCCAGGGTCGCGGTTTTTATACTGTTCAAGGTGCTACTGGGGTGCACAGGAGGCATCAGAACCAGTTGCGCCGAGCTGGCCGCCCGGATTCTGCCGCTCGTTCTTTGTCCACAGATTTGGTCCGCGGCGGGTTCCAGCCGCGCCTTCCGACTTCGCTGCCGCCCCCAGGGCAGCAGCAGCAGCCGTCGCCGCTACCACGCCGACAGCCCGTCCCGTTGATGCCTCCCGCGCAGCTTCATCCGGGAGCGCCCCAGGTGGTCGCTCCGGCGCCTGCGGTCCCTCTTCAGTCGCCACCGCCTTCGGAGCTGATGGACGTCGACCCCTCAGCCGGGCCGCCTTCCCAAGCGGTGGCTGTGCAGCCTGTCCGGCAGCCGCTTTCCTTGGGCACCCCCAAGGAGTCTGACACCGCAGCGCCTTGTCCGGCGCCCACTCAGCAGCCGTCGACGCAGCGTCAGGAGACGCTGCCTCTCTTCGTGGGTCCCGACGCCCCGTCGCGTCCAGTACCAGAAGCTGCGCCCGTGGTCACAGGCGTGCACCCTGACCTCGGTTTTCAGTCGGTGTTTCCCGAGGCCCCGCGGACCGGGGACTGCCACCGACAACAGTCTCCGCCCCGGTCTCTTCTGCTACGCCTGCGGCCAGACCCCTCCCCCGCCGTCGACGCTCGCCACGTCATTATTCAACGACGGTGCGGCGATTTGGGGGGAGGAGTGTTATATCCTAGCCAGTAATGCCACCCGAGCCCGCTGCCAAAAGGTTGGCAGCATCAAAGTCCGGACGCCGTCCGCATAAGCAGCGCCAGCGAGACAGGAAATCGCCGCAAGTCTGCGCGCGCCATCGCTGGCTTCTGGTTTCTTAAGCGCTGGAGTCGCGAGCGCTAGGACAGTTCTGTATTCGCCGCTCAGTTGTATACTCGCCACCGAATTGTGTACTTGCTAGTCAGTTGTGTGTTCATCGCAGCAGAGTTGTTGTTTGTCGTCAGCCGACGCTGACCTAGCCGCTCCGACTCGAACTAGACAGATCTCTGTAGACACGGAGTTCACTACGGTGTTTCTGTATCTTCGTTAATAAAGATAAGTACCGACTTTATTTAATCAGAGTGTTTGGGTTTTCATCTTTCTGTTCACTGTTCCAGCGGACCGGTCGGCCCGCTATTAAAAGTGTGGCGGTGACTTCGTAAGCCGTTTCTACAGCGAATTGTTTGTCGCTACGAACGCCGCCACAAAAGAAGGCCTTTGGTATTTTAAAAAAAATTAATGTTATGGAGTTTTAAGTGTTAAACCTTCAGCCGATTTGAATTAAACTTGTTTGCTCTTGAACTGTCTGATTCTTTGGGCCTTCAGCCTAACTAAAGAACTGTTTTAAGATAAGGCTTGCCTTTTAAATTTCTGATTATGCTTGCGATTTAAGTTATTGGCCTTCAGCAGTTTTTAAATTAAAGTGGCTTTCAGCTGGTAATCAAGTCCCAAAGATTAAAGCTGTGTGTTTAAAAAAAAAAATTTTTTTTGGCCTCTTGTAATGTTTGATCAAATAATAAAGTTGTATGTTCGAGTGTAACTGATAGCTCCTTATTTTGGCCTCTTTCTACAATTTAAACTACCCGTCCTGTCCTGCTGGTTAAGCTGGGCGTCTCACAGCTGTCTGCCCTTGTTCCATAATATTCAGTAAACCAGTACATGAGGTGCACATTGGCCAAATCCTCGTAGCAAACATATTCTTACTGACGTGTGCAGCAGTTAATGTACATCTAATACTGCCAGAAAGACACTCTAGACAGAACTGAACGATACTCAATGCAAGCTTGGGGGAAAAGAGTAACTGAATAGAACAAAATTGTTTAGAAACAAGACACATAGTACATACCGCCCACATTTGCACTATAGTATAGGCATTTTCATTGTAACACAGGCAAATTAATAAACGGTGGTAAGGAATCGAACGAACTGCAACTACCCTGTTACAAGCTACTAGAATCCACGGATCTTTTATTCCAAAATGCTCGGAAAATTTACGCGAATAGCCTTCGAAATTTTTTGAAAAATTTTCAAATGTGTGTGAAATCTTATGGGACTTAACTGATAAGGTCATCAGTCCCTAAGCATACACACTACTTAACCTAAATGATCCTATGGACAAACACACACACACATGCCCGAGGGAGGACTCGAACCTCCGCCGGGATCAGCCGCACAGTCCATGACTGCAGCGCCCAAGACTGCTCGGCTAATCCCGCGCGGCGAAATTTTTTCAGTGGAGTTGGGATTCACTCTGTATTCCTGTTATTTCGGCACCCATGCGACGGACGAACGCAGGTACTGCTACGTGATTCTCTCGGATGAAGCAGTTCCTTGCAAAGGATAGAGAATTCTCCGCTGCTTGTTAACTTTTCAATTCAGATCACAGTAATACATCTGCTTTGTGAAACTGGGCATTTCTTTTGAGAAACAGTCCCGTCCCGTTCCTACTGGCGACGGAGGGGCTTATAAATAAGGCGAGGACGTATTTTGCTGCGTTATGAAAGAGCGACTGCCGGCGGGGCCGCGCGAAGCCGGCGCGGCATTTCTCTTCATCTGGGACAGACGCTGATTTATATATAAGGGGCGCCCGGCGGAGCCGCGCCGAGACAAATGATCTCTGGGAGGCCCTCGGGCTGTGGGCGGGAGGCGATGCGCCGGTGGAGGCCCTGTCCACACTGCGTAATGCCGGGGAAGTAATGAGCCGCGTACACATTGTGATTACCCCTGCACACCAGGTGCATTTTCTCACCTTGCTCTGCTAGGACCTCTCGTCTCCAGCACGACCTGTACTTCTTGGTGTGGTATGATACAGACATGCGCTATCTTATCAAAAGCATCCGGACACCTATTAGCGGACGTTAACATGAGTAGAGTAGGGCAGCGTCACAAGGATGAATGTCCCTCATGGGTATGTTAGTCACGTGACATTCAGTGGCTAGTCTACGGCAGGAATCACTGAGCTCTCCCGACTCACTCAGTCTGCTATTACTGCTTCACAGTAATCCACGCCTGTTTTTATATTGGCGGGTCCGCCTCTCGTGACATCTAGCGGTCGACTCCGCATTACGGAGGGCTGTTCGGATACTTTCGATCAGACAGTGTATGCTCCAAAAGAATACAAAAGCTAGAAAAATACATCGTTTTTCCAAAAGGTTCATCCGATTTCCCAAGGCATTCTACACGAATGGACACAGAAATGGGGTGAGTTTTCAACAACGTATAGGACTGCTGTGATCTTCACTTCGAAGACTGATTTGATGCAGTCATTCACGCTATTATGTCTTCGTCTCTGCCTGACAACTGCAACCTACCCATTCCAGATAATCCCCAATTTGATTATTCCCTCTTCCCCGACGTCATCGAATGTACAGATATCATCGCTCCTCCCCTTGCTCCTAGTTTCCAGTACTTGGCCCACACACTACCTTCTGAAATTAACACTCCCATCACTACACAGGACATCAGCCTCACACCCCACACTAAACGCAACACCACTCCCAGCCACGACCGCATTACCTACCGCCATCTCAAACACTGCCCTCCCTCCTTCCCTGCCGTCCTTGCTGCCTTCTACAACGGAATCCTTGCCACTGGCTTCTACCCCGACCTGTGGAAAACCTTCCGTATCCTGATGTTCTACAAACCCAACAAACCTCCATCTGATGCCTCTTCCTACTGCTCTATATGTCTCACCTCAGTGTTCAGCAAGCTCTTGGAATCCATCCTTCCCATGCACAGCCATCACCACTTCCACCGAACCACCTCCTCCCCAACACCCAATGTGACTTTCGACCTTCCTTCTCTGCCAGTGACCAACTCCTATGCCTCACTCATCTCCTCTCCCTCCAGCTGAACTCCCGTCGCTCCACCATTTTTGTCTCGCTCGACCTTGAAAAGGCCTACGACCGTGTATGGCATCCCAGTCTCTCCTGTTTAGACCTATGCCCTTCCTATCAGCTATGTCCGTCTGATTGCCTCCTTCCCCTACTGCCGCTCCTCCTACATCACCATCCATAACGCCTATTCCCGTACCTTCTACCCCTCTGCGGACTCTGTCCTCTCCCCTCTCCTTTACCTCCTGTACACAGCAGATATGCCCCAAACCCCCCTCCAGTCCACCTCCTGCAGTGTACCAATGACACCGCCTTTCTTGCCCTCGCTCCTACCCTTCAACAGTCCCAATGCCTTCTCCAGAATCACCTTGACCTTTCAGTCGCATGGTGTAACCAGTGGCTCCTCCAAATCAAACCTTCCAACACCCAGGCAATCATTGTATGTCTTACCACTCACTCCTTCTGGCTGCTGGATTCTTCCCTTACCATCTCCACTCGTCCTGTCCACCTCTTCCCCACTCTCACCTACCTTGGACTCACCACTGACCATCACCTCACCTGGGTCCGCCGTCTCTGCTCTATCCAATCCAAAGCCCACAACTGCCTCTGTCTCCTTGAACTCCTCTCTAGCCAGACATGGGGGTTGAACCCGTCTACCATCCGCCACACCTACAAATCCTTAATCTATCTCATCCTCTCTTATGCCAGTCCCACCTGGATATCCCCCCCCCCCCTACCAATTCTATAAGTCCCTCCAGATCCTCGAGCACCATGCACTCAGCCTCGCCTTCCGTATACGCCTCCTGTCCCCCATGCAGATCCTCTATGACCTGATACCTTTCCCCCATCTGATCCTTTTCCTCTAACATATCTGCGTCCTCTACACCTCCAACTTACTTGATCCCCCTCATCCCCTGGTTGTTCCTCTCTTCTCCAACCCCCACCCTCTGCCGAACCTTCACCGTTGTGTCCCCTCTACCCTCCACCTCAGCACCCTGCATCTACTTTCCCTAGGTGGCTTTCATCACCTCCCCCTCCAAGATGATGTCCTCTCTCCCTCTGTTTATCCCTCCTATCAACTCTTATCCTCACCTCCTCCTCCCTCACTCTGTCCTTTTCCTGGGCTTCCTCTCCCCCCTTCCATCCTGTTTTTCCCCACCAACCCTCTCTGCGACTTCGCCAGCCAGAGTGGCCGAGCGGTTCTAGGCGCTACAGTCTGGAACCGCGCGACCGCTACGGTCGCAGGTTCGAATCCTGCCTCGGGCATGGATGTGTGTGATGTCCTTAGGTTAGTTAGGTTTAAGTAGTTCTAAGTTCTAGGGGACTGATGACCACAGCAGTTAAGTCCCATAGTGCTCAGAGCCATTTGAACCATTTTCCTCTGCGACTTCCTTCTCTCCACCGAGTCCTTTTGCTTTCCACTCCACTGCCTCCCCCACTTCTTCTGTGTCCACCCTGCCCCCCTTTTTTCTATGTCCTCTCCCTCCATCGGCTCCCTCCCTTTTCCTCACCTCCCCCCTTTTCCCCCTTATCAGTCCAGGTCCTCCCCCCGCCCGCCCTCTGCCGCCGTGTCGCCTCTATAGTGCTGTTTAAAGTGAATGTTCAGTATTGTGCGTCCCCTGTCAGTGTTGCGAACAGCTACCATACTGTCGCTAGTTGTATTTTTTATCTAGT
Organism: Schistocerca americana; assembly: GCF_021461395.2. Classification (NCBI taxonomy): domain Eukaryota; kingdom Metazoa; phylum Arthropoda; class Insecta; order Orthoptera; family Acrididae; genus Schistocerca; species Schistocerca americana. The sequence goes on from NC_060119.1 coordinate 205,666,181, forward strand.
GCAAGCAGAAACCAGACTGTCGCTGTGTTGTCTTTTTTTTTTTTTAATTGTGCCTGTCTACTTACAGTGTGCCTTCATCCGGATCGTCAACGACGTGTTTTTGTATTTTAAATTGCAGAACTTACCGCCGTTTTACAGTTTTTTACAATGTCACCGTTTTATCACCCTCGAGGGGGGGGGGGGTCGAAATGCAATTACGAAAAAATACTGCAACCTACATCCATTGGATCCTGTGTACTGTAGTCAAGTATTGGTTTCCCTCTATACTTTTTACCTCCGCAACTTTCCTACCATGTCAAACTCACTATTCCTTGATGCCTGCCTATTGATCCATCCTTCAACCAATTTTTTGTTTTAGTCAAGTTCTGCGATAAATTTATTTTTCTCCCCAGTTCGATTTTGTAGCTCCTCATTTGTTATTCGACATACCCGTCTAAGCTTCAGCACTCTTCTGTAGCGTCACAAGTCACATTTTATTTTTCGGAAATTCCTTTCGTGCTATGATAGTCTGCATTGTACGTCGTCTCCACTTCGACCATCGTCAGTTATGTTGCTGCCCAGTTAACAAAACTCTTCATCTAACTTCAATGTCTCATTTCCTAATCTAGGTCCCTCAGTATCGTGTGGTTTAATTCGACATCATTTCATTACCATTGATTTATTTCTGTTGATACAGCTCTTACAATTTGTTTTCAAAACACCGTCCATTGCCTACAACTGAAGTCCTCAGCCGTCTCTGCCAGAATTGCTGTATCATCAAGAAACATCAGTCTTTTAATATCTTCTCCACGAATTCCCTTTCCATGTCCCTTCTTGGTTTCCTTCGTCGTTTACCGAACGTGCAGACTGAACAACACCGGCGACAGGCTTCAAAACTGCCTCACTCATTTCTCAACTATTGCTTCCCTTTCATGTTCTTAGACTCTTTTAACAACAGTGTAGTTTCTGTACGAAGAGTGGAGGACCGTTTATTCTCCATACATTTTCCCTGCAATCTTCATGATTTCGAAGAGTGTTTACAACTCAGTTTGTCAAACGCTTTTCTAAATATAATAATGCTACTAACGTTGGTTTCACTTTTCACAATATATCTTCTAAAGTAAATAACTGGGTTATTATTACCTCTAGTGTGCCTTCTTATCTTCTGAACCTAGACTGATATTCTCTGATGTCGCCTCCTCCGAATCTTTCCATTCTCAACGAAGCACTACAAAGATTTTACTTTCAGAAGGACACTCCGAATGTTACCAGAGTCTTCCTTTTACATCTCTCTTTAGCACAATTTTTTACAAAACGATCAAATTTTTTACAAATGATCACTGGATCACTGTACTCTCCACCAGAAACACAACTCAACGTATAGATGATACTGAAACTCGTGCCATTCTTCTGCGATCTTGTCTGCTGTTACTGCATTCATTGATATTACTACGTTGCGTTCCAGTTCACCCAAACTGTCTGGAAGGGTAGGCACATAGCATCCGATCTATCCCCCCCTCATCCCGAGCCATTCCATACACACACTAACAGGTTCGTGCGATCAGGAGACCTCTGAAGCTACTGTATCAATACGAGCTCTGTACGCCCCTTACGGCTGATGCATCACTGAGGCAGTTCATTGATAAGAAATGCTCTAGATGCAGGTGCCAGTACGGTGGCCCTCCGTCCTCACGTTGTTGATGTTAAGATCTTCAGTCCAGAGGCTGGTTTGATGCAGTTCTGTTCTATACTGTGCAAGTCTCTTCATGTCCGAATAACTACTACAACCTACATCCTTCTGAATCTGCTTAGCGTATTCATCTCTTGGTCTCTCTCTACGATTTTTACCCATCCCACTTCCCTCCAGTAGTAAATTGGTGATCCCTTGATACCTCAGAACGTGCCCTATCAATCGATCTCTTCTTCTAGTCAAATTGTGCCACAAATTCCTCTTCTCTCCAATTCTAAACTGTTTATCGTCTATGGTTCACTTCCATACATGGCTACACTCTATATAGATACTATCAGAAAAGACTTCCTGACACTTAAATCTATACTCGATGTTAACAAATTTCTCTTATTCAGAAACGCTTTCCTTGCCATCACCAGTCTACATTTTATATCCTCTCTACTTCGAGCATCATCAGTCATTTTGCTCCCCAAAAAGCAAAATTCATATACTACTTTAAGTGTCTCATTTCCTAATCTAATTCCCTCAGCATCACCTGATTTAATTTGACTGCATTTCATTATCCTCGTCTAGCTTTTGTTGATGTTTATCTTATATCCTCCTTTCAAGACACTGTCTATTCTGTTTAACTGCTCTTCCAGCTCCTTTGCTGTCTCTGACAAGATTAAAATGTCACCGGCAAACTGCAAAGTTTTTATTTCTTCTCCATGGATTTTAATTCCTACTCCAAATTTTTCCTTGTTTCCTTTACTGCTTGCTCAATATACAGATTGAATAACATCGGGAATAGGCTACAACCCTGTCTCACTCCCTTCCCAACCACTGCTTCCCTTTCATGCCCGTCGACTCTTATAACTGCCATCTGGCTTCAGTACAAATTGTAAATAGCCTTTCGTTCCCTGTATTTGACCCCTGCCACCTTCAGAATTTGAAAGAGTATTCCAGTCAACAGTGTCCAAAGCCTTCTATAAGGCTACAAATGCTAGAAACGTAGGCTTGCCATTCCTTAATCTATCGTATGAGATAAGTTGTAGGGTCAGTATTCCCTCTCGTGTTCCAAAATTTCTACGGAACCCAAACTGATCCTCCCCGAGATCGGCTTCTACCAGTTTTTCCATTCGTCTGTAAAGAATTCGCGTTAGTATTTTGCAGCCGTGACTTATTACCCTAATAGTTCGGTAATTTTCTCACCTATCGACACATTCTTTTTTAGGATTGGAATTATTATATATTTTTTTTAAGTCTGAGGGGTTTTCGGCTGTCTCACACATCTTGCTCACCAGATAGAAGACTTTTGTCAGGGATGTCTCCCCAAGGCTTTTAGTAGTTCTACTGGAACGTTATCAGTAGTTCTACTCCCGGGGCCTTGCTTCGAATTAGGTCTTTTAGTGCTCGGTCAAATTCTCCACGCAATATCGTATCTCCCATTTCATCTTCATCGACGTCCTCTTCCATTTCCATAATATTGCAGTCAAGTACATCACCCTTGTATAGATCCTCTATATACTCCTTCCACCTTTCTGCTGTCCCATTTTTGCTTAGGACAGGTTTTCCATCTGAGCTCTTAATATTTATACAGGTGGTTCTATTTTCTCGAAAGGTCTCTTTAATTTTCCTGTAGGCAGTATCTATCTTACCCCTAGTGATACATACTTCTACATCCCTACATTTGTCCTCTATCCATCCCTGCTTAGCCATTTTGCACTTCCTGACGATCTCATTTTTGAGTCGTTTGTATCCCTTTTTGCCTACTTCATTTACTGCGTTTTTATATTTTCTCCTTTCATCAATTAAATTCAGTATATCTTCTGTTACACAGGGATTTCTAATAGCCCACGTCTTTTTACCTACTTGACCTTCTGCTGCCTTCAGTATTCCATCTCTCAAAGCTAGCCATTCTTCTTCTACTGTATTTCTTTTCCCTGTGCTTGTCAATCGTACCCTAATACTTTCTCTGAAACTCTCTGTAACCTCTGGTTCTTTTAGTTTATCCAGGTCCCACCTCCTTAAATTTCTACCTTTCTGCAGTTTCTTCAGTTTTAGTCTACAGTTAATAAGCAATAAATTATGGTCAGAGCAACATCTGCCCCTGGAAATGTCTTAATATTTAAAACCTGGTTCCTAAATCTCTGTCTTACCATTATATAATCTATCTGAAACCTTCCAGTGTCTCCAGACCTCTTCCATGTATAAAAACTTATTTCATGATTCTTAAACCAAGTGTTAACTGTGATAAGTTATGCTCTGTGCAATATTGTACCAGGCGTCTTCCCCTTTCATGCCTTACCCCCAGTCCATATTCACCTACTACTTTTCTTTCACTTCCTTCTCCTACAATTGCGTTCCAGTCCCCTATGACTATTAAATTTTCGTCTTCCTTAACTGTCTGAATAATTTCTTTTATCGCATGATACATTTCTTCGATCTCTTCATCGTCTGCGTAGCTAGTTGGCATATAAACTTGTACTACTGTGGTAGGCGTTGGCTTAGTGTCTATCTTGGCTACAATAATGCGTTCACTGTGCTGTTCGTAGTAACTTATCCGCGTTCCAATTTTTTTATTCATTTTTAAACCCACTCCTGCATTACCTTTATTTGATTTTTTACTTATAACGCTGTATTCACCTGTTATTGTTCCTCCTGGCACCGAACTTCACTAATTCTCATTATATCTAATTTTAACCTATCCATTTCCCTTTTAAAATTTTTTAACGTACCAGTCCTATTAAGGGATCTGACATTCCACGCTCCGATATGTAGAACGCCAGTTTTGTTTCTCCTGATAACGACATCCTCCTGAGTAGTCCCCGCCCGAAGATCCGAATGGGAGACTATTTTACCTCCGGAATATTTTACCCAAAAGGACGCCATCATCATTTAACCATACAGTAAGGCGGCATGCCCTCGGGAAAAATTGCGGCTGTAGTTTCCCCCTGCTTTCAGCCGTTCTCAGTACCAGCACAGCAAGGCCGTTTTGGTTAGTGTTACAAGGCCAGATCAGTCAATCATCCAGACTGTTGCCCCTGCAACTACTGAAAAGGCTGCTGCCCCTCTTCAGGAACCACACATTTTTCTTACCTCTCAACAGATACCCCTCCGTTGTGGTTCCACGTACTGTACAGCTATCTGTATCTCTGAGGCATGCAAGTCTCCCCACCAACGGCAAGGTCCATGGTTCGTGGGGGTCTCCGTCCTAATAAAATATGAAAATTCGGCTTGTTCCCGTAGTTGTGGAAAACGACAGACGTGCAAAAGGTCGAGGTACGTGACGCTTGTGAATATTATTTCCGCAAAAAAGAAAGTGTCATAAATATTTTCTAGAGAAACGGTGCAAAACAGACGAAACTTCACAGGGTGTTCGTCGTCCTCGACTGCGCTACGTGGTTACTGCGTCCCCATATTCGTGAGTCGTGACGGCTCACTTTTTCACTTATATTGGACGAAGCTTCATCACTGAACACTAAACGTGAAAGGAAATTATATTCCATCTCCACACCATAATGAATTCACAAAACTCTAGCACTAATAACTTATTCACATAATGTCGACAGTATAAACCATTCTCGAATACCATAATGCTTGATACGGTGGACTCATGTGTTCTGCCTTTACTTTAGATGTCGAGCATCCATCGTCCTATGTTATGTTGATAAAGTTTGTCAACATGATGAAGATTTAAAATCGAAACCACTCAAGAATAATAAAAATTAATATAACAGCTTTTGACAATTTTAGTATGTATTTTTGGAAGAATTTCAGAGTTGTGGGGCAGTATATGTAGAAAATAACCTTAGACTTCTAGAAAAATCTAAGAATCGAAATACCAAAGAGGGCAGGTGCTGACAATTGTATTACTGAGCAATCAGATTAATGGCTACAGAATGGTAATATGACTTATCTACAGAGAAACAAAACAATTCGTAGACGCCTACCTCGGGCAAGGTTAACTGAGATTCCGTAGAAATATAGGAACATGCGAGGCAATACTGACTATAGTATTTAGAAGGTAGGCTGTATAAAACCAAAATTACATTTATTGCATTTGTACATACAACGTACATCGTCCCTAAGGACCACGAAGTGAAGATGCGAGAAATTAGGGCTCATACGGAGGCTTATAGACAGCCGATTTCCCCTCGCTCTGTTTGCGAGTGGAACAGGAAAGGCAATTACTGGTAGTGGTACAGGGTACCATCTGCGACGAACCGTACTGTCCTCTGCGGAGGATCTATGTAGATGTAGATGTAGATGTAGATGTAGGACCTCCCTAAGCACTTAAGCTCCACAAACATAGATGAAAAATAATCTGAATGTGTATGTTCGGAGTAAGTGTATAACGTGCAGCGTTAGAAAATTGTAGAAAAATGCAGGAAGATCCGCAGAGAGTCGACGCCTACTGCTCGGATTGGCTGTTGACCCTCAACATCAAAATAATGTGACTTATTACGCATGTCTAGGTGAGAAAATCATTATTCTTTTATTATACGACTGCCGAACATTGACTGGAAGCAATCGTATCCATTTAATACCTGGAAGTAGGCTTACGGAGAGATTTACACTTAGGTAACGAAGTCATGGGATAGCGATACGCATATATACAGACGGGGGTAGTGTCGCATGCACAATGTATAAAAGGGCAGTGCACTGGCAGTGCTGTCATCTGTACTCGGGTGATTCATGTGAAAAGGGTTCCGAACAGATTGTGGCAGCACGGAGGGACTTAACAGATTTTGAACGCGGAATGGCAGCTGGAGCTAGCCACATGGCACATTCTATTTTGGAAATATTTACTGAATTCATTATTCCTAGATCCACAGTGTCACGAGTGTGCCGAAAATACCAAATTTCAGGCATATCCTCTCACCGCGGACAACGCAGTGGTCACCGGCCGGTGATCGAGACGGCGTTTGGCTTGTGGGGTGCTCAACTGCGCGGCTATCAGCGCTCGTACAAATTCCCAACCTCTGCGTAGTCCAATCTCACCACGTTCATGAATGAGGATGAAATGATGAGGACAACCCAGTTATCTCGAGACAAGTGAAAATCCCCGACCCCGCCTGGAATCGAACCCGGGGCCCCGTGCTCGGGAAGCGAGAACGCGACCGCGAGACCACGAGCTGCGGACCCGGTGATCGAGAGTAGTGACGTTTCTGTAGTGTTGTCATCACTAACAGACAAGCAACTCTGCGTCAAATAACAGCAGAAATGAATGTGGAACGTACGACAACAGTGCGGCGAAATTTAGAGCTAATCGGCTGTGGAAGCAGACGACCGACGCGAGTGCCTTTGCTGAGAGGACGACATCGCATGCAGCGCTTCGCCTCTAGGCTTGTGACCATACTGGTGGGCCCCACACGGTTGGAATACCGTGGCCTTGTCAGATGAGTCCAATTGCAGTTGGTAAAAGCTGATGAGGGTTCGAGTGTGGTGCAGACCCCACGAAACCATGGACGCAAGCTGTCGAGAAGAAACTGTGCGAGATGGTGGTGGCTCAATAATGATGTGGGCAGGATCCTCTGGCCCAACTGAAGCGATCATTGACTAGATATGTTTACGGTCGGCTGCTTGCAGACCTTTTTCAACCATTTACGGACTTAACGTTCCCAAACAACGATGGAAATTTTATGGATGAAACGCGCCACGCCACCGGGCCACAATTGTTCGCGACTGGTCAGTTCGAGCAAACGACTTGGCCACTCAGACCACCCGACATGAATCCCATCGAACATTTATGGAACACAATCGAGAGGTCAGTTCGTGCACCGGTCAGACTTCTGCAATTGTGGACGGCTGTAGAGGCAGCATGGCTCAATATTTCTGCACGGGACTTTCAGCGACTAGTTGAGTCTTTGCCACGTGAGTTGCTGCACTGCTCCGGACAATAGGAGTTCCATCACGGTGTTAGGAGGTATCGCACGATTTGTGTCACCTCAATGTATAGTGAGAAGAAAATACAAAACTAGTCTTAGGAAAGCCAAGTAATTTGAAGAGCCGTCGGGAAGTGCCCAACTGTCGCCCATCCACAAAAGATGTAGCTTGTAATTTTGGATTATATCTGGTCGTAGCAACGCGAACGCAATAAGGTGAAGAAAGATGGGGAAGCACTGTATTAACAGACTTTTGACCTAATTAATTTATTCGGTGAGATTTGGTATATTCGTGTTTGTTATTCCATGACATCCTTGATAGTGACTAAGCAATATAAAATTGCAGTTGAGTCTAATACAGAGGTCACTTACAACATACTTAACTCGCCAATTTCTTCTTTCGTTTTTGACTCAACTGCAGTTGACAGTGACTCTTGAAACACATCAGCGGTAGCACCGCTAAAGTGCAAACTGAGCGAAACTGAATATCTGTCGCTTTTCTCCCGGAAAGTATAATCGAATCTGCGAAAATAGCGCAGACTAGACGTCCTGCCCAAGGTAAACACAGCGAACATCTTGTAACGAAATTCTTTTATCGCATTTCACAAAAATCGTTTTGTTTCCATTTTCGACTGCTGACAACGCGATCAGATGACCTGTTAGAAAAAAAAAAAAAAGGCAAGCGAGCTAAGTGCACAGGTATGTTGGCAGTGTGAACGCTTCTTTTGGCATGATCTTTGGGTTATTACTAGGTAACGTATGCAGAGCGCATACTCGTGTATAGAAGTTAGTATAATTTGTAATTTACTTTGTTAGTATTTTACTACTGCCTTCTTGTCTTTATTTATAAACAGCTTATCTGATGATGGCCTGGTAAGAAGTCTGAGCTGCCAATGAAACTATTTCTGTGATCCAAAGCTGAAAAAAGCAATGTAAGAGTTTCAGCATGGAGGTAGACCTTTACCACGTTACACAAGTTCGCCCGTCAACAGGAATCGTATTTAACTGTTTAACTCTGCCTGTTGTGGTTCGTCGTAGCATGGAGATTCATTGCGTTCCCAGAGCACCCTTTCTCTGCAGTGGTCCCAACAGCCATCTAAATGCTCTAATTAACTCAGACCGCAGTCGATCGAGAGGACGACCAAAATGGCGACCGCCCACCCCAGGGAATGCCCACTTCACTGAAATGTCCCTCGTTACGTACGTTCGTAGGTGAAATACAGTTCTCTAATGAAGCTGTTGGCTGCGGCGATGGTGTTCTAGTTTAAGGTACAGAAACAAGCACAACGAAATGTGACATTTACTTACGTTAATAACGAAATATTATTAATCTTATGCAGCCATTCATACAGAACGATAACAGAAATGTGGTTGATAGAAGTTCAGTAACAAGTAGATAATGTTTTTAATAAGTGAGCTGTGTTTAATAAAAATTTTAAGTAAAGTAAAACGCTAAAAATTAGGTGTAAGCAAGTATATGTAGGACACTAATGGAGTAGTCTTTGTAATGTACCCATTAAATCTTCAGATGAGCTTCTACAGAGAAAAATAAAATACCAGCAGCACTTTAGAACTATTTCGAAGCAGTGGCTTATGTACATAATTAAAAAATAAGTACCTTGTTCATAAAATGTTCAAGGACTGGTAATAAACATTTCTGACAAAGATCCTGCAAATATTTACGGATTTTGGCGAGTACTTTGATGTCAGGAATGTATGGTCTCCAATGACTCCTTAACGACTGTCTTGTTAATGTGGCAGAACTGCTGTTGACAAATGGATTATGAAATTTTGGACAACCCTCAAGCAAATCACTTTTACCGTCCTTATAGTGCTATTCAGTAGGTGTTCTTTTGCAGTACACGTTTCTTTACAGTAATTGTTCCTAATGCCGACCGCCTCGATCAAATGAACCGGTTCAGTGACACACATTCAACATTGAATACTACTGGTTTGAATTTTCCGATTACAACGTCCGCTAGCGAGGAATACGGTCATAATACTAATCGTGTGACTTCTAATTAAAACTATACCTTTCGATTTCGATGATTTTGCACGTATTTTGACCGTCTTAGCGTCTCCTAAATTAAGGGTAAATTATAGCACTTCTTTCAGTAGATTTTGAAATAAATAGATACCAATGCGGTTCCGTTTATTGTCACAGTGCTCTTAAAACGACGTAATGCGTAATATTGCTATGTAGAAGGAACAGTACCAGCGTATAGTTGATAAACCCGGTAGCACAAAACTGCTCACGTTAATTGTGACAGTTTTAATAAACGGCCGCCGGTGCATATGCACTTTCGTTAACAGTGTAGTTATTAAATTATAAATAATTGCTGACTCTTACAAAGATATTAACAACTCTTTTGAAATGACAATGAATGGAAATAACAATGTTTTCCTTCGATGAGAAACCACGCCATTGTAATAGCGTGTACAATTACGGCACATCAGTTGTTGTGGTTTGGCAAGACAGCCAAGTCACTATGAGAGGAAGCCGAAAGCCACGCGTTTAAGCTCACGCAGGTTGGCGTGAGGTCTGGAACAGGTCAGGGATATGAGACTAGCAAAAATAGTACGTATCTGTTGGAATACTTAACTTTAATCCATAATTGGTGAACATCGGTCTGACGGTACATGCATCACAAGATAAATAGCAGTTGATAATGGCGCCTTGCTAGGTCGTAGCAAATGACGTAGCTGAAAGCTATGCTAACTATCGTCTCGGCAAATGAGAGCGTAATTTGTCAGTGAACCCTCGCTAGCAAAGTCGGCTGTACAACTGGGGCGAGTGCTAGGAAGTCTCTCTAGACCTGCCGTGTGGCGGCGCTCGGTCTGCAATCACTTGACAGGGGCGACACGCGAGTCCGACGTATACTACCGGACCGCGGCCGATTTAAAGGCTACCACCTAGCAAGTGTGGTGTCTGGCGGTGACACCACATCAGTAATTTCGAGATACTCTGGAGGTGAGATAGCGATAAGGTTAATAAACACAGGAACAGCACATCTACACCTACATCTACATCTACATGGTTACTCTGCAATTCACACTTAAGTGCCTGCCAGAGGGTTCATCGAGCCATTTGCATACCACTTCTCTACCATTCCACTCACGAATGGCGTGGGAAAAAGGAACACCTAAATCTTTCCGTTCCAGCTCTGATTTCTCTTATTTTATTATGATGATCACTTCTCCCTACGCATGCGGGTGTCAACAACATACACTCCTGGAAATGGAAAAAAGAACACATTGACACCGGTGTGTCAGACCCACCATACTTGCTCCGGACACTGCGAGAGGGCTGTACAAGCAATGATCACACGCACGGCACAGCGGACACACCAGGAACCGCGGTGTTGGCCGTCGAATGGCGCTAGCTGCGCAGCATTTGTGCACCGCCGCCGTCAGTGTCAGCCAGTTTGCCGTGGCATACGGAGCTCCATCGCAGTCTTTAACACTGGTAGCATGCCGCGACAGCGCGGACGTGAACCCTATGTGCAGTTGACGGACTTTGAGCGAGGGCGTATAGTGGGCATGTGGGAGGCCGGGTGGACGTACCGCCGAATTGCTCAACACGTGGGGCGTGAGGTCTCCACAGTACATCGATGTTGTCGCCAGTGGTCGGCGGAAGGTGCACGTGCCCGTCGACCTGGGACCGGACCGCAGCGACGCACGGATGCACGCCAAGACCGTAGGATCCTACGCACTGCCGTAGGGGACCGCACCGCCACTTCCCAGCAAATTAGGGACACTGTTGCTCCTGGGGTATCGGCGAGGACCATTCGCAACCGTCTCCATGAAGCTGGGCTACGGTCCCGCACACCGTTAGGCCGTCTTCCGCTCACGCCCCAACATCGTGCAGCCCGCCTCCAGTGGTGTCGCGACAAGCGTGAATGGAGGGACGAATGGAGACGTGTCGTCTTCAGCGATGAGAGTCGCTTCTGCCTTGGTGCCAATGATGGTCGTATGCGTGTTTGGCACCGTGCAGGTGAGCGCCACAATCAGGACTGCATACGACCGAGGCACACAGGGCCAACACCCGGCATCATGGTGTGGGGAGCGATCTCCTACACTGGCCGTACACCACTGGCGATCGTCGAGGGGACACTGAATAGTGCACGGTACATCCAAACCGTCATCGAACCCATCGTTCTACCATTCCTAGACCGGCAAGGGAACTTGCTGTTCCAACAGGACAATGCAGGTCCGCATGTATCCCGTGCCACCCAACGTGCTCTAGAAGGTGTAAGTCAACTACCCTGGCCAGCAAGATCTCCGGATCTGTCCCCCATTGAGCATGTTTGGGACTGGATGAAGCGTCGTCTCACGCGGTCTGCACGTCCAGCACGAACGCTGGTCCAACTGAGGCGCCAGGTGGAAATGGCATGGCAAGCCGTTCCACAGGACTACATCCAGCATCTCTACGATCGTCTCCATGGGAGAATAGCAGCCTGCATTGCTGCGAAAGGTGGATATACACTGTACTAGTGCCGACATTGCGCATGCTCTGTTGCCTGTGTCTATGTGCCTGTGGTTCTGTCAGTGTGATCATGTGATGTATCTGACCCCAGGAATGTGTCAATAAAGTTTCCCCTTCCTGGGACAATGAATTCACGGTGTTCTTATTTCAATTTCCAGGAGTGTATTTTCTCATTTTGAAGGGAAAGTTGGTGACTGAAATTTCGTAAATGGATCTCGCTGCGAAGAAAACCGCCTTTCTTTCAGTGACTGCCATCCCAACTCGCGTATCATATCAGTGACTCTCTCACCCCCATAGCGCGATAACACGAAAAGAGCTGCCCTTCTTTGCACCTTTTCGATGTCCTCCGTCAATCCTACCTGGTAAGGATCTCACACGGCGCAGCAATATTCCAGCAGAGGACGGACAAGTAATGTAGGCTGTCTCTTTAGTGGGTTTGTCGCATCTTCTAAGTGTTCTGCCAACAAAGCGCTGTCTTTGTTTCGCCTTCCCCACAATATCATCTATGCGGTCTTTCCAATTTAAGTTGCTCGTAATTGTAATTCCTAGGTGTTTAGTTGAATTGACAGCCCTTAGATTTGTGCGATTTATCGTATACCCAAAATTTATCGGATTTCTTTTAGTACCCATGTGGATGGCCTTGCACTTTTCTGTGTTTAGTGCCAATTGCCACTTTTCGCACCATACAGAAATTCTCTCTAGATCATTTTGTAATTGGAATTGATCGTCTGATGATTTTACTAGACGGCAAATCACAGCGTCATCTGCAAACAATCTAGGGGGGCTGCTCAGATTGTGACCTAGATCGTTTATGTTAATTAGAACCTATGACACTACCTCGCCGAAGGTGAGATATCACTTCTGTTCTGCTAGATGATTTACCGTCTATCACTACGAACTGTGACCTCTCTGAGAGAAAATCACGAATCCAGTCACACAACTGAGACGATACTCCATATGCACGCAATTTGATTAATAGTCGCTTGTGAGGACGCATGTAACAGAGGAGAGTGCTGTACCGGGAGCATAGAGTACCTAGTAACACACAATGTTTTCTGTCGTCTTTGAATCTAGTAGCTGATTTTAGAATCAAATGAAGGAATGGGTACAATGAAACGCCATAAGCAGTTTTCGGCTTTTCTACTGTTCATGTTGCCGTGAGCCATAAGGTTATGCTCTGTGCAGCGTTAGTAAATATTACGGGTTCTATCTACAGTGACGGAAAAGAAATCGCAAGACCAAGATGGAGTTGTGCGACATAAACGAGAGCTGCTAAGTGTGTTTCTGCATCTGAAGCCACGGTGTCTTTCCAAATTTCGCTCTAGCTGCGTAAGAGCAGCACCAGGTTGCAAATCAGGTCTGCTTCAAATACACACTGTAACGGTAGGGACCATTTGTTACCTATGAGACTGAATGAGGTGAGTTGATGTTAGTCAAAAACATATTTAAGGCGACAAAGACGCCATTATCAGTACCTCACGGAGTTCGAACAGGGCTACGAGAACCTGGATGTTCCTTCTGCGATATTGCAGAAGGACCTGGGAGCATTGTAGCCACTGTACGTGGCTGCTGACAGCGGTGGGCGCGCGAATGTACGGTCACAAGAAGACTGGGCACCGGGCGACCACGTGGCTCTACCGAAAGGGAAGACCATCGTGTTCGGCTTATGGCTCTGGCGCATCGTATTGCATCTGCGGAGGCAGTTTGAGCTGTAGTTGGTAGGACAGTGACATAACGAACTGTTACAAATTGTTACATCAAGGACAGCTTCGAGCCACATTCCCTGTAGTGTGCTTTCCGCTGACCCCAAACCACCGCCATTTGCGACTTCAATGGTGTCAAGCGAGAGCTCATTGGACAGCAGGGTGGAGTTCTGTTTTCTGATTAATGATGGTTCTGCCTCGGTGTCAGTGATGTCCGTGGGTTGGTTAAAAGGAGGCTAGATAACGGCTTGCAGGCAAACTGCCAGGAGTTATGGTCAGGGGTTGGATTTCATGCACTGCTGGCCATTAAAATTGCTACAGCAAGAAGAAATGCAGATGATAAACGGATATTCATTGGACAAATATATTATACTAGAACTGACATGTGATTACATTTTCACGCAATTTGGGTGCATAGAACCTGAGAAATGAGTACCCAGAACAACGGCCTAGATGCGCCTGGGCATTGAGTCAAACAGAGCTTGGATGGCGTGTACCGGTACAGCTGCCCATGCAGCTTCAACACGATACCACAGTTCATCAAGAGTAGTGACTGGCGTATTGTGACGAGCCAGTTGCTCGGCCACCATTGACCTGACGTTTTCAGTTGGTGAGAGATCTGGAAGATATTCTGGCCAGGGCAGCAGTCGAACATTTTCTGTATCCAGAAAGGCCCGTACAGGACCTGCAACATGCGGTCTTGCATTATCCTGCTGAAATGTAGGGTTTCGCAGGGATCGAATGAAGGGTAGATCCGCGGGTCGTAACACATCTGAAATGTAACGTTCACTGTTCAAAGTGCCGTCAATGCGAACAAGAGGTGACCGAGACGTGTAACCAATGGCACCCCATACCACCATGCGGAGTGATACGCCAGTATGGCGATGACGAATACAGGCTTCCAATCTGCGTTCACCGCGATGTCGCCAAACACGGATGCGACCATCATGATGCCGTAAACAGAACGGGCAGTCATTCGAAAAAAATGACGTTTTGCCATTCGTGTACCCAGGTTGGTCGTTGAGTACACCATCTCAGTCGCTCCTGTCTGTGATACAGCGTCAAGGGTAACCGCAGCCATGATCTCCGAGCTGATAGTCCATGCTGCTGCAAACGTCGTCGAACTGTTCGTGCTGATGGTTGTTGTCTTGCAAACGTCCCCATCTGTTGACTCATGGATCGAGACGTGGCTGCACGATCCGTTACAGCCATGCGGATAAGATGGCTGTCATCTCGACTGCTAGTGATACGTGGCCGTTGGGATCGAGCACGGCGTTCCGTATTACCCTCCTGAAACCACCGATTCCATATTCTGCTAACAGTCATTTGATCTCGACCAACGCGAGCAGCAATGTCGTGATACGATAAACCGCAATCGCGATAGGCTACAATCCGACCTTTATCAAAGTCGGAAACGTGATGGTCCGTATTTCTCCCCCTTACACGAGGCATCACAACAACGTTTCACCAGGCAACGCCGGTCAACTGCTGTTTGTGTATGAGAAATCGGTTGGAAACTTTCCTCATGTCAGCCCGTTGCAGGTGTCGCCACCGGCGCCAACCTTGTGCGAATGCTCTGAAAAGCCAATCATTTGCATATCACAGCATCTTCTTCCGGTCGGTTAAATTTCGCGTCTGTAGCACGTCATCTTCGTTGTGTAGCAATTTTAATGGCCAGTAGTGTATGACAACAGGAGCAGTTTCGTGGTGATTCCACGTGTCAGTCTGGTGGTTCGACCTGTTGTGCTGCCGTTCATAAACAGCATTCTCGGGTGTGTTTTTCCAAAGCATAACGCGCGCCCACGGTCCGCTGTTACAACGCAACATCCTCTGAAGGATCCGATACGTCGCCTCGGCCTGCTCGACCACCAGCCCTGTTTCCAGTCGAGCAAATATAGGACATCATCGGACGACAACAGCTCCACAAACAGCATTCACCGTCCCTGTACTGACCGACAAAGTGCAGCAGGCATGGACCTCCATCCCACAAACCGACATCCGGCACCTGTACAACACAATGTATGCACGTCTGCATGCGCGCATTCAACATTCTGGCGGTTATACCGCTCTAGATTAATAGCGTATTTCTACCTGTGTGTCTGGTACGTGGCCGGCGGAACCAAGTAGTTCTTCGAAAAAACGAATTCCTGCCTACAATATCACATGTGTTAATAGGCATTCTGTCTTCAAAGACATTCCTGAGTGCTGAGAGGAATTGCTTTCTGCAAACCGAAACCTGCTGACCTTGAACAATAGCAAAATACCTGTCTGCTGACCACCCTTTCCTAAACATATATCACTGCCACATGTTCATTGTCACTGAGCAAACACACATCGCTGAAGTATTGTGGAAATCCCATACAGCAGCATGTCATAGGCTATACTGCATATTTCCTCTTTCTCTCACCTGTTAAAAATGAAAAAAATATCTGTTCTCATCAGCTTAATATTTGTTAGGTTCTGCACCAGAGAACCTAGAATATTAAATCATTATCCGCTCATGCCGTCAGTTCTTAGTGCTTGGGCTGCTTTCCTTAAGATTCCAGCATATGAATCCGAAGACGACATATGCATTCTGCTTCAGTTCACTCCATATGCTTACTGCTAGGCATTTTAGGCAGTTAATTCTTGTGATGACAGTGTACATGATTTATTGTCGTACTAATAGGCAATAGATTTTGTTATGTCCTAGCCAGTAATGCCACCCGAGCCCGCTGCCAAAACGTTGGCAGCATCAAAGTCCGGACGCCGTCCGCATAAGCAGCGCCAGTGAGACAGCAAATCGCCGCAAGTCTGCGCGCGCCACCGCTGGCTTCTGGGTTCTTAAGCGCTGGAGTCGCGAGCGCTAGGACAGTTCTGGATTCGCCGCTCAGTTGTATACTCGCCACCGAATTGTGTACTTGCTAGGACAGTTCTGTATTCGCCGCTCAGTTGTATACTCGCCACCGAATTGTGTACTTGTTAGTCAGTTGTGTGTTCATCGCAGCAGAGTTGTTGTTTGTCGTCAGCCGACGCTGACCTAGCCGCTCCGACTCGAACTAGACAGATCTCTGTAGACACGGAGTTCACTATTGTGTTACTGTATCTTCATCAATAAAGATAAGTACCGACTTTTATTTAATCAGAGTGTTTGGTTTTTCATCTTTCTGTTCACTGTTCCAGCGGACCGGTCGGCCCGCTATTAAAAGTGTGGCGGTGACTTCGTAAGCCATTTCTACAGCCAAGTGTTTGTCGCTACGAACACCGCCACAAAACTGGCGACGAGGACTTCCGAACTCGTGTGCAGGGCTGGTTCAACTTGTTTCTGGTTTTCCTAATTGTAGCGATAGAATTTTGGGGGCTGGTTTAATTTGTGTTCACTATGTCTGCCGAATTACAACAGTTGATCTTGTTACAGAGTCAGCAAATACAAAGTCTGGTGGAAGCAATCGCCAAACAAGCGGCTAATCCACCAACACAAAAGGAACAAGCACAGGCAGCACCACAGTTCCGGGCTTTTGAGGAATCCAGAGAAGAATGGCGAGAATATTTCGCGCAGTTGCAGGCGCACATGACAGTCTACAAAATCACAGGTACTGAGCGGCAGCTTTATTTAATTTCCACTGCAGGCGTGGAAATCTATCGACTACTTTGTAAGTTGTTCCCGGAATCCCAGCCAGAAGCTTTAGACTATGACGTTGTTGTTAACAAGCTTGCTGAGTATTTCGAGTCGCGAGTTCATGTGGCAGCAGCCAGATTCAAGTTCTTCAGATTAAAGAAACTGCCACATCAATCTCATAAACAGTGGTTAACAGATTTACGGGGCCTCACCCGTCAGTGCCGATTTAATTGTGTGTGTGGAGCTTCCTACAGTGATGTCATGCTACGAGACGCTATTACTCAAAACATTGCAGATTCTCGTATTCGTGCTGCTATCTTAAAGTTGCCTGACCCGTCATTAGAGACTGTGATGAACATCATTGAAGCCCAAGATACTTTTGACTATGCTGAGTGTGAGTTAGATCAGCCATGTATTTCTCAAATTGCCTGTGCTAAGCAAGTTATGTCACGCCCGCGGCCCCACCGGCAGAGTCAGACTGTAAACACTAGCCGGCCGCGTCATGTTAAACACATTCGTCAGCCGCGTGTGCAAAATGATAGAGTTAAGTCTTGCCCTAAGTGTGTTCTGGCTCATCCTCGTGAACGTTGCCCGTTAAGAAACGCGGTTTGTCACTTTTGTCAAAGGAAAGGACACATCCAGACTGTTTGTTTGCGTAAACGCAAGAACAATTCTAGTGCTGCCCAGCCCATGGATGTTCATGTTCTTCAAAGCCAGCCCGCCCAGAAGGTCTCGTTTAAAGACTCTTCCACGGTTCGTGTGGGTAATAAACTTGTTCGCAATAAGCCACCCACCCAGCCCTCTGCTATGCGACCCAAGCGTAATTCAAACGCTGTAAACAGTAATGTACAGACTGCAAGTGAAGCGGGAGTTGTTGTTCCACCGCCCCAACCCACGAGTTGTCGTAAGCAGCGACCACGCGCTAAACGCGCTGATTTTGTGTCTTCCGCCTCCACTGCACCGATCCAGAGACAGTGTAATAAACTATTTGTGAAGCTACGCATCCAGGATAAGACCTTCAATTTTCAATTAGACACTGGTGCTTCTGTGACTCTCATAAATAGTGCTACGTATGCGGCTATCGGCCGCCCTAAACTTTCAGCGGCAAAACATTCTTTGGCTACTTATAGTGGCGAACAAATTCCTGTGTTAGGTGTATGTAGCGTGCCAGCCACATTCCGTGGCAATACAAAAACAGTTTCATTGACAGTGCTCCGCGCTACAGACAGTGTAAAAATTTTCGGATTAGACTGTTTTGACTTGTTTGGCCTGTCTATCCAAGACAATGTGTTGCAACTTAATTCTGTTGTTGTTCCTCAAGACAGCATAACCGATTTGTGTAAACGATACAGTGACATATTTAAAGACGAACTGGGTTGTGCTGCGAACTTTGCCGCTCATATTACGTTAAAAGATAATGCTCAGCCTCGATTTTGTCGTGCTCCTCCAGTGCCTCACGCCCTCCGGGCACCTGTAGAAGATGAACTTCGTCGTTGGCAAAACAACGGTGTTATTCAACCCGTTTCAGCGAGCCAGTGGGCTTCTCCCTTAGTTATTATAAAGAAACCATCTGGCAAGTTACGTTTGTGTGCTGATTTTAAGTCGACAGTGAATCCTCAGACTGTCATTGATTCTTTTCCTTTGCCTAGACCGGACGAGCTGATGGATAAGTTAGGGGAAGCTCGTTTCTTTTCCAAAATTGATCTCCGTGAAGCATATTTGCAATTGCCCCTCGACGAGCAATCACAACAGTATTTTGTCATAAACACGTCGTTGGGGTTGTTCCGTTTTCTGCGTTTGCCTTTTGGTTGTGCGTCAGCTCCAGCTGTTTTTCAGCGTTTTTTGTCTCAACTTCTGGCTAATGTGCCATCGTGTTGCAACTATTTAGACGATATTGTTGTGTCCGGTCGGACGCCTGCTGAACATTTCCGTAATTTGGAGTGTTTGTTTAAAGTGTTGTCTCAGGCAGGCCTACGTTGCAACATCGATAAATGTTCATTTTTCCTTACGGAGATGGAGTATCTGGGACATGTTATTAATGCTCAAGGCATTCATCCCTCCCAGTCACATTTAGCAGCTATTCGTGATTTGCCCGCCCCTCGCAATCTGAATGAATTGCAAGCAGTTCTTGGCAAATTGACGTATTATATTAGGTTTATACCTAATGCATCACAGATTGCTGCACCGTTGCATCGTCTCCGCCGTAAGAATGTTCCGTTTGTGTGGTCAGCTGATTGCCAATCAGCCTTTCAGCAGCTTAAAGAGGCTTTATTGAATGATCGTTCTCTGGTCCATTACGACCCTAACAAGCCTCTGGTGTTAGCTTGTGATGCCTCTTCTTTCGGCCTCGGTGCTGTGTTGTCTCACCGAGTCGGTAACACCGAACGTCCTATTGCGTTCGCATCTAAATTGCTCAACAAAGCTCAGTGTAATTATAGCCAATTGGACAAGGAAGCGTTGGCTATTGTGTTCGGTGTCACAAAATTCCATCACTACCTCTATGGTAGACCATTCTATTTAGTAACAGATCACAAGCCCCTGACGTCACTGTTTCATCCGTCTAAACCAGTTCCTCAGCGGACAGCTCAAAGACTACAACGTTGGGCTCTTTTGTTATCACAATACCAGTATGAGATACTGTATCGCCCTACAGCTCAGCATGCAAACGCTGACGCGCTTTCTAGATTGCCGATTGCTGCGGATGATGTCTTCTATTCCTCCGAAGACTCTTGCCATCAGATTGACGCCGATGAGCATCAATCCCTCCGGAATTTTCCGATTGATTATCGTCAGGTGGCACGTGAGACAGCTACGGATCCTCATCTGAGTTTACTATTACGTTTTGTTCAACGTGGTTGGCCGTCCAAGGCAAAGGACATATCGGATCCTGTGGTTCGTCGCTATTATCCGCAACGTCATCTGTTGTCTGTTTCGCACGGAGTTTTGCTGTTACGCACCGAGAATGACCAGCTTCGTGTAGTGGTTCCCCAAGTGCTCCAATCCAAGGTCCTCGACTTGCTGCATCAAGGTCATTGGGGAGTGGTCCGCACCAAGCAGCTTGCCCGCCGTCATTGAACATGGATCGGTATTGATAAGCAGATTACGCAGATGTCTACAGATTGTTCGACGTGTGCCGAACACTAAGCTGCTCCGCCTCAACGCTATTTTGAGTTGGCACGCCCTGCCGGTCCCTGGCAGCGAGTACATATTGATTTCGCTGGTCCATATTGGAATTCTCGTTGGCTCATCGTGATAGATGCATTTAGTAATTTTCCGTTTGTTGTGCCCATGCAGTCTACAACGTCTGCACAAACTATACAGGCGTTGACTTCAATTTTTTGTATTGAGGGTCTTCCAGAAGTTTTAGTGTCTGACAATGGTCCACAATTTACCTCTGCTGAATTTGAAAGTTTTTGTTCTGCCAATGGCATTCGCCATTTTCTTACTCCGCCGTTCCACCCTCAATCGAATGGTGCAGCGGAACGTTTTGTACGCACATTCAAGGATCATATGGACCGCCTTCGTGCTACGCACTCTCGTCAGCAGGCCCTCATCACGTTCCTGTCGTCGTACCGGACCACGCCACGCGACGGCCCTTCGCCTGCGGAGCTTCTCCACGGCCGTCGTCATCGCACCCTACTACGGTTGTTGCACCCCCCGGATCGACCCGCCGCTTCTGAGCATCGCACGCGTTTTCAGCGCAACGACGCCGTTTTTTTCAGAGTTTATCACGGTCGCCGTCGTTGGGAACGTGGTACCGTGATAAGTGTCCAGGGTCGCGGTTTTTATACTGTTCAAGGTGCTACTGGGGTGCACAGGAGGCATCAGAACCAGTTGCGCCGCGCTGGCCGCCCGGATTCTGCCGCTCGTTCTTTGTCCACAGATTTGGTCCGCGGCGGGTTCCAGCCGCGCCTTCCGACTTCGCTGCCGCCTCCAGGGCAGCAGCAGCAGCTGTCGCCGCTACCACGCCGACAGCCCGTCCCGTTGATGCCTCCCGCGCAGCTTCATCCGGGAGCGCCCCAGGTGGTCGCTCCGGCGCCTGCGGTCCCTCTTCAGTCGCCACCGCCTTCGGAGCTGATGGACGTCGACCCCTCAGCCGGGCCGCCTTCCCAAGCGGTGGCTGTGCAGCCTGTCCTGCAGCCGCTTTCCTTGGGCACCCCCAAGGAGTCTGACACCGCAGCGCCTTGTCCGGCGCCCACTCAGCAGCCGTCGACGCAGCGTCAGGAGACGCTGCCTCTCTTCGTGGGTCCCGACGCCCCGTCGCGTCCAGTACCAGAAGCTGCGCCCGTGGTCACAGGCGTGCGCCCTGACCTCGGTTTTCAGTCGGTGTTTCCCGAGGCCCCGCGCAGCCAATGCTGGGGTGCGGACCGGGGACTGCCACCGACAACAGTCTCCGCCCCGGTCTCTTCTGCTACGCCTGCGACCAAACCCCTCCCCCGCCGTCGACGCTCGCCACGTCATTATTCAACGACGGTGCGGCGATTTGGGGGGGGGAGGAGTGTTATGTCCTAGCCAGTAATGCCACCCGAGCCCGCTGCCAAAAGGTTGGCAGCATCAAAGTCCGGACGCCGTCCGCATAAGCAGCGCCAGCGAGACAGGAAATCGCCGCAAGTCTGCGCGCGCCCCCGCTGGCTTCTGGGTTCTTAAGCGCTGGAGTCGCGAGCGCTAGGACAGTTCTGGATTCGCCGCTCAGTTGTATACTCGCCACCGAATTGTGTACTTGCTAGGACAGTTCTGTATTCGCCGCTCAGTTGTATACTCGCCACCGAATTGTGTACTTGTTAGTCAGTTGTGTGTTCATCGCAGCAGAGTTGTTGTTTGTCGTCAGCCGACGCTGACCTAGCCGCTCCGACTCGAACTAGACAGATCTCTGTAGACACGGAGTTCACTATTGTGTTACTGTATCTTCATCAATAAAGATAAGTACCGACTTTTATTTAATCAGAGTGTTTGGTTTTTCATCTTTCTGTTCACTGTTCCAGCGGACCGGTCGGCCCGCTATTAGAAGTGTGGCGGTGACTTCGTAAGCCATTTCTACAGCCAAGTGTTTGTCGCTACGAACACCGCCACAAAAGATTTAGTTACATTCAAGTCAACAACCAACTCCGCCCAAAGTCTTCCCGCCTACTTGCAGACAACTCGATTATCTACGAACATCCCACATCTAAAGCAAATACACTGCAAGAGGCGGTACGGTGCGTGCTTGAGGACACATCACACTAGTATTATCGATTAATCTTCTATTATAATCTCATACGCTGATCAATACGCGTTTCTGAAGAAGAGAAATTTGTTAACATCCAGTATTGATTTAAGTGACAGGAAGTCATTTCTGAAAGTATTCGTATGGAGTGTAGCCATGTATGGAAGTGAAACATGGACGATAAATAGTTTGGACAAGAAGAGAATAGAAGCTTTCGAAATGTGGTGCTACAGAAGAATGCTGAAGATTAGATGGGTAGATCACATAACTAATGAGGAAGTATTGAATAGGATTGGGGAGAAGAGAAGTTTGTGGCACAACTTGACCAGAAGAAGGGATCGGTTGGTAGGACATGTTCCGAGACATCAAGGGATCACCAATTTAGTATTGGAGGGCAGCGTGGAGGGTAAAAATCGTTGGGGGAGACCAAGAGATGAATACACTAAGCAGATTCAGAAGGATGTAGGTTGCAGTAGGTACTGGGAGATGAAAAAGCTTGCACAGGATAGAGTAGCATGGAGAGCTGCATCAAACCAGTCTCAGGACTGAAGACCACAACAACAACAACAACGCTGATCAAGTAAAAAACTGCCTATATACTGCCATTAATATCCTAACCCAACCTTATCTGGGAGAAATCGGTCGTCTTTGCCAGAGATTTTTTTTTTCTGTCACATATTCGAATGGATTACGCCAATCTATACGATGCTAGCAGCATCCATATGATGCTTTTGCTTCATAGACCAGTCATGTAACATGAACAGATGTGGGCTCACAGGATTGGTAGAGAGCGACTACGTAGTGCCGAGCTGTCTTATCACTGTTACTGTTCATTGTTGCATTTGACCATAAATAGTTCTGTGCATGCTAATGTCGAGATAGCGGCTGACAGTTACCTCAAAGTTATACGGGAAATTGAGAATGTATAGTGAGGTACAAAGGTGGGGCTCATTCAAACAGAGTGGGCGGAAGCATGCGGAAAACTGATGTATATATCGAGGGGCAACTGATGGCTATGTAGACACATTCACTCCTGCCATTCATGTCTTCAACAGTAGCAGTGTTAGTGCAGAAATTGCTCGCTGTGCTTTGTGTTGCTACATTATTAGCAGATTGAGAGGCGTCACAGGACGTATTTCTAAAGTAACAGAGTGCAATGAACACACACGGTCTGCAGGTAGTGGTATGAGCTGGGGTGGAGCGAGAGTACATCTGTGGTATTGTTTTGCTTCAGACAGTGGGAGCATTGAGCACTCAGTCATACTAAGATCAACAAAAGTTCATTCCAAGATTGCATATCTCTGCTCCATCAGTAACGTCTGTCGGCTATTTAAGTACAGGGGTGACATGTATGCCATAAGTGCATATACACCACTGGCCATTAAAATTACTACGCCACGAAGATGACGTGCTACAGACGCGAAATATAACTGACAAGAAGAAGATGCTGTAATATGCAAATGATTCGCTTTTCAGAGCATTCACACAAGGTTGGCGCCGGTGGCGACACATACAACGTGCTGATATGAGGAAAGTTTCCAACCGATTTCTCATACACAAACAGCAGTTCACCGGCTTTGCCTGGTGAAACGTTCAAAAATGGGTCTGAGCACTACGGGACTTAACAGCTGGGGTCATCAGTCCCCTAGAACTTAGAACTACTTAAACCTAACTAACCTAAGGACATCACACACATCCATGCCCGAGGCAGGATTCGAACCTGTTACCGTAGCGGTCGCGCGGTTCCAGACCGTAGCGCATAGAACCGCTCGGCCACCCCAGCCGGCGGTGAAACGTTGTTGTGATGCCTCGTGTAAGGAGGAGAAATGCGTACCATCATGTTTCCGACTTTGATAAAGGTCGGATTGTAACGTATCACAACTGCCGTTTATCGTATCGTGACATTGCTGCTCGCGTTGGTCGAGATGCAATCACCTCTAGCAGAATATAGAGTCGGTCGGTTCAGGGGGTAATACGGAACGCCGTGCTGGATCCCAAAGGCCTCGTATCACTAGGAGTCGAGATGACAGGCATCTTATCCCCATGGCTGTAACGGATCGTGCAGCCACGTCTCGATACCTGAGTCAACAGATGGGGACGTTTGCAACACCACAACCATCAGCACAACAGTTCGACGACGTTTGCAGCAGCATGGACTATCAGCTCGGATACCATGGCTGCGATTACCCTTGACGCTGCATCAGAGACAGGAGCGCCTGCGACGGTGTACTCAACGACGAAGCTGGGTGCACGAATGGCAAAACGTCATGTTTTCGGATGGATCCAGGTTCGGTTTACAGCATCAAGATGGTCGCATCCGTGTTTGGCGACATCGCGGTGAACGCACATTGGAAGCGTGCATTCGTCATCGCCACACTGGCTTATCACCCGGCGTGATTGTATGGGGTGCCATTGGTTACCCGTCTCGGTGACTTCTTGTTCCCATTGACGGCACTTTGAACAGTGGACGTTACATTTCAGATGTGTTACGACCCGTGGCTCTACTCTTCATTTGATCCCTGCGAAACCCTACATCTCAGCAGAATAATGCACGACTGCATGTTGCAGGACCTGTACGGGCCTTTCTGGACACAGAAAATGTTCGGCTGCTGCATGGCCAGCACATTCTCCAGATCTCTCACCAATTGAAAACGTTTGGTCAGTGGTGGTCGAGCAACTGGCTCGTCGCAATGCGCCAGTCACTACTTTTGATGAACTGTGGTATCGTGTTGAAGCTGCATTGGCAGCTGTACCTGTACCCGCCATCCAAGCTCTGTTTGACTCAATGCCCAGGCGTATCAAGGCCTTTATTACGGCCAGAGGTGGTGGTTCTGGGTACTGATTTCTCAGGATCTATGCGCCCAAATTGCGTGAAAACGTTATCACATGTCAGTTCTAATATAATATATTTGACAATGAACATCCGTTTATCATCTGCATTTCTTCTTGGTGTAGCAATTTTAATGGCCAATAGTGTATATTCCATCCTGATTTCGAAATGTACGATGAAAATACACCCCACTTAGCGAAGCAATGGAATCAGATATCTGTAACACAGGTACCAAAGGCCTGTCAGGGCTATTTAAGCACAGTGATGCTATGTATGGTACAGCTTACTGCCATTAACAAATGTTCCATTAGAACTAGAGTCTTCTATGTCATATCATGCATGTAGTCTACATTCTAATTCTAAATGTAGTTTGCCTATGAAGAAAAATATGCAGTAATCCTATGGTGCATTAAAATCAGTTGCAAGTTACATAGATCACAAACGACCGTTCAATTTCAGTAACACTGTGCAAGGTACTCCCTTCCATAATTAATAACTGTTCCATTAAAATTACAGTCTTCCACACCATATACACCAATGCTGATTTTTTAAATGTACTTCCACGTCACTAGCATTTACACAGGATCAAATTCGAAGTGTCCATTTCCTTAGTTTTCAATCAGAGTATAAAAACCAGATTCGTTTTAGTGGAGGGACCTTCCTACTACATCCCGACAGAAGCGTGAAGAGTCTGCGCCACAGGAAAGTAGATTTCCGATGAAATGGTGACTAGATGTTTGAAATTCTAGGAAAATCGGCGTAAGCTACAGGAAAAAAATTGTAAGAACTGGTAGCTACTGTGATATTCCAGACAGCTTCTCCATCAGAATAGCAATTTTAGTGTCAGATATTCCCAACCCATATGATTTTATCAGGGGACACATTATTCGAAACTTCTCCCATGATTATTATTACCATGGGGGTATTTTTTTTCTCTTGAGTAGGACAATGCATTGTGGTTATTAGTCACATGACTTTGTTTCCTTTTGCAGTTTCCTCATCTGTAGGATGGTGCCATGGCTTCCATTGTCTTTTGAAAGTCATGCCCTAGTATTGCAACACGTTCCTATCCTAGCCTTGCTCTTAGTGGAAGTACCATGGATGGGGTGGTCATGGACTTCTTGACATGTCTGGTGAATGTGTAGTTTGCGATAGGGAGCTCTCCCTCTGCAAGGTATTTGTTTAAATAAGTGTTAGTACTACTCAGCATACACTTTGGACTTCAGCTAAGGGGGATAAGTGAGGGTTGCTGCCTGGTGGTGCTGGCATAGTCGGAGGCGGCTTATATGTCGTGACAGAGGACGGCAGTGGCCATGGATATGATTTTAGAGTTGAAGCCTTTTTTCTTGTGGAATGTAACAGATAAGAATAGATTTATTTTCTGTATGAGACGAAACTTAAAGGAATTATAGCCTATGACATACTGCTGTACAGGGTTTTCATGATACATAAGTGATGCGAAAACATGTGATTGCTGCAGTTTCCTCATCACTATGAATACGGAGCAGGATATACATTTAGGAAGAGGTGATCAGCAGACAGGTATTTTTCTAATGTTCACAAGGCTATCATGTGTCAGTTTGCAGAAAGCATTTCCTTGGCATTCAGGAATGTCTTTAAAGACAGAATGCTTAATGGTTCATGAGATATTCTAGATAAAAACTGTGTTTACGAAGAACTGTTTACTTTCGACAGGTATTACCTCTCCCTTTCTCTTTGCTGCAGGGGCTGAGAAAGTTTTGAGCATTAATGGCACAGTGCTCTGGAAATATCCCTATTATTGGAGGCTGCTGTTAAATGTTTTGACAATGGGGAAGTCAGAGAGATGTAGCTCAGGAAGGAATTTGTCTGTGAAAATGATCGACAGAGTCCATTGTTTATGAAGGAGAGGACCGCTGACTGCATACTACACATTCAGTAGTTGGGAAATTATGCTGTTGTTCTAGAGCGGCAACAGCTTCTGTTTGCTCTTGTCCATCTATATGTGTGAGACTGAGTGCATACTTGTGTTTGGATCCAGCAGAATGGACCATGTCGCTCTTGTGAAATCATAACAGGACAGGTATTAGCTGAAAGGCTATGTTTTCTTAGACAGATCATATACTAGAATCTATAAATGATAAATTACTGCCATTGGGAATATTTTGAGACTTGTCTAAGGTTGTGATGTTTAAAACTTTCCCGGCGTACTGATTGTTCCATAAAAACACGGGAGAACTGCCGGATGCCGGTAACGTCCTTCCACGATATTTCGGCGCAGAGACTTCTGGCCGTCTTCAGGTGAGTACCACTGTAGTAGTACTGGCGAGTACGCTTTATTTTTCTTTTCTTATTGGCAGCAGCGGCGAGTACGCGCTGAGCTCTGCTATTTAAAGCCGTACTGAGGTGACATAGCGCATGTGCCGCTCAGCGTGCGCGTTCATAACAACTCCGTGCGCTGCGCCTCGCGCCCTCCACGGTGAAAGCTTGGCGTATCGATATCAGATCGATTTTCATCTTTATGCGGATAACTACGTCGACTTCGAAGTTTCTCTATAACAGGATTCCAAGCATAGTTTAGCTGATAACTGCTATCTCGATTCATGAGAGTCTCGTTGTCAGACAATCTGATTTCCACAGATTCATTGATAATCGAGCTCCGAAAGTTTGATGTATGGGCCAAAATTTTTGTGTCGTTGTAATTCATAGAGTGGTCTGCAGAAATACAATGTTCGGCGATTGCGGACTTGGTGGGTTGGAGAAGGCGAGTATGCCGTTGGTGTTCCACAATGTGTTCCTGCACAGTTCGTGTTGTTTGCCCTATATATGATTTGCCGCATTCACACGGATTCTTGTAAACACCTGATTTACGCAGGCCGAGGTCATCTTTAACGGATCCCACCAGTGATGAAATTTTGGAAGGAGGGCGAAAGATGACTCTCACTTGATACTTTCTCAATATTCTGCCTATCTGTGAAGAAATATTCCCAATAAATGGTAGATAAGCAGTCGACCTGAAGGCCTCTTCCTCTTCCTTGTTCCGTCGTTAGTAGGTCTACATCACTCTGTTCACTTGTTTAGTTGAAGCACCATTCTTCAGAAATACTTTTTGCAGGTGTTCCTGTACCGCTTGAAGACTGTCGGCGTCAGACATGGTATGGGCACGGTGGATCAAGGTTTTGAGTACGCCCATTGTTTGTGCTGGATGGTGGCAACTAGTAGCTTGTAGATACAGCTCTGTACGAGTGGGCTTTCTGTACACCGAGTGACCAAGTGTGCCATCACTCTTACGTCGCACCAAGACGTCTAAAAATGGCAAGCAACTATCCTTCTCTATCTCCATAGTAAACTTTATGTTTTCATGTACGGAGTTCATGTGACCTAAAAATTCTTGGAGACGGTCCAGACCATGAGACCACACTATCAAAATGTCGTCAACGTATCACCAAAATACTGTCGGTTTAAAAGTGGCAGAGTAGAGTGCTCTCTCCTCAAAATCTTCCATAAAAAGGTTGGCCACCAGGGGACATCGTCAGATTGTTCGTAAAATTCGTTGTTAAATGTAAAATATGTGGAGGAGAGAATGTGCTCAAACGACGCTGTAATGTCTGCACCAAACATATTGCCAATGAGGTGTAATGAGTCCACAAGAGGCACCTTTGTGGAAACAGAAACCACATCAAGACTGACCAATAAGTCGTTACTTGGCAGCTGTAGTGACTGAAGTCGGCTGATAAAATTACTAGAATTCTTTATGTGACGTGCACACTTGCCAGTGATAGGCTTTAGACTGGTGGACTTGATTCCTTTTATCGCCAGCGTTCGACCGATTTATGCGTATTATATAGGAAAGCAATCTCGTTTCCCCTTCTGAACACCCTGAAAAACAATGAAATCTTTTGGACACACCTTCGCTCACCGGGTCTCTTGCATTCCTTGCGACTGTAATAAATCGTACATCGACAGACACTGTGTTGCTTCCAGTAAAACTTTTTTAGGTGTGCGACCGCTCGTTTTGTTGCCATATACATCATCATCATCTCGGTTACTGTAGTAAGTGGCGCTCGTCAGGCTGCTATGTTTGCTACTGGGCGCTCCATTTGGATATAGGATACTGTAAATTTTTGGGTGTACATACTGATGATAACTTGAAATGGAAGAAGTACGAGGGCGGTTCAGAAAGTAACCTCCGATTGGTCACAGTGCGGGTTGTGGGGGGAGTAGCGACGCCATCTGTGCGTTCACGCACTCAACAGGTCAGTCGGCATCAAGCCGTGGTCGAGTGAACGTCGTACCTGCGCTAGTTTAGTTTTTGTGGCAGTTTGAAATGTGTGCTGCAATAGAAAACCCCGCCAAATGTGAAGTGCGTGCTGTCATAAGGTTTTTTACAGCCAAAGGATATTCTGCAGCAGCTATTCATCGTGAGCTTTGTGCCGTGTACGGATCAAGAGTTATGAGTGAAGGAGTTGTCCGTGAATGGGTACGTTTATTTAAAAGTGGACGAGAAAACGTTCATGATGAAGAGAGGAGTGGTAGACCATCATTGGTGACTGACGAACTCGTTCAGACAGTTGATGCAAAAGTTCGTGAAAATCGACGTTTCTCAATGTCGGAGTTGTCTACTGGTTTTCCACAGATTTCTAAGACTCTCTTGTACGAGATAGTGACAGCAAGATTGGGTTACCGTAAGTTCTGTGCACGATGGGTGCCCAAAATTCTTACCGACCACCACAAAACTCAAAGAATGGCCTCTGCATTAGACTTTCTGTCACGTTATGAGGACGAAGGAGAACCATTGTTAAACAGAATCGTGACCGGTGACGAAACCTGGATTAAGTACGTGAACCCTGAGACAAAAGAACAATCAAAGATGTGGGCACATTCAAATTCGCCTACCAAACCAAGAAAAGCCTCGCAAGATTTTTATGCCAGAAAACTGATGGAAACGGTGTTTTGGGATGCCAAAGGGGTGGTGTTGGTTGAATTCATGGAACGTGGTACGACCATTAATCAAGACATGTACTGTGAAACAATAAAAAAGTTACGACGGGCTATACAGAACAAACGCCGTGGTTTGCTGGCTTCAGGTATCGTTTTTTTGCACGATAACACCCGTCCTCACTCTGCTCGCAGAACAACGGCCCTTCTTGAGTCCTTCAAGTGGGACGTTATCAACCATCCACCTTACAGCCCAGACCTGGCACCAAGTGATTATCACCTCTTCATGCATTTGAAGAAATGGCTCGGGTCACAGCGGTTTGATGACGACGAAGAGCTCAAAGATGCGGTCACAGGCTGGCTCCAGGCACAAGCGGGTGATTTTTATGCAGAAGGAATTTCAAAGCTTGTGAAGAGATACGATAAGTGCCTCAATCGCTATGGAGACTATGTAGAAAAATAGTGCAAAGATGTAGTTGTAAGATGTATATATTAAAATATTTTTATTTAACTTGGTGTATTTTTTTAAATCAACCGGAGGTTACTTTCTGAATGGCCCTCGTATATTACTAAGCTTCTCAGACAATAAAATTCAGCTACTTTTGCTCTGTGTATGATTGCTAATCTTGGAAGCAAATGTATCACATTCGAGACATATTTTGCTTGTTTACGCACAATAATGTCGTACGGAATGATTTTCTGGGGTAAATCATCACTTAGAAAGGAAGTATTGATTGCAGAAAAGCGAGTAGTAGGAGTAATATGTAGTGTTCACACACGGACGTCGTGCTACAAAGAGTTAGGCATTTCAACTGCACCGTGGCAATACATATTTTTGCTAATGAAATTCGTCATACATAATACATCAGAATTCGAAAAGACCAGTGATGCACATATCCACAACACTAGAGGGAAAAATTAACTTTTGTTACCCATTGTTAAAGCTATCAGAGAGGAGTTCAATATGGAGCAATAGAAATTTTTAGTCATTTGCCTCGTAACATAAAGGTCTGACAAGCAGCGACGCATGTTTTAAATGCAATTTAAAATTATTTCTCCTGGACAGCTCCTTCTATTCCATTGACGAATTTCTACTGCTGGAAAAACTCTTACATTATTTGATACTGAAATAGCTGAGTAAAACCGAATGTACTCAGACTGTTTTCTCTTTACTTATTCTGATCATTTCTAAACTGACATACAATATTTTAAAGCAACGCAATCTGACTTGCAATAATCCCTGCGAAAGAACAGCCCTGACTAACAATAACTTATACCTTTCATGAATCACTTACCTCACAAAAATCCTTGTTACTCAAACTACTGCAATACAGCGAGCGCCAATACTGCCAACTAAGGATTCTAACTACTGAAGGCATTAACTACTGATAGGCAAACAACGTATTTCCTTTTTCTGATGGGCACACGTCCAGATCGTCCGCTCATAGTAACCTCTCAAAACTCTGGCATCTCTCTCCCCACATCCACCACTGCTGGCGGCTCACCTCCATCTGCTCAACGCTACGCGCTGTTCACATCTAACTGCCTAAACACTCGAATAGCGAATATTCCAACAATGAGTCCAACCAGCCACAGACTGCACACAGCGCAGTCAGCGATTTTCATACAGAGCACTACGTGGCGTTGCCAACATAAAAACCTAAACATTCTACTTACAAAGCGTAGTTGCATGAGTAGGAATACTTTCATTAATGTTAACACTAATAATTGAAGCTAATAGTGTATACTCATCCTGTAAACTCACTCGTTCCACATAATTTCTATTACATTATCCTTCCAAACAAGCTAACTAACTATGTAAATGATTACGGTTGCAATTGTCTTACGGGCAGAACGGTCACCAGACTGCATTAGCAATGCTCGTGTTTGGTATTGTTAGGATATGTAAAGGGCGCATACGGCGTCAGATGTTGAGTGAGCACTGAGACGCTGCGTACTCCTCTGATTCAGCGTTATCTGCAAGTGACAGAGTTTCAAAGACGTCCCATTGTGAACCTCCATTTCACCGGCCGGTCGAATCGTGCAATATCCAGATTTGTGGGCTTTCAGATGTGACATCTGTCCGTTGTCGGCCTTCATTTGAACGTGGGCCAGCTAACTAGTCGTCAGGACTCCAGTCGACCACACATGGTGACCACGAGGGAAATTCACTGTATTTCTGTTCCGACACTGACAATGTTGAGTGTTTATGGAAAAAGTTCAAGGCAATCGTAAAATGCGTTTTAGACAGGTACGTGCCGAGTAAAACTGTGAGGGACGGGAAAAACCCACCGTGGTACAACAACAAAGTTAGGAAACTACTGCGAAAGCAAAGAGAGCTTCACTCCAAGTTTAAACACAGGCAAAACCTCTCAGACAAACAGAAGCTAAACGATGTCAAAGTTAGCGTAAGGAGGGCTATGCGAGAAGCGTTCAGTGAATTCGAAAGTAAAATTCTATGTACCGACTTGACAGGAAATCCTAGGAAGTTCTGGTCTTACGTTAAATCAGTAAGTGGCTCGAAACAGCATATCCAGACACTCCGGGATGATGATGGCATTGAAACAGAGGATGACACGCGTAAAGCTGAATACTAAACACCTTTTTCCAAAGCTGTTTCACAGAGCAAGACCGCACTGCAGTTCCTTCTCTAAATCCTCGCACAAACGAAAAAATGGCTGACATCGAAGTAAGTGTCCAAGGAATAGAAAAGCACCTGGAATCACTCAACAGAGGAAAGTCCACTGGACCTGACGGGATACCAATTCGATTCTACACAGAGTACGCGAAAGAACTTGCCCCCCTTCTAACAGCCATGTACCGCAAGTCTCTAGAGGAACGGAAGGTTCCAAATGATTGGAAAAGAGCACAGGTAGTCCCAGTCTTCAAGAAGGGTCGTCGAGCAGATGCGCAAAACTATAGGCCTATATCTCTGACGTCGATCTGGTGTAGAATTTTAGAACATGTTTTTTGCTCGAGTATCATGTCGTTTTTGGAAACCCAGAATCTACTATGTGGGAATCAACATGGATTCCGGAAACAGCGATCGTGTGAGACCCAGCTCGCTTTGTTTGTTCATGAGACCTAGAAAATATTAGATACAGGCTCCCAGGTAGATGCTGTTTTTCTTGACTTCCGGAGGGCGTTCGACACAGTTCCGCACTGTCGCCTGATAAACAAAGTAAGAGCCTACGGAATATCAGACCAGCTGTGTGGCTGGATTGAAGAGTTTTTAGCAAACAGAACACAGCATGTTGTTGTCAATGGAGAGACGTCTACAGACGTTAAAGTAACCTCTGGCGTGCCACAGGGTAGTGTTATGGGACCATTGCTTTTCACAATATCTATAAATGACCTAGTAGATAGTGTCGGAAGTTCCATGCGGCTTGTCGCGGATGATGCTGTAGTATACAGAGAAGTTGCAGCATTAGAAAATTGTAGCGAAATGCAGGAAGATCTGCAGCGGATAGGCACTTGGTGCAGGGAGTGGCAACTGACCCTTAACATAGACAAATGTAATGTATTGCGAATACATAGAAAGAAGGATCGTTTATTGTATGATTATATGATAGCGGAACAAACACTGGTAGCAGTTACTTCTGTAAAATATCTGGGAGTATGCGTGCGGAATGATTTGAAGTGGAATGATCATATAAAATTAATTGTTGGTAAGGCGGGTACCAGGTTAAGATTCATTGGGAGAGTCCTTAGAAAATGTAGTCCATCAACAAAGGAGGTGGCTTACAAAACACTCGTTCGACCTATACTTGAGTGTTGCTCATCAGTGTGGGATCCGTACCAGATCGGGTTGACGGAGGAGATAGAGAAGATCCAAAGAAGAGCGGCGCGTTTCGTCACAGGGTTATTTGGTAACCGTGATAGCGTTACGGAGATGTTTAACAAACTCAATTGGCAGACTCCGCAAGAGAGGCGCTCTGCATCGCGGTGTAGCTTGCTCGCCAGGTTTCGAGAGTGTGCGTTTCTGGATGAGGTATCGAATATATTGCTTCCCCCTACTTATACCTCCCGAGGAGATCACGAATGTAAAATCAGAGACATTCGAGCGCGCACGGAGGCTTTCAGACAGTCGTTCTTCCCGCGAACCATACGCGACTGGAACAGGAAAGGGAGGTAATGACAGTGGCACGTAAAGTGCCCTCCGCCACACACCGTTGGGTGGCTTGCGGAGAATAAATGTAGATGTAGATATTGTGCACCAAGCACATCGCAGCCCCTACGCATTTGCGCCAGTCATGCGAGCACAAGTAATGAATACTATGTAACATGCTGTGTCCTACCGCATCATCGGTCTGTGGCTAGCAGCAGCTGGAGTAGGGAATTACCGTCCGAAGTGCAAACTGGCGCTAACACCACAGCCCAGACTGCTGCCTTTGGATAGGTTTCGTGACCTGGAACCTGTGAATGGCGTCGTATAGCGCCTAGTGATAAATCGTGATTCTGCACTATCCCGAATGATCATCGTCGACGTGGAAGGCGGCGACCTGGGGAGATATTCCAATTCTTACAATGTTTTGTAAAGGCACAGTGATTTTTGTCCTGACGTCATGATGTGGCCAGCCATCGTGTATAACTCAAGGTCGTGGCTGATAATGATTGAGGGAACTCGGCATAATGGTACATCACGGACATGCAGCGTCCTCATGTGTCACCACTCATGCAACAGTGTTATGGTGCCATTCGTCAAAAGGACAATGCTTGTCTGCACATGGCATATGTCTCTGTGCGCTGCCTGCATGATGTTGAGGTAACCCCGTGGCCAGCAAGATCCCCAGCTCTATCCCCAATAGACAGTCGTTTTTCCTTGCTCTGTCTGCGAGTGCGACAGGAAAGGAAGTGACTAATAGTAGTACAAGATACTCTCCGTCACACTTGCGGAGTCTCTCTATAGATGTAAATGTAGAACATGTGTGGGACCAGCTCTGACGTCAGCCCTCGTCCCAGTACCAGTATCCAGGATATCAGGGACCAGTATACAATAACTTGTGCCCCATCTTGCCTCAGGAGGGGTGTATGAGGTGCGACAATAAAGTAATGGCACTGATTTTCTTTGCAAGATGTGGCAACCCTGCAGGCTTGCGTAGGCACAATATCTTTGACCTTGTTCTATAAGCTGCTTCTAGTCCAAGCGGCACATCGATGCAGCTCCTCAGTTGTGAGTTGTGCTGTAATAAGTGAACACATATTTGTGTCTCTCATCACAGAAATGGAACCGCATAATATTGCGCAACGGTATGACATTTCTTTTTGCGTTAAATTGGGTGAAAAAGCGACAACTTACAGTAAGCTTCAGAAGGCTTTTGGAGAGGAGGTTATGTCAAGAGCTCAAGTTTTTCGTTGGCATAAAATGTTTAGTAAAGGCAGAACGAATGTTGAAGATGAAGACCGCAGTGGACGACCATCAACCTCACTTACGGATGTCAACTTCGCCAGGGTGCGTCAACTCGTAGGATCTGATCGAAGATTATCGGTGAAAATGATTGCAGAAGAACTGAACATCCATCGAGAAACGGTTCATCTAATAATAAATAAAGATCTTGGTATGAGAAAGATTTGTGCAAAAAATGGTCCTCAAAAATCTCACACCACCACAACAGCGAGAAACACAGAAAAATGTGGCAGCCGATCTGTTAGAGCAAACGAAAATCAGTCCAGAATTATTGAGCCGTGTTATCACTGGTGACGAAAGTTGGTTTTTCCAGTACGATCCAGAGACAAAACGCCAAAGTTCGCAATGGTGCTCAAAGAGATCACCCAGACCAGAAGGAGCTCGCATGTCAGTCAAAAGTGAAATGCATGCTTGTTTGCCTCTTTGATTCCAAGGGAATTGTTCATAAAGAGTGGGTGCCTCCTGGACAAACAGTTAACCAATATTACTACAAAGAAATTTTAGAAAGACTTCGTAAAAGAGTTCATGTCCCTGCCAACATTGCTGATAATTGGGTTCTGCATCACGATAATGCGCCATCCCATACTGCTCTGTCAGTACAGCAATTTTTAACCTCAAAACAAATTTCAGTACTACCACAGCCACCTTATTCACCAGATATCGGTCCGTGCGACTTTTTTCTATTTCCAAGAGTCAAAACGGCGGTCACGGGAGACCATTTTGAAACAACACAAGATGTCCAAAGAGCTGTGACGAAGGTCTTGGAGGATGGAGGATATTACAGAAGATGAGTTCCAGAAATGTTACCATCAATGGCAGAAGCGCTGGAAAAAGTGTGTGCAATCAGAATGGAACTACTTTGAAGGAGACAACACTAAACTTGACTAAAACGGTAAGCAACTTTTTTTTTCACATCAGTCACACTTAGTATAAAGGCTTCACGACACCCTTCCCAACCGAATCAGTGCACACATCCAGGCCTTAGGGGATGCAGCGTCATACGATAAGTGGGTTCATACCGCCAAGTTCTTTGTAAACTTGACTCCGTTTTGTGATCACTGATATAACATTACACACCCTTTCAACCCATGAAGTTTCATTTCGTTTCCACCTCTCCCACATTTTAGCTAGGCGATATGTTTCATCCTGCTTCTAATATCAGATGTCGAGAACGTTACTGATCTCCATATTTATTGAATTCGCTGTTAGGAATAAAAGCAGTGATCTTAAGATTGATGGGGTGTTGGCCACATGTGTAATCTTGAAACCTGTAGCAGTGACAGAACGATGCAATTCTGGTCTCACTTTCTAGGCCATGCAGATGGAACTGGAGACTGATTGATACAGGATCTGGGATTAATGTTGGGAAGGTTTAAAAGACCGAATTCAGGAGGCAGGAATTCAGTATGATTGCAGTTAAGCAGTGAGGGATTGGCTTGGAATATTTGTTTCGAATGGATGAGGTACAGCAAGAAGAATTACTTAACAGATACCTGTGGACAATGTCTGAAACTTTGTATGTAGAATTCCCGTTGATTCTTTTTCAAGAATGTTAACTATGACTATGATCAAATGTTTACACACTGTTTGTTCAGAAAATCACACATAGATAATGTAATACAAAGTCACAGAGCAAACCATCTGTCTCAGTTATGGATTTGATCTTAATGAGTGTTGTTATTTATTGGAAATTAACTTGGGGTATTTCCGCTAGCATTACGTGCTCTACTGTTACTGTTACATGACGTCAGTCGGCGATTAATCACCTAAAGTGATTGCCAGGTAATTTGGGACCCGAGATATCCTACTGACCGCACCTTGTTAGTAATTATGCATATGCAGATGAGACACATTTGTCAACGGCTGCTACCTTACCAATGTGCAATTTTCGCGCTCCTCTCCGTTACCAGCTACGGCATTCTCCCACGGAATCTTCCAACTGGTTATTCTATCTCCTGCTGATTGACATACTTCACAAGTAATGGTTCAGTATCGTGTTCAGCTACTTTAAGCAAATGTAAAGAATTTCTTCTCCTACATACCGGGTGATCAAAAAGTCAGTATAAACTTGAAAACTTAATAAGCCACGGGCTAATGTAGATAGAGAGGTAGAAATTGACACACATGCTTGGAATGACATGGGGTTTTATTAGAACAAAAAAAACCAAGTTCACAAAATGTCCGACAGATGGCGCTGGACAGCAGAACGTCAGTGACTGCGCATGACATTCGTGTATAAAAGGAGCTGTAATGAGAGAGAGAATCAGATGCGCCAGCAGTAGCAGCATGTTGACGTTACCTGAAAAGGCGCTTTTAGTGAAGCTGTATTATCAGAATGGGGAATGTGCTAGTTCAGCGTTACGATCCTATCGCCATAGCAAGGGGATTCGAACGGAAAAAGGTCTGTTGACAAATGCAGCCGTGGCGGGAATGATTTCGAAGTTCGAAGCCACGGGTTGTTTAGACGATAGACCCCGTAGTGGCCGACCGAGCACAAGGCGCAATGCTGCTGAGACAGTTCAGGAAGAAATGGAGACTGTAGCGCGTTCGTCCATGCACGGGGAAGTTAGCGCTCGTGCAGTCGCACGTCGCACCAGCATTCCATACACTACTCTTTGGTTGGCACTTAGGCGTACCCTCCGATGCTATCCGTATAAAATCCATCGGCATCATGAACTGTTACCTGGCGATTTAGTGAAACGGAGGGCATTTGCGGTGTGGGCGTTTCGAAAGATGTCGAAAGATGACGATTGGTTGAGTAACGTGTTGTGGACCGACGAAGCTCATATCACGCTGCGAGGGTCTGTCAACGCCCACAACTGCAGAATTTGGGCTGCCGAAAATCATCGAACTGTCGTGGAAACTCCACTGCACGACGAGAAAGTCACGGTATGGGTTGGATTTACCACATCTACCGTTATCGGGCCTTTTTTTTTTTCGAGGAAAGTGAGTGATTCTGGTTTTGTAACTGCTACCGTGACGAGTGAGGGGTACGCCGATATGTTACAGAATCGCATCATCCCCAGCCTGGCTGATAAACACCTGCTGGAACGTACGATGTTTATGCAGGATGGCGCTCCACCCAATATTGCTAGACGCGTGAAAGATCTCTTGCGCGCGTCGTTTGGTGATGGTCGCGTGCTCAGCCGCCACTTTCGTCATGCTTGGCCTCCCAGGTCCCTAGACCTCAGTCCGTGCTATTATTGGCTTTGGGGTTGCCTGAAGTCGCAAGAGTATCGTGATCGACTGACATCTCTAGGGATGCTGAAAGACAACATCCGACGCCAATGCCTCACCATAACTCCGGACATGCTTTACAGTGCTGTTCACAACATTATTCCTCGATTACAGCTATTGTTGAGGAATGATGGTGGACATATTGAGCATTTCCTGTAAAGAACATCATCTTTGCTTTGTCTTACTTTGTTATGCTAATTATTGTTATCCTGATCAGATGAAGCGCCATCTGTCGGACGTTTTTTAAACTTTTGTATTTTTTTTTTTTGGTTCTAATAAAACCTCATGTCATTCCAAGCATGTGTGTCAATTTGTACCTCTCTGTCTACATTATTCTGTGATTTATTCAGTTTTCAAATTTATACTGGCTTTTTGATCACCCGGGCTTCTGGTCTCCTGTGACCATTGTGTGTACGTAGCATTCTGCAACTGGTCCTGCAGCAAACAGCCGCGTCATAATCTATTATTTACATGAATGCGTGGTATTTCTCCTTTAGAACTTGTCCGAAAGAACTCACACTACGCGGAATCCGCAGCTGTGATACATGTTATGTAAACTGAAGGTGGAGAAGAGAGGAATATTATGGTTATGAAACTTGATTTCTTAACAAATTCTATGGGTATTATTCCGTTAGAAAAGGGTCATGCCATAGGAAAGATGGGACATTGTTGCTCCTATGAACACACTAGCTGCTGAAGCACTCGCTAAAGCAATGGAATGAAAACGCTAGAAGATAAGTTGAGCAATAATTCCTACGAACTGCGTGTGGTTGCTGTTAAACCTAGCTTGTGACCATCCATGCTGCTCAAGAAAATCTGTAAAGCACAATGAATAAATTCTAATGAGGATGCCAAATTAAAAGCAAAGTCGCCCATCCAAGAACTAAGTTGAAATGCGACAAAATTACGTAACTCCCTTGCTAACTGAATGTAATTACTCGAAGAATTACCTGCTTTACGAAACGAAACGACTAACTGGATTCCCAACCAAACTGTTTTATCCTAAGTGCACTCGAGAGCATTATGTGTTACTCATCACACGGTCAGACCGCGACGTACTGTTCTAAAAACTTTCTTATACAACCTAAACGCTGTGTTCCGGTGCAGTCTCCAAGAGTGGGGTTGGCTGCCATTCAGTCATCACAAAGAACAATTCCGCGGGGCCATACGCTTCTCCCAATGCGGTGGATACTAAAAATACCAGCATCCATTCCCCAGCCGCCTACCATTTAAGGGAACAAAAATTCGAAAATGAATTCATTGGAAAATTCCGCACTTCGTGCGTTGGTGTGACAGATCCAGTCGCAAGACAAACTTTTGAAAAGAGCAGTTTAATGGTTGTCTTCATTTCAGTCACGCCACGAGCCAGCTTTGAAAGTTTAAGGTTCAACGAATGTTTCCATACTTCTACAACAAAGACAAAAAAAAGCTATATTGATTCTTTGGTCACACATGCTCTATTTTAATATTTTGTGACTAAAGCGTTATGCGTGACATGCCAGTTTCAAATGTTTTGTTTCTGATGAAGGCATCGTAGAAGTCGCCGAAACCTAGGTCATAAAGACTTCATTTTCGGGACTGAGGGCTTCAATTGTTTTAATATTTCATGAAAAGTGTCTGAGACTGGGACCTTCCACCTGTGAATATTGAAATAGGCATCCAATTTCACATTCATGGTAATCTAAATAAGCGAGCGGAAAACACCACAGTCATTTCAAAAATGTCTCTGAATTTTTATCATCAGCAGCTTAACAAAAAAATGGGAAATTTTATCATTTTCGCTTACAATACTCGACTTCTCCACCATCGCTGAAATGTTGATTAACATCATGGAAGCACAATATGGACACATTGATAGCTCCTTCAAGATAAGACAATTTCACTACGAACTTACACTTCAGTACGAATGCACATAAGAAATTTTTATCGTTACCATAAGCTATTTATAATCAGCTACGTACGGCTCCTATCTTGTCCTATGTAAGTATAAACTTAGCAACTATGCTGGACTTCGAGCATGTTCTGGTTCTCGTAAACTATTCCTGTACCAGCACGGCTTCTGTTTTCTACAAGGCTATTATACTTTACACCGAAGAGCCAAAGAAACTAGTACACCTTCTTAATGCCGTGTAGGGCCCCCGCGAGCACGCTGAAGTGGCACAACACAACTATTGTCTGAAGCAGTGCCGGAGGGAATTGACACCACGAATCCTGCAGGGCTGTCCATAAATCCGTAAGAGTGCGAGGGGGTGGAGATCTCTTCTAAACAGCACATTGCAAGACATTCTAGACGTTTGGGGTGTGGAATTGTCCAAGTCCGTCGGCATGCACAATGGACATGAATGGATGCAGGTGATGAGAAAGGATGCTTACGTATGTGTCACCTGTGAATCGTATCTAGAAGTATCAGGTGTCCCACATCACTCCAACTGCACACATTAAAGACCCTCCATCAACCTGAACAGTCCTATGCTGACATGCAGGGTCCATGGATTCATGAAGTTGTCTCCATACCCCTACATGTCCATCCGCTCGATATCATTTGAAAAAAGACTCGTCCTATCAGGCAACATGGTTCCAGTCATCAACAGTCCAATGTTGATGTTGACAGGCCCAGGCAAGGAGTAAAGCTTTGTGTCTTGCAGTCATCGAGGTTACACGAGTGAGCCTTCGGCTGCAAAGGCCCATGTCGATGAATTTCCGTGAAATGTTTCGCACGCTGACACCTGTTGATGGCCCATTATTGAAATCTGTACCAATTTGTGGAAGAGTTCGTCTTCCGTCATACTGAACGATTCTCTTCAACTGTCGTTGATCCCGTACTTGCAGAATCTTTTTCCAGCTGCAGTGATGTCGGAGATTTGATGTTTTACCGGATTTCTTATATTCACGATACACTCGTGAAATGGGCGTAAAGGGAAATCCCGCTACCTCGGAGATGCTGTGTCTCATCGCTCGTGCCCCGACTTCAACACCACGTTCAGACTCACTTAAATCTTGATAACTTGCCATTGTAGCAGCAGTAACCGATCTAACAAGTGCACCAGACACTCCTTGTCTTATATAGGCTTTGCCACCCGCAGTGCCGTATTCTGGCTGTTTACATATCTCTGTATTTGAATACGCATGCCTATACTAATTTCTTTGGCGCTTCAGTGTAATTTATATGTGTTTGTAGTACACTGCCTGAAAAAAAAAGAAAAAAAACAGCTGGAACGGGAGGAGGAAACGAAATGGGGCTGAAAGAGTATATGATGTTAATTCAGTGGTTACTGTGGTATCGATAGTAGCGATGCTACATAGTTCCGAAGGTTGGCACTACCACGAGACACCGACGGCAGCGCCCTCTAGCTGGTGCTGTGCAGCTCTACGAGCTCCGCTACAGATTCGGTCCCATTTCTTCAGGTGCAGCCAGCCAGCACGGTAGCTCAGCGTGTTTGGTCAGAGGGTTAGCTGCCCTCTGTAATAAAAAAACTGAGTTAATGGATGAGCAACGAACTTTCACGGATGCCTTACGTCGTCCGCCCCGCCCCCTTCCAACGAACAAAAGCGAACAAAAAAAAAAAAAACAGATTTTGGCTTTTCTCACACGCACGACTCCCGACAGGATAACTACCCGATCACTTCTTTTCCCCGATCACATTTATTTCCCAAGAGGAAAAACTAACTCTGTGACGTGGATCAGCGGCCACGCTGTTCACTACCTCTTCGGTAATGGCGAAAAGACAGTACCCGATTTTTGGTATTACCTCAACGAACGACATTGTGCGGTCGTCAGGAACCCTAAATATAGGCAATATTTTTCTAATTTTCTTTGGAGCGCATTCCATAATCCGCCTCGCAGCTGGATTACCGATGACATGAGAAGATAACCACAGCACCTCTTCCCAGTTCCTTTTTTTATGAGATTGAACAAACAACGGAAACAACACAGCAACGAGAAGACAGTCATCGAAAAATTCGCAGCGGGCTATTGTATGGAGCATCCTTTGTCGTAACGGCACGACTTCCTATTATTCTGTTTATGTAGCCGAAGAGGAACGGCCTTCCTTTTATCCATTTGTATAAAAATAAAATAAAATAAAAATAAAAAAAAGCAGAAAAACAAACCTTCCAAAATCCTTTTTCCTTTTTTTTCATTTTTGTTAAAAAAAGTGGCTAGGATAGCTGGCTATTAAAAAAATGCCCATCTGTGTTACACACGCATTTTGTTATTTAAGAAAAAAAACAAAAAAAATTGGTCAGCGCGACAGACTGTCAATCCAAAGGGCCCGGGTTCGATTCCCGGCTGGGTCGGAGATTTTCTCCGCTTAGGGACTGGGTGTTGTGTTGTCCTAATCATCATCATTTCATGCCCATCGACGCGCAAGTCGCCGAAGTGGCGTCAAATCGAAAGACTTGCACGCGGCGAATGGTCTACCCGACGGGAGGCCCTCGTCACACGACATTTCATTTCATTTCACCACCTTGCAAGTTACGTAATATGTTAGCATATGTTTATACACTAGTAAAGGTGATTTAAACTGTATCTGCAGTACCGCGATATTAGTACCTATTCCTGTTCCTGTTCCTTACCCACGCGCCGCCTCCCAGGCGGGATACAAAAATTACAAAATCGAATCAAATTTACGCAGAATTTGGCAGCACGAGCCCACTTTTCAGTATGATGCTGAATCCCCTCTGGCCTGGACACATGCACTGATTTGGTTGGGAATAGTGTCGTAAGTGTCATAGTGCCGTTGTACCCTCTGCTGAAGCTTGATCGCCCGCAACTGGTGTAACTGCGCGTTGGATACTGGAACCGTGTCGGAGCTGATGCCTGAGCTGGTCTCAAACATGTTCTGTCAGGAACGGATCAAGAGACGTTGCTGGTCACGGGGTACCTTAACCCTTTCATGGTTGATGGGTCATATATGTCCCACTAACTTTGAGCGCCAGTTCGAGTGTCGGGATATATGTTACCCAGCTCTGCACGGTGCTGCCATCTAGGGACGACTGTACTGAACCTGAGAAAAAATCGGGACTGCATTGGAAAGGCAGGAGTGCTAGTTCTGCAAGGTTCGCAGAAGAGCTCCTGTAAAGTTTGGAAGGTAGGAGACGAGATACTGGCAGAAGTAACGCAGTGGGGATGGAGCGTGAGTCGCGTTTGGGTAGCTCAGTTGGTAGAGCACTTGCGCGCGAAGGGCAAAGGTCCCGAGTTCGAGTCTCGGTCCGGCACACAGGTTTAATCTGCCCGGAAGCTTCATATCAGCGCACACTCCGCTGCAGAGTGAAAATCTCATTCTGAGAACAAAAGTTGTTTGCACTGCTTGTGGTGCACCACTTTCTGCCACACCATGTTTTTCCAAGTTTCATGGAATGTAAAGTTTTGTAAGTATTGGTCATGTATCATGAAAACTGAAATGTAATGAATATTTTTTACACTGGCTCTACACAAATAAAAAGATTACATGCATGTATAATTTGTAGTTATTTTATTCTCCACAAAATCCTGTTTATGGCTAAAAAAAATAAAATTACAAAATCAGTCGGTCAGCAGTAAAGGTATCTCGCGTTGGTTCATGGGACATATGTGTCCCACTTCCTGTTGTGAAAAAATGGAGAACTTAAAAAATATTTTGGTGGTGAAAATATAATAATGGGACTGAAAAGAAAACATTATCACCTTAATATTTTAAAAAATATGTAAAAAATGAATTTTATCCATGAAAGGGTTAACATCACACATATTGTTCATCTGCGGATGAGCATTGTCTTGATGAAAAATCGCACTACGGTATTACTGCATGAGATGTAATACGTTGGGGCACAGAATGTCTTTGTCGTACCGTTGTGCGCTTAAAGCCCTTTAGTTGAAAGTAATGTATAATACACACACCATAAAGAGTTTTGCATCATCTTGGTTCTGAGAGTTCCGGAACCTGTACAGAAAATTGAAATAGAGATAAACATA
Source organism: Schistocerca americana (assembly GCF_021461395.2). Taxonomy (NCBI): domain Eukaryota; kingdom Metazoa; phylum Arthropoda; class Insecta; order Orthoptera; family Acrididae; genus Schistocerca; species Schistocerca americana. The sequence continues at coordinate 205,711,051 of NC_060119.1, forward strand.
AACAACATTTACGCCCTTTATATTGCTCATGAAAGCCGCACATTACATGTTGTACCATGTTACAGCGAGACCTTCAGAGATAGTGTTCCACATTGCTGCACACCGGTACCTCTAATACCCAGTAGCACGTCCTCTTGCATTGATGCATGCCTGTATTCGTCGTGGCATACTATCCACAAGTTCTTCAAGGCACTGTTGATCCAGATTGTCCCACTCCTCAACGGCGATTCGGCGTAGATCCCTCAGAGTGATTGGTGGGTCATGTCGTCCATAAACAGACTTTTTCAATGATTCCCAGTCATGTTCGATAGGGTTCGTGTCTGGAGAACATGCTGTCCGCTCCAGTCGAGCGATGTCGTTATCTTGAAGGTAGTCATTCACAAGGTGTGCACGGTGGGGGCGGAAATTGTCGTCCATAAAAACGAATGCCTCGCCAACATGCTGCCGATATGGTTGTACTATCGGTCGGAGGATGGCATTCACGTATCGAAAAGCCGTTATAGCGCCTCCAATGACCACCAGCGGCGTACCTAGGCCCCACATAATGCCACACCAAAACTGCAGGGAAGCTCCACCTTGCTGCACTCGCTGGACAGTGTTTCTAAGGCGTTCAGCCTGACCGGGTTGCCTCCAAACACGTCTCCGACGGTTATTATCAGAGAAGAGAACGTGATGCCAATCCTGAGCGGTCCATTCGGCGAGTTGTTGGGCCCATCTGTATCGCGCTGCATGATGTCGTGCTTGCAAAGATGGACCTCACCATGGACGTCGGGAGTGAAGTTGCGCATCATGCAGTCTATTGCGCACAGTATGCATCGTAACACGACGTCCTGTGTCTGCACGAAAAGCATTATTCAACATGGTGGCGTCGCTGTCATAGTTTCTCCGAGCCATAATCCGTAGGTAGCGGTCATCCACTGCAGTAGTAGGCCTTGGGCGGCCTGAGTGAGTCATGCCATCGACGGTTCCTGTCTCTCTGTATCTCCTCCATGTCCCAACAACATCGCTTTGGTTCACTCCGAGACGCCTGTATACTTCACTTGCTGGCACAAAGTAACATTGCGGACGCTATCGAACCGCGGTATTGACCGTCTAGGCATGGTTGTACTACAGACAACACGAGTAGTGTACCTCCTTCCTGGTAGATGACTGGAACTGATCGGCTGTCGCACCCCCTCTTACTAAAAGGCGCTGCTCATGCATGGTTGTTTACGTCTTTGAGCGGGTTTGGTGACATCTCTGAACAGCCAAAGGAACTGCGTCTGTGATATATCCACAGTCAACGTCTATCTTCAGGAGTTCTGGCAACCGGGGTGATGCAAAACCTTTTTCGATGTATGTATTTAAAGTCGTGTTTGTAAGTGTTTCGTTGGCACCTGAGAAATGTATAAAATTGATTTTGTTATCGAAACACATAAATCTTAGTCCCCAGCAACAGAAGTATGTGCAAATTAAAATTTGAGCGTAAATATATGGAGCTCACGCTAGACGATGCGCAAGCCAACTAGCTAGTAAATCAAACAATTGGCCTGCGAGAAAGCAATCCATTTTCAACGAAATTTATATGTACCATCCGACTCCAAAAGAAATGACTGCTATTAAAATGTTGTTCCTGAATATTTTTATCTTCGTCTTAGTCATACCAAATCTGTTACTGTAATTACAGACCAAATGAACAAATAAATTAACGCATCTGACTTTCTGATAAAACTGCTTGAAAAGTCACAAGATAGCACTTTCTTTTACTAATATTAAGCCTCTGAACCGATATGATATTATTTTCACAAGTACACTCTGACAGTCACTGTGGCTTACAGTGGACATGAACCTTGATAGTAATTAAAGTTATTGGTCTACCTGTGCGCATTGAACGCCCATCCTCTCTGCCGCCTGTCACTATTAGGAATATACTGAGACTGTGAAAAATCAAGTTTCGTCTGACCGAGCTTGCGATGTGTAATGCAAGACGCTATCTTACCGCTTTTCATAAAATGCTTCTCAGTACACAACTCGCTATTTGCAATGCGACTATGCAAACACAGTCACGAAAGTAAATAAAGCATTAAAAGTGAAGAACTAAACTCAACCACTGATAAATGAGAACAAAAACTCCAATTATAACTATACTGCATTAAGCCATAACAGCAATACACCTTTTCACAAAGTTTTCAAAAAAATGGCTCTGAGCACTATGGGACTTAACATCTATGGTCATCAGTCCCCTAGAACTTAGAACTACTTAAACCTAACTAACCTAAGGACAGCACACAACACCCAGTCATCACGAGGCAGAGAAAATCCCTGACCCCGCCGGGATCACAAAGTTTTCATACATAGACAAATTATCAAAAATATTCCTTAATAACCCTGTTGTATACACTGCTTTTCTTGACACTTGTTTCAACTAGTAGACAAGTCCATGTAGTAGACAAGACTGGATTACCTTAAAAATTGTCTTTTGTCGTTCTTGCATTCGTATCATCTCATTTCCTCAAAATTTTTCGTCTAATATGTTATTACAAAATCCCTTTTAAATAATGCTGCCTCCACTATGCTGCAGGCCAACTTTCATCCTTTTCAAACCAGGTGCTGGCCAAATGGCGACCCACAATGAGGCCCCTGTCACACAGTGCCAGGAGTTGATAACGCTGTCTCACACGAGTATGCGGCAACTCTGTCCTCCACAGTGACAACGCACCCTATACATAGCTTACCAGATTTTATAGCAACACTAAATACGAACAAAGCTAATGCTTGCCGGCCGCTGTGGCCGAGCTGTTCTAGGCGCTTCAGTCCGGAACCGCGCTGCCGCTACGGTCACAGGTTCGAATCCTGACTCGGGTATGGATGTGTATGATGTCCTTAGGTTAGTTAGGTTTAAGTAGTTTTAAATTCTAGGGGACTGATTACCTCAGATGTTAAGTCCCATAGAGCTCAGAGCCATTTGAACCATTTACTAATGCGTCCTGGTGACTGCTCTACATACCATGGAGAATTGCAGCTCTAATTATTTACATACCCACCAGGCCGGCCGCTGTGACCGAGCGGTTCTAGGCGTTTCAGTCCGGAACCACGCGGCTGCTACGGTCGCAGAATCGAATCTTGCCTCGGGCATAGAGGTGTGTGATGTCCTTAGGTTAGTTAGGTTTACGTAGTTCTAAGTCTAGGGGACTGATGACCTCAGATGTTAAGTCCCATAGTGCTTAGTGCCATTTGAACCATTAGTGCATAGAGCCATTTGAACCATTTTTTGTTTACATACCCACCGATGGTATCTGTGTGTACGAATTTACGTTGACATACGACTATGCTTTCTGGGTGCTTCACTTTTTTCGAGGCAGTGTATTTTAATAATCATCTCACTGGATAACTGGTTCTGAAAAATGTTTCAAAGGTACATGCATTAAAAGGAATGAAATAATGCTGAACACCTCAACAACCAGAACATTTTGGACATGCAGACATATAAATACTGTAAAGAAAAGAATGTGAACCTGACCTAGATGCATGGAGGATGAATTGTGTTGTTAGTGGGTAGTCTTTAGACAAGGTAGCGGCGTCCTACATTTCAGTTCTCTGATAAGGTCCGCGTGGCAGCAAGTCAATACAGCGTATTCGCTTTTCTACCCATAGTGTTTCAGTAATCTCCACTCCACAACTCAACGTGATAGTCTGCCCTAAGGTTCCAAACTTCAGATGCCAAAGCACTTTGTACCAGCATGACATTTAGAAAAGATATATTTAGCGATACTGAACAGATGAATGTTAACATAGCCTATCAACTTGTACAACATTTATTCCGTCTTTGTTCTATCAAATTGGCTATTTTTAATAAGTAGGAGATATAACAGCCGCTATAATCTTGAGCCATTGGCCGGTAAGTCCATAGCAGTAAATTGAGAGCACCGTCGATATGAGTATAATTAATGTTCCATTATCTTCAAGCAACTGAGTAACGTGGTACCAGTCTTAAGGGCGCCCGACGTTTATCAGACGTCGGTAAGCGGACGAGTACACTGCAAACAACATAGACACTCATAAAAGTGAGTAGCAAGGATTTTGCCTAATGTAGCTGTTTCAGGGCCAAAGCAGAGACACAAATTGTTTAGAAACCACATACAGTGTGAAATACTGGAGATGGACATTGTCAGCCTTGGGAGGTGCACTTGGCTAGGAATGGGCCTAATATTCTGCAGTGAAATTTTGCCTTGCTTAAATTTATAAACACAGTTATCGTCAGTGCTTGCCTGCTTCACATTCTAACCGACAAAAACGACCTTCCTCAGACTAAACTCCGAGCTTTTCCAAACGGAATATAGTTTTTTTTCTCTTATTATTACATAGTCTTGCAGCTTTCACTTAAACAAACCACCGCCATTTTAACATGATGGGGAAATGAAGAGCGAAATATTAAATTTCAAAATAAACAACAGACTGGGCGACTGAAAGAGTTATAAAGAAAACACAGGAGATAGTTTGGGAAATGGAAGTTTCTGCACTGTTTATTCGCAGTTCCAGAAGTCTTGTATGAAAGCTGGCTGACTCGAATTTCTTGCGTCGTAAGACATTGCGGGGAAACGTTTTATAGTCGCCTGGAGAACCATAACAGAGACGTTCGCAGACTGGCTACTCTTGTATGCAGAATAGCAAAGCGAGTGGCGGTGAGAATTTCTGCGGAAGAACCAACCCTGTCGATCTGTTTAGCATTCATAGCTTACGCATTATATTCGTATCACTACCATACCCTTATCGACAATATTTTTTCTGTAGACATATTCAGCAAGATGTTCCATGTGATGTGCGTTACGTGAGTGGTGGGGTTGTGTTCTGTGCATACTTGACAAATGAGCTGATGCGAGTACCTCTGAGATAAGTATCGCAAGTGTTGTTTAAAACTTAAAAGCATCTTATGACCACGTTTTGTCATTTTGTGACTTACGTGATTAAAATTTCAATACCTTCAAAATGGTCCAAATGGCTCTGAGCACTATGGGACTCAACTCAGTCCCCTAGAACTTAGAACTACTTAAACCTAACTAAGGACATCACACACATCCACGCCCGAGGCAGGATTAGAACCTGCGACCGCAACGGTCGCGCGGTTCCAGACTGTAGCGCCTATAACCGCTCGGCCACTCCGGCCGGCTCAATACCTTCGACGAGGTCTAAGCAAGATACTGAAAAGCAAATGCATCAGTTGTCTTACAACACTGAACAAACCATCGGAAAAAGGAGCATGTACCACATTGCGAATGAATAAATAGAAAATCGAAATATATGTTCGATCCTGCACAGGATGAGTCATTTAAGTTGAAACACAAACGTGTCTTCAAAACAATGACGCCTACGAGTAAACAATGAAGGCCAAATGCGGATGAACAACTGACAGAACAAGACGGAAGCACCAGCTGGCCACTTAACGGCGCAGTTGTTGATTAACCAAATGAGAACTCCCTTATTTAAATCGGACACACTATTTTTTACTTCATGTTCGCGTTCTACGAGGAAAAGTCTATAGCATTGTGATGAATATTTTTCCTTTTATTTTCGAATCGATGATTTTCAGACTCGTTCCTTCGCGAAAAGTCATACGCCCACCGAACAAAATAACAGTAAAATGAACACCGCTCTCTTCGGAGCGCTATACTGTAGCAAATTAGCCTATTTTGCCACTTCTTTCGTTCCAGCGAAAATTGTAACTGTAATATAATTATATTCTTTTCATAAGTAATGAACTGGACAACCATCATGCTGGAACCTTAATATTCCACGCTTTCGAATAACAAAATATTCAAATAGCAATGATAATTCGTCTTCCAGAATGTGCGCATACATTTGTCCATCCAAAATCCTTCCCAAACTATAAGGATCAACAAGTTTATTCCACACCACATGTTAGCTCCGTGACGACGGCGACTACCATTTACATGTAACACAAATGCTTTTTATTCCAGTCTTTGATGAAAATATCAATTCGTTTGACGATGACCGGTTTCAGTCTGTAATTACCGCCCTCAGATCTTTTCTAAACCACGCCCTAAAGTGATAAGGCCGTAATGGCATCGTCAAAACATATAAATATACTCAGCACAGCATCGTCTGACTGTAAACGGTCATCGTCAAAAGAATTTATATTATGATCAAAGACTGAAAAAAAAAACATTTTACAGTATTGGATCAAATGGTTCAAAATGGTTCTGAGCACTATGCGACTTAACTTCTGAGGTCATCAGTCGCCTAGAACTTAGAACTAATTAAACCTAACTAACCTAAGGACATCACACACATCCATGCCAGAGGCAAGATTCGAACCTGCGACCGTAGCAGTCCCGCGGTTCCAGACTGAGCGCCTAGAACCGCTAGACCACCGCGGCCGGCAGTATTGGATCACTGTTCGTATATGGGACTATGTCGCAGCTGGTGAAAAATATAACACAGTCAGTGCGGGTGGACCACGTACTTAAATTCTACATATATAGTACTTAGAGCTTAGGATCCTTGTCGTACGTGAAAAAAAATTCGTTTTGAAGTTATTCATGTTTGCCAGTGCAACACGAACATACACTTCAAAATAAGATTTCCGTTCTACTAAAAATAAATTTGTCTTCTGCCTGAAACAGCAGAATCTGGATGGTATCATCTTATCGGCCCGTGTCATTCGTTAGAATTTGGTCTTTCCCTGCTGCTACGGTCGCAGGTTCGAATCCTGCCTCGGGAATTGATGTGTGTGATGTCCTTAGGTTAGTTAGGTTTAAGTAGTTCTAAGTCTAGGGGGCTGATGACCTCAGATGTTAACTCTCATAGTGCTTGGAACCATTTGCTTTTTAGTCTTTTCTGTTCTTTTGTGGGATGCACAGTTCCCGAGGTATTTCACTGTCTCGTTCTTAGTGATTCACGTTTGTTCACAAGATGTTTGTTAAACTAGGCACTTTTTGCAAACTCTGCTTACACTAAACACAAGACCACCGAGAAAAAGCGTTCAAAAGTGACTACGAGAAGCAGGTACGCTGCCATTTGTGAAAATTGCAAGACCCAAAAGAGATGACCCATCTGAATCCGAACTCGGTGGGTATGTGGAACAGCAGAGTACCAATACGTGATTGTTAGTTCACAGAGGACGCTTGTTGCTGTAATATATACAATGAGGTGACAAGCGTCATGAGATACTTCCTCATATCGTGTTGGACCTCCTTTTTCGCGGTGTAGTGCAGCAAGACGTAGTGTGGACCCAAAAAGACGTTGGAAGTCCCCTCCAGAAATAGCCAAACTGTCTGTATAACCATCATAATTGCGAAAGTGTTGTCATTGCAATATTTTATGCTCGAACTGATCTCTCGATTATGTCCCATAAATTTTCGATGGGAATGATGTTGTGCGATGTGAGTGGCCAAATCATTCACTCCAATTGTCAACGTTCTTGAAACCAATCACGAACAATTCCGGGGAATATAAAGTCCATGAATGTCAGCCAATGGTCTCCAAGTAGTCGAACATAACTTTTCCCAGTCAATGTCGGTTCAGTTGGACCAGAGGACCCTGTCCAATCCATGTAAACACAACCCACGCTATTATGGAACCATCACCAGTTTACAAAGGGTCCATGGCTTTGTGGGATCTGCACCACACTCGAACCCTACCATCGTCTCCTAACAAATGAAAGCGGGAATCATCTGACCAGTCTTCTAGCGTGCAACCAATATGGTCAAGAGCCCAGGACAGGCGCTGTGGGCGGTCCCTCAGTGGTTGGTGGGTCACGTCGTCCACAATCAGCCCTTTTCAATCTATCCTAGTTATGTTCTATAGCGTTCATGTCTGGAGAACATGCTGGCCACTCCAGTCGAGCGATGTCGTTGTCCTGAAGGAAGTCATTCACAAGATATGTATGGTGGGGGCGCGAATTGTCGACCATGAACACGAATGCATCGCCAATATGCTGCCGATATAGTTGCACTATTGGTCGGAGGATGGCAGTCACATTCGTACAGCCGTTACTGCGCCTCCAATGACCACCAGCGGCGTACGTTTGCCCCACATAATGCCACCCCAAAACAGCAGGGAACCTTCACCTCGCTGCACTCGCTGGACAGTGTGTCTAAGGTGTCGAGCATGACTGGGTCGCCTCCAGACACGTCTCCGACGATCGTCTGGTTGAAGGCATATGTGACACTCATTGGCGAAGAGAACGTGATGCCAATCATGAGCGGTCTACGGGCATGTTGGTGGACCCATCTGTACAGCGCTGCACGGTGTCGTGGTTGCAAAGAAGAACCTCGCCATGGACGTCGGGAGTAAAGTCGCGCATCATTCAGCCTATTGTGCACAGTTTGAGTCATAGCACGATGACCTGTGGCTGCACGAAAAGCATTATTCAACATGGTGCCGTTGCTGTCAGGGTACCTCCGAGCCATAATCCGTGGGCAGCGGTCATCCACTGCAGTAGTAGCCCATGGGCGGCTTGAGCGAGGCATGTCATCGACAGTTCCTGTCTCTCTGTATCTCCTTCATGTCCGTCCGAACAGATCGCTTTGGTTCACTCCGAGACGCCTGGAGATTTGCCCTTCCTGGCACAAAGTAACAATGCGAATGCGATCGAACCGCAGTATTGACCGTCTAGGCATTGTTTAACCACAGACAACACGAGCCAGGTACCTCCTTCCTGGTGGAAAGACTGGAACTGATCGGCTGTCGCCGCCCCCCTCACCCTCCCCGTCGCCCCCTGTCCAATAGACTTTGGTCATGCATGGTTGTTTACATATTTAGGCGGTTTTAGTGCTTCTCTGACGTATTTTTTGACGTATTTCCACACTCGACTGCTGTTGACGGCACGGACATAAGAAGAACTGCAAAGTCACAAGATGATTATTGTTCAAGTATTGTTCGAACGAGGGTTTTCGAAAGCTACCTTCTTTGTTCATGGACTACATTTCTTGCGGGCTGTTCCAGTGAATCTCAGCCTGACAATTTTCTTACCAGCGATTTATTTTACGTGGTCCCTCCACTTTAAATCCCTCCGCACGTACGCCTCTAAATATGTTGTGGAAATAACTGCTTCCAGTGATTGTTCAGCTATCGTGTAATCATACAATAACGTGTGTTTCTCTGTCTGTATGGACAATATGTTACGTTTGTTTATACTGCGCCAAGCATCGATCCTTTGCAGGTCTGCTTGCATTTCGCTGCAGTCTTCTAGCGTTGCGACTTCCTTGTATACAAAAGCTTCATCCGTGAGAAGCCTCGCGGAACTGCTGACATTATCTACTAGGTAATTTAAATATATTGTGAAAAGTTATGCTCCTATAACACTCCCATGGGATATGCCCGAAATTAATTTTACGTGTCACTTGTCGCTTTACGAACTCTGCGTAAAGTTGATGCTCAGCAAGAACTCCAGATCTGTCCCTGGTATCAGATGCGTGGGACGTGTTCGGACGTTAACTCCACCAGGGATGTCAAGGACCAGTTACTACAATCATGAGCCCGTTAACTCAGGCGAGGATACTACGACTTTACGACACCCTAATCAACCGAAACAGGGCATACATCCAGGGCAGATGGGTTGCAACGTCACACTGATAAGATGTCCCATACTGCCAACTTCTTCCTAAAGTTGACACGATTTTATAATCGCTGAAAGGACGTCGCATACTTTCTCAATTCGCGAAGTTTCATTACGTTTGATCCGTCCCTTATAGGTGCTTCGCTTTTAAAACACTCATGAACGCACCCGGATAGTCGCCATGTTGGCACTCCGCTTCTGGGATTCGGATTGAGTCTGCGCTATGGACTATCGACGAGTGTCGGTGTGCCGGGCAGCACGTATGCGATTTTTAGGCGATTTCCCAACTCCGACGAGATGAATACTAGGGTGGTACTCTTTCCCCATTTAAGGTACAAGATCTGCAAACATTTCTAAAACGTTCTCACGCTTTCACATAGCATAATAATAAATGCAGATGTATGGGGGTGCATATATTCGCCGGTCGCGGAAGCCGAGCGGTTCTAGGCGCTTCAGTCCGGAACCGCGCGACTGCTACAGTCGCAGGTTCGAATCCTGCCTCAGGCATGGATGTGTGTGATGTCCTTAGGTTAGTTAGGTTTCAGTAGTTCTAAGTTCTAGGGGACTGATGACCTCAGATGTTAAGTCCCATAGTGCTCAGAGCCATTTGAACCATTTTTTGCATATATTCGACAGGCGGGAAGACATGGCGATAGGAAAGACATTTGGCAGCCCTTTATCACCAACACTGACGAATCCAGGATAGCATGCTGACCCCTTGAAAGGAATGGCATAAAGGAAAGAAAAATTAGAAAAAACAGTATAAAACACTCATGACATAAGTATATGTACTTGCCGACTCTCCTAAGAGAACGTGCTCAGTCACTGAAGTGAATTAAGATACCTCTCTTTCTATCTTGTCTGTGTGCATGTGTGTGTTTCTGTCTGTGTTTTAATTCTCTGTTATATTTGTCCTACTGAAGCGCCAAAGAGACTGATACAGGCATGCATATTCAAATACGGAGATATGTAAACAGGCAGCATACGGTACTGCGATCGGCAACGCCTATATAAGACAAGTGTCTGGCGCCATCATTAGATAGGTTACTGCTCTGCAATAGCAGATTATCACGATTTAAATGAGTCTGAACGTGGTGTTATAGTCGGCGCACGAGCGATGGGAGACAGCAACTCCGACGTAGCGATGCAGTGGAGATTTTCTCGTACGACCATTTCACGAGTGTACCGTCAATATCAGGAATCCGGTAAAACATCAAATCTCCGACATCGCTGCGGCCGCAATAAGACCCTGCAAGAACGGACCAACCACGACTGACGAGATCGTTCAACGTGGCGGAAGTGCAACTCTTCCCCAAATTGCTGCAGATTTCAAATCTGGGCCATCAACAAGTGTGTGATGTCCTTAGGTTAGTTAGGTTTAAGTAGTTCTAAGTTCTAGGCGACTGATGACCAAAGGTGTTAAGTCCCATAGTGCTCAGAGCCATCAACAAGTGTCAGCGTGCGAACCATTCAACAAAACATCATCGATATGGGTTTTCAGAGCCGAAGGCCCCCTCGTATATCCTTGATGACTGCACGACACAAAGCTTTACGCCCCACTGGGCACGTCAACACTGACATTGGACTGTTGATGAGTGGAAACATGTTGCCTGGTCGGTCGAGTCTCGTTCTAGATTGTGTTGAGGGATGGAACGTGTGTGGGTATGGAGACAACCTCACGAATCCATGGACCCTGCATGTCGGCAGGGGACTGTTAAAGATGAAGGCTCTGTAATGGTGTGGGGTGTGTGCAGTTGGAGTGATATGGGACCCCTGATACGTCTAGATACAGCTCTGATAGGTGACACGTACGTAAGCATACTGTCTGATCATCTGCATCCATTCATGTCCATTGTGCATTCCGACCGACTTGGGTAATTCCAGCGGGACAAAGCGACTCTCCAGAATAGCAACAGAGTGGCTCCAGGAACACTCTACTGAGTTTAAACACTTCCGCTGGCCACCAAACTCCCCAGACGTGAACACTATTGAGCATATCTGGGATGCCTTGCAAAGTGCTGTTTGAAAGAGATTCCCATCCCCTCGTACTCTTACGGATTTATGAACAGCGCTGCAGCATTCGTGGTGTCAGTTCTCTCCTGCACTATCTCAGACATTAGTCGAGTCCATGCCACGTCGTGTTGCAGCACTTCTACGTGCTGGAGGGGGCTCTATCCGATATTAGGCAGTCGTATTAGTTCATTTAATTCATCAGTGTACATACAATGTGGATCACTGCTCTCTGAATGAGGCAATCAAAAACTTAAAAATGATAATTGTTGTCATTTGGGCATAATTGAGTGGACAGAAATTCCCGATGGTGTAACAAGTTCTGCATCCACAACCCTTCTAGCGCAGCATACACAGTGTCTGAAGTAGAAAATATGTGCATATTAAACACCTTTAATTGAGTTAGCGAGGATGCGACAGTCGTTAGTGCAGTTGTAACCGATATTAAAATTGTATAGCCCATTGATGGAACTTTTAATTGCAGTAGAAGAGAATGGTAATGCAAATGCATATTTCCTGATTAAATAACTCCCAGTGAGCAACATAAAATGTGAAAAGCGGTGATCGCATCGACTGCTCGCTGGCTCGACGCGGTAGCAACCTCATCGAACAAAATGACATTTCGAGCTTACATTTTGTGAGAAGGTCACCAGCAGGAGAGTTAATCTGTTCCAAAAATGATGGCAAATATTGCCATAATTTACAAGGTAAGATACTTTCATATTACAATACATGATTGAATTACTGCAGTTTAATGTGATCATAGCATATTCTGCAAAAATATTCTAGAAAATATTAGTCCTCTAAGCAAAATGCATGACAAGGTGTTGTCTTATTTAAAAATTGTAGCAATATTACCGCAATTAAGAGTCCAAAGTAGTTACACTCATGGTTTTTATCTTAATTGACACAAGTAGCAAAAAAACATTTTATGTAAGCACTTTCATCTTCCATTGTACTTTGTTGCAATTTTACCGATTTTTCAAATGCCCACATCCTTAGATCTACGTAAGTATGATGTTTAAGAAATACCATAACACAATATTTTAAACAAATTACACTGATTTTCTGCCTTAGACAAAATCTGCAGTGAATTATTAACAACAAATACACCCATACTGAAACTTTAAATCATAAACAAATACCACAACACAACATTGAAACAAATTGACTATTGCTGCATACCAAATGTACGTCATCCCTACAGTACTTTTGTGTGTGTTTGTGTGTGTGTGTGTGTGTGTGTGTGTGCGTGTGTGTGTGTGTGTGTGTGTGTGTGTGTGTGTGCTAAAATGGACATATTGCCCTTTGTCAGAAATATTATAATAACTACTTTTCTGTAAGCACTACAAAGCGTGACCACTGCGATATGGAAATATGAGGCACTTGAATGATTAACAATTTCCACAAAGCATTATTTAACAAATATGTATTTGCTAAGTAGCAAGTCTACAATATCCCTACATTATTAGTGTATGGCATCACTATAAGGCGGCCCCTGTTAGACTCTTAAATAACCAAGGAAAAATTCTAGCATGTACACTCACAATACATTGCTAAATGCACACTTTGAGCAATTACTACCACTTGTATTAACAAAATGATATAAAATCTCAAAACAATAATGTCATTCAATGACTGGCCACAGCAAACTTGAAAATAATCAGTGAAAGTCTGAAGTACATACGCACACAAAAACATTACTAATATTGTATGTGATTACAAATCTCACCTACCAGAAACTTTCAGAGCGCGTTGTTGCGAAGAATTGCGATGAGGTTGTGCTTATGTATGGTGTAACAGTGTTAAAATGAATGTCTCCAATCTGCAGTGTATTATGAAACTATTGCCATGAGCAGAATGTCCCTGCATTATTAATATTGTTACAGCACAGAATAGTAGGGGGATGAAAAGTAGAAAATTTTATTAAAACTTTTTCACCTTGCAGTAATGCAAGAGTCAGGGACAGAATCAGGAAATAAGCGACGTGTCACAAGGGGTCTGTCCTCGGCATGTTACAACACTGTGCCGAGAGAGAGAGGACGAGCTCAGCACAAAACAGCGTGGGACAGAAAACCAAAGGATATTCGTCGAAGATGTCGAAGAGATGTCGAGAAAGTGTACCTATTTCATGAGAAACTGTGTCAGAGAACTTATACGGCAGTTAAGAGCCTGTTAAGCGAATACGACAGAATAAGGACACATGTGGTCATTAAGAACCGAGCATCACGTCATAGCATGACGTTCTGAGCTGTGGGGTTGATGTGTTATTCTGCGCAACGGATTAATCTGAGACGCACCCTTTACCCTGTGGCTCCTGCAAGATACAATTTCCACCCTCACACTACTACAGAAGTCAGACAGACGCTCCTAACGTTCTAAAGAGAAATGCCTGAAAAACTTTCAGCAATAAATATCTTCTGGAGTTGTCCGCTGTAAGGAAATGACACAAAAATTCACAAAATTTCTTATGTAACTAGTGGGATACTTGGGTATTGGAGTAGTGCTAGTTAGTGTAAGAAAAACATGAGACTAACGAAGGTTATTATTTATTTTGCAAAAATTCTGAGAAATTACAATGGCACTTTTAGTTATGAATTGAACAAGTTATATCCTGGTTCTTTTCGGAATGTGAAGTTACCTCTCAAGGATAGGATTCGCTAATGAAATTTCTATACAAAGTTTAAGATGGCTGTTGACTTGGCAGAATGGCTGAGAGGCGCGCCTATTCAATTTCAATAATTGTCCTTTAGAATGTTGCTAGGTATGGTCAAGGTTGTTGCGTGTGAAATGCGGTAAAGTGTACTGTTGTGGAGGATATATGGGGCTCGCAATAGCTGTAGCGCACAATACTGTAAGCTGCGATGACTGCTGTCTGCGCCTCTCGCTGCTGACAAATAAGATAACTCTCGTTCTATCTGGATTGACCTTCACCAATCAAACTCTCCCTATGCCTTGATGAAGTCAAGGATTCCTATTCGCCCCTAGTCTAACTATTGGCGTGGTACACTGGACAGATAACCAGTCCACTGCGATGCCACTCAAAATTCGCTCGCAGTTGTTTAACTATATCTCTGTCCATTCGCACCACACAATAAGTGTGTCGGCCAACACAGTGAACAATGCTTAATCGCAAGGACTCAATATAGAGTCGCCCTTCGATTCGCTCTCGACAGAGGTGCTCTCTCAGTGTAGTACTGAGGAGAGACTTGTTCCTCGCTCCAAGAGCGACAACGGAACAGCGCCTCTCCACTCCAGACGTGAAGGGGTATATCTTTCGGTCTCTTCCATTATTCCTTCAGCTCAAGGCGTCATAAATATCGGCCGCCAATCAGCATTGCTCCTCTAGAACGGGAGAATGACGTTTCGTTTAAGGCGACCAATCTGGAAACCTGTAGCATTGGCGTTTGGCGTTTGCTGTCTCCCTGTGAAAATCTCTGAAATTATGTGCTATGTGTAAAGAATGCGTAGGCTGGCCACTCCCACACAATGTAGCGGAATTTGTTTTTAAGCCGAACACGGAGTTGTTCCCCCCTTTCACTCAGGCCGATGCTGTCCGCTAAGCGGGCGGTCACCAGCCGACATAGGCTCGGTCGTCCTCTGAAGGGACCGGCGTCCCCTTGTGAGGTTTCTTTTCTGAAATAAAAGCTTCTGTGACCGTCGTGTCTGGAATGTATGTGTGTACACCAGCCTCAAGTATTTCAACCACGGTGCGCTTACTTGTTAAGGTCAGTAGACCACGACATCTTACAACGTTAGCTCTCTTTAAATACTCGAGCTCTCCAGCTGTCAAGGGGTTGATCATTGGGATTGACGGTATTCACAGTAATAGCACTCGATTCCATGATTACGATACTGCAGAGAATCTATGTCCTAGACACTTCGAATAGTCTGCAGATCAGCTTAAGTTGTACCTGAGATAACGATTTTTGCCTGATGAACTTCATACTGTTCGCTCCCTGCCATTGCTGATGGAGAAGCTGACTATCTTCTGACAACACCACATCACGGAGTGCTGACAGCACCGAACTCCAGTGTGGAAACTGGCATGGGGTCCATGTTCCTGTTCAGCACTTAGGCGCCTACAGTTGCTGTAACCTACCTGGCCGGTAGGAAGGAGACCGACTGACAACATGACTACTGACAATGCCACATCGCCGATAGGTTATCAGGGGCCAACATAGAATTCAGAGTGGGACTGAGCACATTCCAGCAGCTAGTAAATACCATTAATGCTGGACCATAGCTGGGCTGGCAGCGTGCCACAGTGCGAAGGCCGGCCTCGGTGCCCAAACGGTTCTAGGCACTTCAGTCCGGAACCGCGCGACTGCAACTGTTGCAGTTCGAATCTTGCCTCGGGCATGAATGTATGTGGAGTCCTTAGGTTGGTTAGGTTCAAGTAGTTCTAAGTTCTAGGGGACTGATGACCACAGAAGTTAAGTAGCATAGTGCTCAGAGCCATTTCAACCATTTGAACCCCGAGTACCTGCGCTAAGCGCTGGGAGCGTCAACGTCAATGTTGTATTATGTATTAATTACGTTGTGTTTCAGTATACTGTTATAGGTCTATAGGAGAAGAAATGAATTACCGAATACAAAATACAGGGTACCATTTAAAAAAGTCATACCGCTGTCCATATTTTTGTAAAAAAAACAAAGCTACAACGAAGGCAATCATGCTGATCGATGTCCCCCTGACGGCTAAAGAACATTTACTTGAAACATTTTGTAATTTGCATCTGGACAAACAGTTATTTAGGGTGGTCGAGATAAATGGGACACCCTGTATACTGGCAGAATAATGCAAGACCTCCCACTGCAGTGCACGTTATGAAGACTCTGACGGATCTATGGTTACTTGCTTGGCCTGCCACAACTTTTCTTTTGTCATCATTAGACCATGTCTAGCAAGCACTAGGAAGGTGTTTACTCTCACACCAGCCTCGAGCCAGCAATGTTCATGAACTGTAGATAACAATCGGAAGCTTGTTGTTCCCATACACCAACGAATACAAGAGTGTACTCGTGCCTGTGGCGGTCACACCTCATGATGAATATCAGTTCCAAATGGATTTAAATGTTTATCAGTTAATACCTGGTATCTGATGAACATGCGTACAAAATTTGATGAATATCAGACTAAAATGGTTCAAATGGCTCTGAGCACTATGAGACTTAACATCTGAGGTCATCAGTTCCCTAGAACATAGAACTACTTAAACCTAACTAACCTAAGGACATCACACACATCCATGCCCGAGGCAGGATTCGAACCTGCGACCGTAGCGGTCGTGCGGTTCAGACTGAAGCGCCTAGAACCGCTAGGCCACCAGCGACCGGCAATATCAGACTCGTCTTTCAATGTGATACATTTCCGTCGTAGACGTAATACCTAATTCTGTTTACAATACATTGCATCTTGCTATGCAATTTTATTATAGACGCTGCTACTCCGCTATAACTAACAGGAATGTTTAATCCTTGGATCAGCTATTCATCTAAATTGTAGAAGAGTATCTAATAAGGTTCTTTTCAACTGTTAGTGATAAACAGTTTCTGTCATTTATGCTAGATGTGAGCTTTTTAAACACTTTTGCGCCAGGGTACATAAATCCATTGTGAATTCTATACAAGGGGGCATAAATCTTTTATGAGTCTATGATTACTGTTGGCCAAAGGGCTGCGTTAACTGATCAGTGTTATGTTGCCGGACAAGCGGAATTAAGTTATAAAACTAACCTGTAACGTACTGTTGTACAAGAGGCGTTCAGTAAGTAATGCAATACATTTCTTTCTGAAAGCAGATTGGTTTTATTGAGGATTCCAGTACACGATGGTATTCTCCACTCTTTTAGCTACAAAACCCAATTTTTCAGCACTATCTCCGTTAAATGCGGCGGCCTTACGCCATCTTTCTGGGACGGCCTTTATGCCCATATAGTACCACTCTACTGCTGAGGTGCGCAGCTCGTGGTCTCGCGGTCGCGTTCTCGCTTCCCGAGCACAGGGTCCCGGGTTCGATTCCCGGCGGGGTTAGGGATTTTTACTTGCCTCGAGGGGACTGGGTGTTTGTGTTGTTCGCATAACCACGTACTGCTTCTCGCAGTGAGAGTTCTTCATTGGACTAAAAATATGGAAGTCGCAAAGTGCTTAAGCGCAACAAACCCAACGGGCACCCACCTTTCAATACACCAACTGGTGGACGAATGTGTCCGCACTACCAACAGAGTCGCCCAGTTGCGCAGCGGGGCGTTTGATTCTGATCCATCGATCACCTCACATGAGAGTGTCCAACACTGCAGGAATCACAGCTGTGTGCGGCGTGCCGGCACGCGGGAAATCAGACAGGTTTGCAAGATGCGATGGCGACAGATGCCTCGCCCGGTGACTCACCGTGCGTTTACCCACTCTCAGGTCTCCGTAGACATTCTGGAAGGGCCTATGAATATCTGCGATGTTCTGATTTTCCGTCGAAAGGAACCCAATGACAGCTCTCTGCTAGGAACCCACCTCCGTTAGAGATGCCATTTTGAAGGCTACTTGTAGTGCCGCTAGCGATAGGAACTTCATGAAACTTTGAGCTGAAGCGGGAATATTCCACGATATCCGACAACAAATTTCGCATTTTTTCAACGGGAATTGGCCGACAAAAATGTGTTTCATTATTTACTGAACGCAGCTCGTATCTTAATTTCCTCTCTCATAATCTCCTAGTCTTGCCATTCTTTCTTTTACTCGGCGCTTCGTGATCCATCGGCATGAAGCACACAAATGTTTCAAATGGCTCTTAGCGCTGTGGTCATCAGTCCCCTAGAACTTAGAACTACTTAAACCTAGCTAACCTAAGGACATCACAAACATACATGCCCGAGGCTGGATTCGAACCTGCGACCGTAGCGGTTCCGCGGTTCCAGACTGAAGCGCCTAGAATCGCTCGGCCGCAACCTCCGGCATGTAGGACACAGTCTATGACGACTGTCGGCAGTCTGCTCTGTCCAAAGATGATCCTTTGGTCAGGGTCAAAGATAATTAATTAGCGATCAGGTTAGAGGACGAGCTCTGAAGCTATTCTGAAAAATAACGAGTTCCTGGAGAGTGCCAGCTCCTGCCATACCTTACACGTCTTTCTCTACATTACACGAATTACCAAATCTGATCTTCGTAAACCGGTTTCCCAATACCGCTACCAGTTGAACACGCAAACAATGCAACATCGATTCTGGAAATGAGATACTA
This sequence comes from Schistocerca americana, assembly GCF_021461395.2. NCBI lineage: Eukaryota > Metazoa > Arthropoda > Insecta > Orthoptera > Acrididae > Schistocerca > Schistocerca americana. Next base: position 205,729,853 of record NC_060119.1, read on the forward strand.
AGTATTCTACACTCTATAGTCCCTCATATGTAGACGGTCTGCGGTTTTTGGAACATGGCTGGGTTGTCAAGTTCCTGCTTGCTTTAAAAGTATCTGCTAATTAGAACACATTCCTGTGCAGCGAAGGAGGAAAAGAAGATTTAGGCTGACCAAGAAATTATCCAGTTCCTGGATGTAATTGAAGAGAAAGAGCAATCGCGGACACTACATCAAAAACGGGAAATGTCGATTTCCAGAGACGATTCATGTGAAGCAATTGTATATCTTGAAACAAAAATCTGAACGGGCTAGAAAAATGAATTCAAGACGTGACATACGAGGTTTGGAACTTAAATAGTGGAAACTATTTAAAAAATGTGTGTGAATTCCTAAGGGACCAAACTGCTTAGGTCATCGATCCCTAGACTTACACACTACTGAAACTAACTTAAAATAACTTATGCTAAGAACAACACAGACACCCATGCCCGAGGGAGGACTCGAACCTCCGGCGGGAGGGACCGCGCAATCCGTGACATGGCGCATCAAGACGCGCAGCCACTCCGCGCGGCGGAAACTATTTATTCACGACCGACACAAAAGAGTTACATGTTTGCAGCTGTTACTGTCCTTCAAAGTAGTCATCAGCCTTGTGTAGAACCCGTTGCCAGCGATGTGGAAGGCGTAGTATGCCGTTAGCAGAGCCTGTTCTGTTGATGGTGCGAATGGAGCAGTGTACTGCCTGTCGAATCTCTGGAACAGTTCTGAAGCGAATGCCACGAAGTTACAACCCTCGTATAAACTTGCTAACGAAAATCTATTTCCGATATTCAGTTTTCGTATTATGGAAGCAGGATTGAATGTAATATGGATAACGAACAAATGATTGCCGTCAAGTCTGGAGCAGGATGTACAGATGAGGAGAAGTACCACGCCAGTGCAATGGATATCATTGCTCAGTAGCGTGACAGGAGTAACTTTGATGTAGGCTCTTTTGGAGTTATTGACATACATCGAAATGATTTCATCGTTAAATAGCGTAAAGTGAAGATACGATGTACCTCACAACCTTCCACAAAACTGGAACATTAAGTGTGGATGATAATTACTGGATGATGATCGTGAGCCTAGTCAGAAACCGATGTAGTACGCAGACATAACGCTCATTACTATATTGACATTCCCATGTTATCCCACTTTGTTTTGTGGCGTTCCTTTTATCAATTGTGACACCCTTTAGACATAATTCGACATAAGTCTCGTAAACATCACACAAGCTGCAGTGGCCGTATATGTACAGAGGACCGAGCGGTGATACCTCTGCTGAAGTCAGGATTGCTGTTGGGAACCTGTGAAAAGTCTGCGACGCTAGTTAAACATTATTAAAGAGTTCAGTTGGATATTCTCAGTGTTTACAAATCGTCGTTCTTCCGCACCAGCCTCAGCTGTTGCTCCATTCAGCTGCGGGGTGGATTCTAGCCGGCGTCCGTCGAGCCAGCTCAGTGGTTGCACGACCAGGAGAAGATGCCGGCGAACGGGTGCGGCCCCTTCCAGCTGGTTGCTGGAGCTGCAGGGTGAGGGGGCAAACCGCGGCATCTGCACCGGGCGGCAATTTCAGGGAGTGCCAAATTCACATTCTTGAAGAAAAAAACCGCGTTTCACAATGCGCCAAGCATCAGCGAACGTTGGTCTATCGATTATTCATATGATTTTGAAACGCTTCCCTGTTGATTTTGGAACATTTTTGAACACATTCTACCTTGATTTCGAAACGAATCGTAAGATTTTGAATGCGTGCATTTGGGAATCCTTGTCGCACCTGGTTATAAAAAGCTTTCCCGCAGACTAAAGGGGGCGGGGTTACATGAGGTCAGTCGAATAGATCCGAACGGGAGAATACCAGTCGCTATTTGCTTATGTGGTTGTCTGAGTGCGCGAATGATCGGCGTTGTTATAATTATTAGCGAAATCCCTAGATTTAGACTACCAGAGTAGAAATACTGTAAATGACTAACAGGAATAATAGATAAGAAAGTTTACGTATTATTTTCTGGATGTATCCAAGAACATGAAATTTTATCAGAAAGTTTTTTCCAGAACGTTACACTGCTAAGGGCCAGTTGTATAGTCCCCGGTTAGCATCCGCTTAAGTTCTGTTCTCGAAATTGCGTAGAAAATGCGTTGTACGAACACGTAATAACGCCTAACCGGAGAATAAACGCAGTATAATTGGACCGGTGATTGCCGCAAGGTTAGTGAAGTCAACCGGAGAATAAGTTTTGACAGTGGCAACAAAAGTTACAGTATTAGTGATGACAAGATTGTTTGTTTGAAGGAGAAGAAACTAGGACATCACACAAATTATATGGAAGACTATGACGATTCCAAATTTATATAAAAATTTCGTACTACGACTACTTTTCGATCTCATCCTTGAGAAACTGGAACATATGAATGAAATGTGAAAATATTTCCTAACATAAAACCTTTTGTTGTAATGGGCCTAAGAGGCATTTGATATTGGTACTCCGTGAATTGTATTCTGGCGTGTTATTTATGTAAATGAGGTAGATACAAATGACCATTTATGCCAAAACAGTCTCGCTTATTTGCCGTGTGTCACAATTGCTGTAATATCAGAAAGGCCCATTTCGTTTTATCTAGCAGACTACGACAAAATAGACAGAATCAGATCGAGAAACCACACCAGTTTTGGATGCTATTCGTAATAAGAGCTTTTTCTGTATTAGACAACGACATTTTATTATTCACATAGCAAAGTGTTTGACGAACTTTTATGACTAATAGACTCTTTCGCAGAAAGGAAAGCACATCGTGTAAGAGAGAAAAAATCACACAAAAGAGAAAGTTATTAGCTAATAGGCAATAACGGGTGCAAATTTCCTGAAGAGTTCTTATTCTCCCTGTCACAAATAATCCCACCCATTATTAATTGTCCTTTTTTTAAGGGGGATAGGATGTCAAACCGGCCGACTAGGAGTGGGAGAGGCACCACAGGACATTTTAATTTCCGCTGTCCTGAATATAGCTTTGATGGCTTCCATTACAAAATATATACGTTTGAATTCCACAGCGCGAAATACAGTGACGCCACAGAAGAATGCTGCGTGAAGAGGCATGTCACTACATGTGGCACACTTAAGACCAAATAACATCTCTTGCACTTCCTCGAACATATATGTTTTATATATCAATCTCTCCAGAAAGATGTTCGGTACAAAATGGACATGTTTTTGAAAAATCGATTCTTTAAAATTAATTCAACAGAGTAACATCAGAATTAATCAAAGAGGGAGGAGAGAGCTTACACTTAGAGATATATGAACTGATCCATTTGATATGGGACAAGGAGACACTGTCAGAAAAATGGAAATTGGCTATAATATGCCCAATATACAAGAAGGGAAGCAAAATGGAATGTGGTAACTACAGACGAATCAGCTTGTTGAATGTAACGTATAAGGTACTGTCCATCAATATCCTCTGAAAATTGCATAAGTCGACTATATGGCGAATGCTGCACCCCGTATATCAATGAATCAATAAATGCCTGTGTTACGTATAGAAGTGATAAATAAGGAGTCTCGATATACAGAATAAAACCAAATGCTCCCAACTGTAAATTATGTATAAATATTTGACTTGGAATTGTGGTAACTACAGACACTTATTTTTTACAGGACAGCTTCAGCATTCAAAATGCATTCGACATTAACGTACTAAGAATAAAGACATGACTATACTCCTTCAACTAGAGATGAGCTAAAATCCGAGACGTTGTAGTTATAGTTGTTGTGGTCTCCAGTTCGAAGACTGGTTTGATGCAACTCTCCATGCTACTTTATCCCATGCAAGACTCTTCATCTCCGAATAAATACTGCGACTTACATCATCCTGAATCTGCTTATTGAATTCGTCTCTTGATCTCCCTCTACGATCTTAACACCCCACACTTCCCTTCAGTACTAAATTAGTAACCCATCGTTGTTTTAGAATGTGTCCTATCAACCGATCCCTTCTTTTAGTCAAGTTATGCCACAGATTTAATGTCTCGCCAGTTTTATTCAGGACCGCCTCTTTAGTTACGTGATCTACCCATCTAACCTTGAGCATAATTCTGTAGCATTACATCTCAAGAGCTTCTGTCCTTTGCTTGTCTAAACTGTTTATCGCCCATGTTTCACTTCCGTGCATGGCTACACTCCAGACAATAATTTCAGAAAATATTTCCTAACACTTAAATCCGTATTGGATGTTAACAAATTTCTCTTCTTCAGAAAAACTTTTCTTGCCACTGCCAGTCTAAATGTTGTATGTATTTTGTATTTCTTCTTTCTGAACATTAATTCCTACTCCAAATTTTCCTTTGGTTGCCTTTACTGCTTGCTGCTGAATACCATCTGGAATAGGCTACACCCCTCACTCCCTTCTCGGGCATTACTTCTCTGTTATGCCCATCATCTGTAACAACGGCTGTCAGGTTTTTGTACGAAGAACTTGTAAATAGCCTTTCGCTCCCTGTATCTTACTCATGCTATCTTCAGAATTTCAAAGACAGTATTGCAGTCAACATTTTGAAAAGGTTTCTGCAAGTCCGAATATGTTATAAAGTAGGTTTGCCTTTCCTTGATCTAGGTTCTAAGAGCAGTCGTAGGCCCAGTATTGCCTCATGTGTTCCTACATTTCTCCGGCATCCTAAATGATTTCCCCCGAGGTGGGCTTGACCAGTTTTTGCATTATTCTGTAACTCGGCATAAATAAAGTTATGTAGATAGTGGAAGGTTACTATGTTTCTTAAAGTAAGAAGTGTTACATTTGTTATCTTCAAACTTCAATAAAATCGTTTACCAGTGATACGAAGTATTTCTCCAACAAAGATACGCTATAGACTGAGGTGACAAAAGTGATTTGACAATGATATGCACATATACAGATGGCGGTAGCTTCGCGTGCACAAGGTGTAAAAGGGCAGCGCAATGGCGGAGCTGTCGTTTTTACTTAGGTGAATCATGTGAAAAGTTTTCCGAAGTGATTAGGATCGCACGACAGGAGTTAACAGACTTTGAAGTCGGAGATAGACGCATGGAACTTTCTATTTCGGAAATCATGAGGGTAATCAATATTTAGAGGTCCATGGTGCTCGACATGACTGGGTGTTGTTGTGTCGTCATCATCATTATTCACCCCATTACGGTCGGAGGAAGGCAATGGCAAACCACCTCCACTGGGACCTTGCCTAGCATAGCGGTTCGGGTCTCCCGCATCGTCCCCCTACGCTCCTCGGAGTATAGAACCTTTTCATCATCATCATCATCATCGTCATCAGTGTCAAGAGTGTGCGGAAAATACCAAATTTCAGGCATTTATTCTCATTACAGACAACACAGTGGCCGACCACCTTCACTTAACGGCCGAGAGCAGCGGCGTTTGCGTAGAGTTGTCAGTGCTAACAGACAAGCAGCACTGCGTGAAATAGCCGCAGAAATCAATGTGGGACGTACGACAAACGAATCCGTTAGGGCAGTGCGGCCAAATTTGGCGTCATTGGGCGATGGCAGCAGACGAGCGACGCCTTTGTTAACAGCACGACATCGCCTGTAGCGCCTCTCCTGGCCTCGTGACCATATCGGTTGGACCACAGGCGACTGGAAAACCGTGGCCTGGTCAGATGAGTCCCGATTTCAGTCGGTAAGAGCTGATGACAGAATCAGTGTGTGCCGCAGACTTCATTGAGCCATGGACCAGAGGTTGTCAACAAGGCCCTGTGGAAGTTGGTGGTGGCTGTATAGTAGTGTGGTCCGTATTTACATGGAACGGACTGGGTCCTTTGGTCAAACTGAACCGATCATTGACAGGAAATGCTTACGTTCGGCTACTTGGAGTCTAGTTGTATCCATTCATCGACTTCATGTTCCCAAACGACGTGGTATTTTTATGGATGACATTGCGTTATGTCAGCGGGCCACAGTAATTCGTGATTGGTTCAAAGATTATTCTGTAGAATTCGAGCGAATGATTTGGCTTTCCAAATCGCTCGACACGAATCCCATCGAACATTTATGGGAGAGTCAGTTCGTGGACTACTTCGTGCACAGAAAACTGCACCGGCAACAATTTCGCAATTATGGAAGGCCATAAAGGCAGCATGGCTCAATATTTGTGCAGGGGACTTCCAACGTCTTGCTGAGTCCATGCCGAGTTACTGCACTACGCACGGCAAAACTTGGTCCAACACGATATTAGAAGGTATTCCATGAGTTTCGTCACCTCAGTGTGTACGGCTCCTTGAACTTCAGCTGCACTCTCCAATAACGTATTATGTTGAAGCGAAATGGGTATAATCCATAGCGAAAAATCCGCAAATCCTATTACGTCTTGCAGATTACATCGGTTATTACGTTCTATAAGATCCAGGCATGTCTTGGTACTTAATTTGAAGCTTTATGGTAGTTTACTTTGGCAGGGAAGATACGCTATAGACTGAGGTGACAAAAGTGATTTGACAATGATATGCACATATACAGATGGCGGTAGTTTCGCGTGCACAAGATATAAAAGGCCAGCGCAATGGCGGGGCTATCATTTTTACTTAGGTGAATCATGTGAAAAGTTTTCTGAAGTGATTAGGATCGCACGACAGGAGTTAACAGACTCTGAAGTCGGAGCTAGACGCATGGAACTTTCTATTTCGGAAATCATGAGGATAATCAATATTTAGAGGTCCATAGTGCTCGATATGACTGGGTGTTGTTGTGTCGTCATCAGCATCATTCATCCCCATTACGGTCGGAGGAAGGCAATGGCAAACCACCTCCACTAGGACATTGCCTAGTACGGCGGTGCGGGTCTCCCGCATCGTCCCCCTACGCTCCTATTACGTCTTGCAGATTACATCGGTTATTACGTTCTATAAGATCCAGCCATGTCTTGGTACTTAATTTGAAGCTTTATGGTGGTTTACTCTGGCAGGGAAGCCGATTGTCAGGTAGCCAAACACCTTTTAATCATAAAATTCAGTTTTTAAATAATGACAAAGAAATGTATAAGATGTGGGGCGTCTTCTCATATTTCAAAACGCTACATTTTCACATAAATCTAAAATATTGTGGTAACATCGGTTACCCAACATCGCGTTTGCCTTGAGACATGTACTACATCATTATTGATCGCAAAGAAGCTAAATAACGAATCGAGAAAAGATTTAGAACGTTATTAGATATGGCCCCGTTTAATATAAACGCAGCCACAAGCAATGAATGAAATATTTCCTAGTATCTGTTACTGAAGTGACGGCAGAACAAAGACAAATTTTGAAACAAACTTTCTGAATAAAAATGTGACCCTTAGTATCACACACAATTTGTTGCCACACACAAAATATTCCACAAATCTGCAATCTTGCAAATACAAATGTGTATAGAACTAGGTTGTTGCTATCTACATTATTTTTCTTCTTGTACAGGAATAATTATTTTTTCAGAAATCCGTGCTGGGCTGTTCGCTATCTCTGTCCATTCAGATCTTGCAATGAAACTTACACTTGAATCAAAGTCCTATGATAAAAATTAATTGATGGATGGAGTTCTTATTCCAGTGTCACGTTGATCTAAATTCATATTTTTATAATTTAATCAAAACGATTAACCCCTTATTTTGTTATCTTTTTTTCCTAGATATGTTTTGCTGAAGTTTCAGCATCGTCAGTGGGCTTTTATTGTCTTTGTTGTTACAACATGCAGTCGTTTACCTGGATTTTTAGGTATTTTTTAAAATTTTTGATTATTGTATATTATTATTATTTGTTGCAGTGCTTTCCTTCACAATTTGTCGTTTCCTTGTTGCCCCATTATCCCCACTGTGAAGACATGCATCAAGTATCTTTCATTTGTCACTGTTACAAAGCAGAAAAAATGACAAACTTTGAAAGAAAATAAGCGCAATAAAAAACATAAAAATACGGAAAAGTATAGCATGTGATATCGAGAAAGATAATAATAGCCCACTGATGATACTGAAATTACAGCGAAACATGTCTGTGAAATAAAAGAAAGGATAAAAATTGTGTTTTGCTCGAGGCGAATCCTCTCCAAAAACAAATTTATTTGTAAGCAAACATGGGCAGAGGAGCTTCAACCTCAAGAAGATTCATCCCTTAGTTTTCACTGACGACTGTCCGTGTTAAACGGAAAGATTATTACATTGTGTACACTTCTAGCTCATTTTTTGTGCTAACGTCTTGGTTTCTTTCAGCCATATTCTCTAAAAATTATAGTTTGGTAAAACCGGAGAGAAATTTTCACAGCTTACTTTCTTAGTTTTATTCGTCTACGTAGTAGTAAATGCTATGGGCTGCTTAAATTTACCAATCTAATAAATTTAAAATTGAACGCGAAATTCCTGTTATCTGATGAATGTCACAGTGATGATAAACAGTAAAAGATAATTTCATTTTTGCCCAACGATATACATGTCTTGTAGACCTGAGACATTTTACAAGCTCTTGTATACAGAGGGCGTCTACAGACTTAAGATGGTGCTACGGTCTTTGTCCTCGAAAAATATCTACGGATCATTTCTATTACCTTTTTTTCTAGTTATTGGTTATGTAAATGAAACTGATTACTGTGTTTGAACACTGAAACTTAACAACCGAAGTAAAAATATAAATGACTTCGATTCAGAGATAAAACGACATTTGCGATACTGCCAGTACAAATTAAACATTTACGTTACACAATTTAATGGACGGAATAAGAGATAAATTTAGTTTTCAATTACTGTAAAATGCCATAGTTTTAAAGCCAATTTAGTGCAGCAAAGAAACAATTTGTTTCAGAAGCGTACTAATGTCGACATCGGATATTTATCTGTCTGAAAGGTTTTCGTTTAAATAGCCCTTAAACAAAAGACCAGATGTCTTTCTCTTTAATGATACCTTGTTTATATTGTCACAAAGAGAATGTATAGCTCTCCAGTACGCCATTTGTCGTGGGAATGGAGCTATTAAGCTCGTTAACGGCTAAAAACCGCCTCCCTTCGAATCTTCGACGCTGTCGGCTTACGGGGAACACTGGTTGCGATGCGGGTTTCGCACCGGCTGCTATCTGACAAATAAAAATATCATCCAGCCGTGAGTAAAAGAAGAGCCATATTCTGCTCGTACAAACAAGGATTTCCTACAAAACTGAACAGGCATGAAATTGAAAGGGAGAAATAATTATTCGGAAAACGATGCTCTTCTTGTTACATAAGTCATGAAACAGCAAATGTAACGCAGTGATGGACTTAATTATTCATTAAAATTTTTTTTATAAGAGTGCACTCGTACAAAATACCTGTTAGTAACGAAGAAGAAAGAAACAGCATAGTGACTTAAGTGCAATATGAATTCCTAGGTGACATTTTCACCAGTTCTTAAAGGAAAATAAAAAAAAGAAAGAAACGACAGATCATCTCCTCAGTGAAGCAGAGCAGAGCAGCTAAAGCTTTTTCATAATGAGTAACAGTCAAATAAGGATAACGCTATAATGAACATGGGCAGACCTTTGGCTGAAGCACAGCGTCTTCCATTCTTCACTCTTTCCCCCCGTCACTTTCGGTTTATGGCGTGAAGAATCAATCAGCTGGTATCTTTCGCAGTGTTCCAACTTTTGTCCATTCACGTTTCCTTCCAAAACATCCTTTACTGTACAGATTGCTCTCACTGATTCTCTTTGTATGCTCTTGGTAACTACTCTTGAAATCCTTATTAACTACCATCCCTCGTTCACCTTTTGAAGTATCTCCACATTCCTTATTCTGTCTTTCCAACTGACTCCTTCTGTCTTCCTCTTGACCCACATGTTGAAGGCTGCTAAGCGCTGCTCTTCGCTTTTTACAGTGTCCATATTTCAGCACCACATAAGGTAACACGCTGCACGAAATATTGCACTAAAGCATTTTCTTAGCTGCTTCTCCATGCACTTTTGTCGCTGTTGACTTTGTTTTTACATCTGCTTTGCACCTCATACCGTTACTTTTTCTCCATCTTTCTGCTTCACCTTTTCTCTTCTGATTCTCACATTTATCTTCACTTTTCCAAGGCTATTACCTCTGTTGAACCGTGGCGCCTTATATCGCGCCTGTCTACAATCTGTGTATCGGGAGAATCTCATGCGTGCACAGTGACACATGGTCTGAAGCGGGTTTAGATGAGCACGTAGTTCTAATTTTCATTTGCTAGAGGACAGTAACGGACAGGACTAAACAGATGGAACTATAATGTAGTTAAGAATTTTGATCACCAGAATCCAGTAGTGCGCAGAGTCGTTCTACAAATAAGTCTAGAGAATGTTTTTGTGAATTGTTATGTTTATTTCCTGGAGGCTTATTTGTTTATTTATCTTTGTAGAGTTTTGAATATGCTTTTAGTAGTGCGAATGATGCTTGATTGTGGTCTAAAGTAAATATGTAGATCATTGTTCTACTGACGAACGCTGTATGAACTAGTGTGGGAAAGTTTTAAGACAATGTGAATGCAGACGACTGGGAATACTTTAAGTAAGTTTATAGTAAAAGGAATGTTAACTCCAGTGCAAATGAAAATAGTTAATAGCGTAAAGTATAAACAAAATATCAGAATGTTAAATATTTATTTCGGGAAAAAGTACAGTTCGAAAGCGTGTTATTTATTGATTGGTTAGTCACGAAAAGCACGGACTAACGCGGGAGAATAATATTTTTCTATTGGCCTTAAACAAAATTGACCAATCAGAACGGAGTATTCCTCGCGCATCTATTCTCTTGGAGATATAAAATGCTTACAGCAGTTTAAAGGAGTGAGAGCCCAGCGGAGATAGCCGGCCGGTGTGGCCGTGCGGTTAAAGGCGCTTCAGTCTGGAACCGCGTGACCGCTACGGTCGCAGGTTCGAATCCTGCCTCGGGCATGGATGTGTGTGATGTCCTTAGGTTAGTTAGGTTTAAGTAGTTCTAAGTTCTAGGGGACTTATGACCACAGATGTTGAGTCCCATAGTGCTCAGAGCCATTTTGAACCAGCGGAGATATAAAATGCTTACAGCAGTTTAAAGGAGTGAGAGCCCAGCCTTTCAATGGTATGGTCATGTGTAGTATGAGTTACGAAGGAAGGTATAATTTGACGGTTTTAGTTGTGATACATGTTTCAAAAGTGTTTTAATGTGAAAGGATATTTATTCTGGTGTGTTTTTTAGAAAGTACGGAATGTTTTAAGTAATTTTGTGTACGCGAAAAGACAGAAATTTCGCGTGACATACTGAGCAGATCGGTGGCTAAAAACTTTAGTGCATTAGACACCGATAAACTTAATAGTATGGCGAGCATTTTTATTTAAGAACAATCCGTGCTTAGTAGATGTTCAGATTTCGGGAAATACGTTACCATAAACTTGCTAACTTGAATGAAAGAGTTTGTACATGACTGTGCTAAGATTAGCACTGGGTTGGCAGAGATCATAAACCGGTACATTATCAAGCTTCAGAATATACCGAAGTTTTGTCAGTATTTCCACCCTCCATTAAAAATTACGACATTTTCCCGATTCTTGGATTAGTTACGTCGTATGCAGCCCGGTGCGAGTTGCAGTACGGTAGGTTGCTGCTAGGCTTTCCTACCGGCGATCTGCTGCAACGAGTTTGCACGTAGGTGCAGGTAAAGGACGAAAATAACCGCGCCGCGCTTCTGTGCCGGGAAAACAGTTAAAAAGCCGAAGTACATTGAATCCGTGGTTGAGATAAATTTTGTGAAAGACAGTATAGTGAACGATAATTAAAAATTTAGTAAATCGGTACACGCGGAATTTTGAATGGAACCTATTTCGAGTCGCCCGAGAGACTTACAAGAAAGAAGAAGATGTTAAACAGTCAGAATAACAACGAGGGCGCATCGAAGCAGCAGACGGCCTCATAGCGATATCAACGAGCAGCGGTATGGTAGGGCAGCGCTGCGAAGTTACACGTCGAGCGGGGACCCTGAAACTGGTACGGCAGACGGAGGTCGGACACGCAGTTTCAGCACGCCGAGGATGCAGCTTTCAATGAAAGATGAGATAAGTTTGTTACATTTGTGTGTGTGTGTGTGTGTGTGTGTGTGCTGAAAGACTGAGTAACATGGAAAGTGATAAAAATTTAATAAATACGATAAAAAGAGAAAGAACTCTTATTCAGTGTAAGTGCTTCACCGACTAGCACGCCTGACAGACGGAAAGAGTAGATGTTAAACCAAAAGAAGAGGTTTTTGATGATATTCCTGTGTTATTGATGGACAGTAGAGTAGACTCTGCTTCAAGGATGTCAGTTAATGTAACTAGTGGGGTTAATGTACACTACTGGCCATTAAAATTGCTACACCAAGAATAAATGCAGATGCTAAACGGGTATTCATTGGACAAATATATTATACCGCTACTAGAACTGACATGTGATTATATTTTCACGCAATTTCGGTGCATAGATCCTGAGAAATCAGTACCCAGAACAACCACCTCTGGCCGTAATAACGGCCTTGATACGCCTGGGCATTGAGTCAAACACAGCTTGGATGGCGTGTACAGGTACAGCTGCCCATGCACCTTCAACACGATATCACAGTTAATCAAGAGTAGTGACTGACGTATTGTGACGAGCCAGTTTCTCGGCCACCATTGACGAGACGATTGCAATTGGTGAGAGATCTGAAGAATGTGAAGGACAGGGCAGCAGTCGAACATTTTCTGTATCCAGCAAGGCCCGTACAGGACCTGCAACATGCGGTCGTGCATTATCCTGCTGAAATGTAGGGTTTCACAGGGATCGAATGAAGGGTAGAGCCACGGGTCGTAACACATCTGAAATGTAACGTCCACTGTTCAAAGTGCAGTCAATGCGAACAAGAGGTGACCGAGACGGGTAACCAATGGCACCCCATACCATCACGCCGTGTGATACGCCAGTATGGCGATGACGAATACACGCTTCCATTGTGCGTTCACCGCGATGTCGCCAAACACGGATGCGACCATCATGATGCTGTAAACACAACTCGGATTCATCCGAGAAAATGACGTTTTGCGATTCGTGCACCCAGGTTCGTCGTTGAGTACACCATCGCAGGCGCTCCTGTCTGTGATACAGTGTCAAGGGTAACCGCAGCCATAGTCTCCGAGCTCATAGGCTATGCTGCTGCAAACGCCGTCGACCTGTTCGTGAAGATGGTTGTTGTCTTGCAAACGTCCCCATCTGTTGACTCAGGAATCGTGACGTGGCTGCACGGTCGATTACAGCCATGCGGATGAGATGCCTGTCATCTCGACTGCTAGTGATACGAGGCCGTTGGGATCCAGCACGGCGTTCTGTATTACCCTCCTGAACCCACCGCTTCCATATTCTGCTTACAGTCATTGGATCTCAACCAACGCGAGCAGCAATGTCGCAACACGATAAACCGCAAAATCGATAGGCTACAATCCGACCTTTATAAAAGTCGGAAAGTGATGGTTCGCATTTCTCCTCCTTACACGAGGCATCACAACAACGTTTCACCAGGCAACGCCTGTCAACTGCTGTTTCTGTATGAGAAATCGGTTGGAAACTTTCCTCATGTCACCACGTTGTAGGTGTCGCCACCGGCGCCAACCTTGTATGAATGCTCTGAAAATCTAATCATTTGCTTATCACAGCATCTTCTTCCTGTCGGAGAAAGTTCGTGCCTGTAGCACGTCATCTTGGTGGTGTAGCAATTTTAATGGCCAGTAGTGTAAATGCTGAAAGTGACATTAAGCTTGGAATCGGTAACAACCAATTGTGTGATGACATTGTTGGTAGTGTTAGCGAATCAAATGCGTCAAATGTGGATACCAAATTTGATACAGTACCGGTGTAACAACGTAAACAGGAAACATTAATGCAGAAAATAGAAGTTGGAAGTATGCAATAAATGTTTGCAGCATTAATGGGTTCTATAAAAGATGGATATACTAATTTTACTGAAACAATTGGTAAGAAAATTAGTAAACTTGATGAAAAACTTGAAAGGCAGACTGATGTTTTAAAAGAAATGTGGAAAAATGATTTGAAGACGTTAGAAAGTAAAGTAGATGGCAAAATTTCTCAAGTTGAGAATAACTGCCATCAACCCGTTAGAACTGTAAAAAGTGAATTAACAGAACCCTTGAAAAAGTTGCTATTAGAAACAAACAAAGGGTAGATTTGGTAAAAGAGTGTGCAGAAAGTAGAGGTCAAAATAGCGGCAGTAGAGTCTATATGTGTAAATGATAACAAACTGTTAGACAGTAAAATCAGTTCTGAATGTGCCAAATGTATGAATGAAGTGGGTGTGTCTGAAGAAAATATCTTCAGCTACCTAACCCGGTAGAAGAGGTTGAAAAGAAGTTGGATGATCATAGCAGTAGATTATCCCAAACTAAAAACTCAGGCATCTAACCAACACTAGTGGATTTGGTTTCTAGTAGAATTGTCTGAAATATCATATGTCACCAACAGGCAGTTTTCCTTTTTGATCCAACAGGAAATGTACATCCAAAAAAATTTTGGAATGACTCTGAAGGTGTGCTACCTAGTCTGTGGTCAGACAGACAAAAAATAGGGTTTATTACCTCTAAATTCTTGGGAGAGGCTAGAACGTGGAGTGTTATCGCTACTGAACAGTACGATACTCTAGATAAATTTAAAGAGCCGGTTTTTAAAGTATATTGGGGCAAGCAAAAATAGATGGAGTTGCTAAATAGCTTCTGGGCTGGGGAAAAGTTTAATCCCAGAAAGGAAAGTGTAAGAAAGTTCGCGTTAAAGTGGATGACAAATTTGTCATATTTAAACAATAAAGTCGAGCCAAAATATACTATTATGGGCCTGGAAGGTAAACTGGCCATGAACTGGCGGAATAAAATTATTGCAGCTTTGAGGGATGACGTTCATAAATTCATTAGTTATTTGGAGAGAGTTGAGAAGTTGTTGGATGTGAGATTCGCCAGTTATGCAAATCACCGTTTTTTCTCAGTACCCAAACATGTTTCGGCACCACTGTGCCATCATCAGTGGGTTTTCGTTTTTATTTATTCTGTAATGTGGACCTTTTTGTTAAATTATTACAAAATTATGTGCATCTTTAGTTCGAGCAATAGAGTGTTTCTTTTTGTAAATACCTTTAAATTTGGTGTGCATGAATTTTCTGGATCACTTGTGTGTTAATTACTACAGGTAGCTTGTCACCTGCAGATGACAAGCTACCTGTAGTAATTAACACACAAGAGAACGTTGTTCGATGGAAATGACGAGGGAATAGGTATAAATTGACCGAATATACTCCGAAATGCTGTAAAATCTAGGAAGTACTTGCATATCTTCTGGTTCGCGCTGAACAGTTTGTACATGGGGACAAGTATGCGGCAACAGGAGGAATCCGTTGACATCGAATCGACTGGAATCAGGGAGGTAGTGAATATTTTTCCGTCGAGGCAGTATTATACAGTATGTCTGTTGAGGTATCAGTGATACACACGAGTTGACTGCTGTATTTGATGCTTTTCATGAGGACAGAGAACCATTCACTTCTAAAGTTACTTGCATCTACGTTAAAGAGAGAGTGGACGGGGTGATCGATTAAGATAGAGCTGTAAAGAGGTACGATTTAATGGTTTACTGATTGATTCTAGAGAAGGAGAAACTGCTGGAGGTCCATTTTTTTCCAGTGTTCTGTCCGGATGCATCAGTCGCATGACATAGCCTGCGTTCTGCTCGTATATAACAACGTGTTCTGTATGCGGTTTAAAGCACTGTCTACTTGCGATCGTTAATGGTAAACCTGTCGGTCATCAGAGGACTTCCATCTTATGTGTAATGAAACTTGACACTTTCGTCTAAACGAACTTTGATTTATGTAATCCTCACTGTCGCACCTTGGGTGTAAAATTGAAACTTCAGCTTCATAACTAAGTTAGCGATAGGATCTTGTGAGGTGCTGTAATCCCCGTGTACACATCTGCCCGACAGATGTGCCGTTTACATAGTTAGTGACGGAATAACTTGTAATTTTCACATGTCGGACGCTGCTGCTATATGTTTATCTGTTTCCTTGTAGGATGTATCCCCTGCTACTAACGATCATTTTATATAGGCCTGATATCATATAATTTCTGAACTGTGACCGGATGTGAACAGTACCAGGGAAGTTATATTGTGCTCATATCAAGCAGAGAAAGTATTTTACGGGAGTAGTTTGTTTCTCGTTTTACGATTCGATAACTTAGTTTATCGTAGAGAAACTGGGAAGAAGGATGTATGTCATGCGCTTGAAATGTATTTCTCACAATGGAATATTAACAATGCTACATTCCATACGTCTGATTGATCGGAAATGAGTCCGATCTAACATTATAGGCCCGTTTCAAGTGCAGAACGTTGTATCATTAGGAGTGCGTGTGTTTGTGTTCTCTCTCTTATCAGTACCTTCCAGGTGCCGATCCTAGACTCTAGAACAATACTTTAGAGTTGATAGCTTGGTTGATTTACGTAAAAATGCGTCGAACTCCATTCGTCTGGGGCTCCATCGCGTATAAAAATGAATATTCACTTGTTCTTCTTAATTGTCTGCTATTACATGATGGCACTTTGGAATCTGTTACTATACATCGGTAAGGAGTGCTAAGCTCCTCGACATGGTTGTATCTTGAGAAATCTCATGCACTTGAACAGGTTAGGACTCGGAAAGCTCAATTCATTCACGAGATGTGGAGTGTAGTGGTCTTCTTCTCGTTGGCTGCAGATTAATTCGCTAACAGTGCTGCAGGGCTGGTTGGTCAATGGCAGTGTGAGGAGGGTCTTTATAATTTTACCCCAAGAGAGAAAGAATGCTCTGTGACTTCCATACACAGAGAGATAGATCGTAAATTAAAGACTATGCTCGAGGCAATAGAAATATGTGGAGCACTGTCTGGTATACTTTGATGATTTATGTGTTCGAGAATTAACACTGAATGGACGTACTGTATAGCCATCTCTCCATGTTCTCAATGATAGTCGCAAAGTGGAGAGGGGATGGTTTAGCTATGATGCTGAAATTGGGGAAACATGCTGTCACATCATTGGCCGGGGCTGAATTTAGTGTAAAATTCTTCGCTGTATCAAATGTGATGTTTATTATTACAGCACATGGATGGTGTCTTTTCCATCCCATCTGTGCATTGGTTACCACATAATGATTGGCTGATATGGCTTGTTTGAGTTGGGGAAAAAGTTTTGGTGGATGGACAGCAACTTCTGGGGTGGATAGCACCGAAACAGTGATCGCGTACATGAGTGCAATACGAGAAATCAGTCGAAAGGAACACACAGAGTCGTCAGCTATTCCGTCAGTGTGAGAGACGAGTGAATCACCTTCGGACTGTAGTTTGGAGACCTACGCCAACGCCATAAAAGTCTTCCAGTTTACTTATGTTGTAACTGTCTTTTATTTAAAATCATCCAGTTTAGAACCTGGTGCAGGCTTTGAAGTCGTGGCAGAACAACGACTAGTCTGACATAGTACAAAAGCGTGTTAGAAAACAATGTTTCAAACAACTAAACGTAATCAGAGGGATTTAATATAGTTTGCAGGATACGATCATTCGCCTAGAGTATAGCTGGTCAAACTTTAAAGTGGCCTATGCAGTGCATGTATATTTAATAGGCGACAGTAGCAGCAGCAGTTTGAGGTGTGAACTCGGCGAGGGACTTGGTAAACCGTTAGGAATGCTTGGAGGGCTGTACGCTGCGCTATTCTGGGTAGTATTGCGAAATCTCTTTCTCCACACTGCAGCCCCACTGTAGCTATGCATCAGGGAGCATTGTGAAATCTATTTCTCCTCGCTGGACCGCACAGCAGCTATGTGTCATTGCGCCAGCATCGATGCATAGTTGACTTCTAATTGGGATTAGCTTTTATAGTTCGTAATTTTTCTCTGTTGAGGGGTAGAGAATAACGATGATAGCATGTTGGGCTGACTGATTTGAATTGGAGCAGATCTGTATTACTTGTATGTAGTTTGGGGACGTACGACATTGTGCGCATTTCCGCCGAATGGTCAAAACACGATCCTGTTGCAGTAACTCAGATCGTTCTGTTTCTACATGGGTTGCAGAAGGTTGTGGATGTGTCTTTCTCCGACTTCTGCTCAGTTCAGACATAAAATGGAGTGATCACATGCGCGAAGCTGCAGAAATGGGTGCGGCTGCAAGATGCGTAGGGAGTGGGTAAAACCAGGTTGTAATTTTACTGTAGCAGACAGGTTCGAGGAAGGTGATTCGTTTCGAGATATGAGAGTGCCAGAAATATGATTCACTTGTGGGTGTGATCCAGCGCAGGTATGTACTTGAATGGAAAGACCAAATGATGGACATCATTTCTAGCGGATAGCGTAAGATAAGAGATCTGAGGAGCTAGTGTACATTTTTCTTCTCACGACCTCAATCAGCACATCACTGTCTGTGTTCCTTCTCAATGAGTCATTGCCTATAACTCAGTGGATATATCGCAGAACCTCTGATGTGGTATCGAGACAGAAAACGATACCAATACTATAGAATTATCTAGCTTGGGTGGTGTGAGGGAGTCGCAAATACCGCTTACATACCACACTCTTAGCTGAATGACTTTCAAAGTGCGGTAATTTTTGTGGTGTGCGTACTGTAAGACTTTCGGTACACACACCATCAGATTATTTGACTTGTCGCTCTAGCGAAGTAGGCGAGTGTCAGCAATATGTCTCGTGGTCTTACCTTGGCGTGTTTATCTTCTGCCGTTAGGTCAGACGATAGAAATGCCACTTGCACGCTTAGAGTAGCAGATTGACGGTGACCAACTTTAAACAGAACTTGATTAATTTTCACACACATTTATTAAAATAATAAAACGCATAAAAATAAGTTAACTTGGTTCTGGATGCTATTTACAATTGACAATCTGAAGTTCCTTTGGTATTGGTACGTTAATCTTATTCTCACATATCTCTGATACTTGACAAAGTGTCTATACATTTCTCTTCATGGCTATGTACAGGAATATGATAATCTTATTAGGCGCAGACTGAAACTTGACTATAGACTGGTATAGACAAATTCAGACTAATGTAGACAAATGCAGACTAATCGGAGGTCTGTACACTCGTTATAATACCTCGCGCGTTCAGGTATCACTGCCCGAGTGTGATCCGCGAGGAGAGAAGGTTCTACGTTAGCAACGATCTCAATGGCTGCGTTACATATTAATACGCGGATCGGCGGAAGCAGAATTTGGTCCGTCTTTGTGGCAGCGCCATCTCGTAGTGCGGAGACGGACGAGCGCTGCGCCTGCGCTGTTGTGCTTAGCGGGGCGCGCTCTATTGGGAAAGTTGTGTACGCGCTGACTACGCGGAACTATGTACACAGCAATTTTAATACGAGGTTGCATCATGGGCTGATAATACACATTCCTATCATCACCATCACGGTATTTGTCCTGAAAAACCACCTCATTCAGAGATAATGTCCTATCACGATTCGTAAAGCAGGTCTAGCTTTTATCATGGATACTTGTGTGCACTTATAGAAGCAAGATCGCTTGTGACAGTAACATGCAATAGTTGCTGCAATCGGGTTTTTCTTTAACATCTGCCTGATTACGTCTCTCTTTCTAAGACACAGCGGTCGCACTTGCAAGAAAAACATAAGAGATGCACACCTGTCGTTGATTTTCGGTAAGTATTATTTGGTATTGTAGGCAATCAGTTATTGACGAAGTATTATACTTAGTAGTAGTGGGGAATGCGTGATATGTTCAGATTTGAGCATCAGGTTTATAAAGTATGTGTTTGTGGAATGGAGATGACTATATCCAATCGTAAGGAGGGTATGGCTTTAACGAGGAGTATTGTGATAGCAAGGGGAAGAGTATGTCAAGTAGTAAGGAAGGTAGAGATATTTCCATTTCCAAAGCTACAGCCTTCAGCAGGGTGTATTTCCAATACTTCGCCCATTGTCGAATGCCTTTCGATTGAGCCCGCGATCGTAAAATTTAGTTGTAAGTATAAATAATAATAGATATATCGACCGGTTTTCCAGAATGATTGCGTGCATGCATGGCCTGTGTTGGTAATGATTCACGTTTCCCGTTAACGATAGCAGCTGTCCGCATGAAGAGGCCTGTTGGAGTGTACGAATGTATCTGAGATAACTTTTCACTTGTCTAGACTACCGAATAGCGAACCAAGTATATGTCGGGCAGCTTTCGTGATCAAGTGGAAATTTGAGAAGATTGTGTATGGAGGTGTGTTTGTGCTGGACTGTTATTTGCTCACATGTAAATT